>NC_090267.1:490703057-491008473 GCF_040414725.1 Anabrus simplex
TTAGATATTGACAGTTTAGAAATGGAGTTTACTGAATTTCGAGAAAGCATTACAAGGGTCAACAAATTCGTACAACTTGGTGAAGCACTGGTGAAAATCGAGTGTGCTGTTGATGGTGAATACTCTCTCCAGAAGCCGGAGAACGTAATACTTGAGCAGTGGAACAGCCTGCCACACATATTTTCGGCCGTGAAGAAACTTGCTCTAGTGCTAGATAATTTGTTTGCGTCATCATACGCCTGCGAGCAGCTCATTTCTACAACAAACCTAGTCAATGTAACTAGAAAACTAACGTTGTGAAGTCAACAGTTACAAACCGTCTTGGTTCAGGTGTAAGTCTTATCGTGTGTTATGAAGCTATCATAAATTATATGGTTACGAAATATGGTACCGGTATTGGAAAAATACGACCACGAAACCTGCAATCAAATGTATTTTTTCACAATATATATGTGTATGAGTAATAATATACTATTAAACATAATTTTGTTTTAGGGATGAAAGTTGGTGGTGGAGAGGGTGGGGGGCAGGTTGTAGCCATTAAAAAAACTAAAATAACAAGTGGCACAGTAGACAGCTGATAACAATAAACCAGACTTAAAATGGCACACTAGTTGGAAAAGGTTCGCCATCCCAGGTCTAGAGTATCAATATAGAGCACTGTATGATCAAAGAGCGTGTACTAAGGATCCTTAAAATCCCCAGGGAGTAATTTGTTGTTTATTGATGAGTCTTGCTACCGAAGTTCCTCAGTGGCGCAATTGGTTAGCGCACGGTACTTATAAGTCGGTAGCAGAGAGATGCCGGGGTTGTGAGTTCGAGCCTCACCTGGGGAATACCTTTTTTAATGTTAAGCGTGTTCTTGTGCACCCAAATTGCAGAAACCCTCCAGGTTCGGTTTTTCCCTCGGACTTAGCGAGGGATCCCACCTCTACCCCCTCAAGGGCAGTGTCCTGGAGCTTCAGACTCTCGGTCGGGTGATCAACTGGGGAGTATGACCAGTACCTCGCCCAGGCGGCCTCACCTGCTATGCTGAACAGGGGCCGTGTGGAGGGATGGGAAGATTGGAAGGGATAGGCAAGGAAGAGGGAAGGAAGCGGCCGTGGCCTTAAGTTAGGCACCATCTCGGCGTTCACCCGGACGAGAAGTGGGAAACCACGGAAAACCACTTCGAGGATGGCTGAGGTGGGAATCGAACCCACCTCTAAACAGTTGACCTCCCGAGGCTGAGTGGACCCCTTCCAGCCCTCGTACCACTTTTCAAATTTCGTGGCAGAGCCGGGAATCGAACCCGGACTTCCGGGGGTGGCAGCTAATCACGCTAACCACTACACCGCAGAGGCGGACGAGGGGGACACTATTAAACATAATTTTGTTTTAGGGATGAATTTCGGTGGTGGTTAGGGTGGGGGGCAGGTTGTAGCCATTAAAAAAACTAAAATAATAAGTGGCACAGTAGACTGCCTGATAATAATAAACCAGACTGAAAATGGCACACTAGTTGGAAAAGGTTCGCCATCCCAGGTAAAGAGAATCAATAAACAGCACTGTATGATCAAAGAGCGTGTACTAAGAATCCTTAAAACCCCCAGGGAGTGATTAGTTGTTCATTGATGAGTCCCATTAAGCAACTTCCCCAGTGGCGCAATTGGTTAGCGCACGGTACTTATAAGACAGTAGCCGAGAGATGCCGGGGTTGTGAGTTCGAGCCTCACCTGGGGAATAGCATTTTTAATGTTAAGCGTGTTCTTGTGCACGCAAATTGCAGAAAGTTTGAACAATTAATGAGGATGAAAATACCAGTGACAGTAAAGCGGAAGATCAAGAAGATACGTACAGCATATCAACAACTAAACGCTGATCAATTTATGTTGGAAGTAAGAAGAAAAACGATCGTATTAATTCAATTAACCCGCCTGCATAGTGTTGTGGTTACCGTGATTAGATTCCACTCTCGGAGGCCCGGTGTCGATTCTCGGCTTTGCCTCAAAATCTGAAAAGTTTCGTGAGTGCTGGACCGGAGTCTACACAGCCTCGCAAGTTCAAAGCAATGGATTCCCATTCGATTCCCAGTTCAGCCATTCTGGAATTGGATTTCCACGGTTTGCTCACTTCTTCCCCGGGCAAATGCTGGTA
This sequence comes from Anabrus simplex, assembly GCF_040414725.1. NCBI lineage: Eukaryota > Metazoa > Arthropoda > Insecta > Orthoptera > Tettigoniidae > Anabrus > Anabrus simplex. The sequence goes on from NC_090267.1 coordinate 490,705,194, forward strand.
AGGTGCCTTAATTAATGCAACGGCCGCTTAATTCCGTCTCCTGTGTCTATCACTTCCAATCTTCCCACAAGTCCCGTCTTAAGCATAGGAGCCAAGGCCACCTGGGCGAAGGACTTGTCCTCGTCTCCAGTAGTATCCCCCGACCGGAAATCTCACGCTGCAGGACACTGCCCTTGAGGTGGTTGAGGTGGGATCCCGCACTAAATCCGAGTGAAAAATTAACCCTGGAGATAAATAATAAGTAAATAAATAAATATATGTATATATAAAGCGTTACTGAGCATGTAAATAAAAATAATATTTTAAATGCCGACGTCCTAAGATTGGCCGTGTTCCGCCGTTCAAAAGGACGGCTACCACTCTCGGATAATACCCATGTTCTTCAGATCCACAGGTTAATACCCTTCCACTGGAAGCTGAGGGAATTCGAAGAGATCGTTGAGGCCAGTTCGGGCAACTGGAAACAATAGCCTGCTAGCAACAGCTAGAGGCCTCCTGATAGCTAATACACGACCCCAAGTTGATGGCCTCTACGGTAATTTAGAAGAAATCGATGGGATCTGCCTCCTAAGCTCACAAGAGGCAGGTACACTTTCTTATACATATTGATAATGAGTTTGTGTTGCAACCACAACCAGAATACCGCGCATTCAGATCTTGTTTTGCACAGTGGCAGAGAACTCGCCTTGTAAACCACGGGTTGTGATTTCAGTCCTCACAGGAGACACAATATGCGTTCTTTATTTTCGTACGTCCATACTGACTCTGGGTTGGAATCTGTACCAGAGGAGTCCGTTAACACAAGCCACCTTAGCTCAGTGGCAGAGCACTGGTCTTGTAAACCAGGGGTCGTGAGTTCAATCCTCACAGGCGGCAATATTAATTATTTTCGACGTCTTTACTGAATATTGCTTGGAAGCTGAAAGAGAAGGGGCAATTTTTTTTTTTTTTGCTAGGGGCTTTACGTCGCACCGACACAGATAGGTCTTATGGCGACGATGGGATAGGAAAGGCTTGGGAGTTGGAAGGAAGCGGCCGTGGCCTTAATTAAGGTACAGCCCCAGCATTTGCCTGGCGTGAAAATGGGAAACCACGGAAAACCATTTTCAGGGCTGCCGATAGTGGGATTCGAACCTACTATCTCCCGGATGCAAGCTCACAGCCGCGCGCCTCTACGCGCACGGCCAACTCGCCCGGTAAGGGGCAATTTTACAAGATCTCTTACCGAATGGTAGATCACTGGTCTCTTAGCACAGGAGTCGTGAATGCGATCGTCACATGTGGCAAGTGTTATTTATTATCCCACGTCCATACTGAGGCTGGATTGGAAGCAGAACCAGGAACACGTTTGGTACGAGCCTCCTGAGCTCAGTTGTAGAGCACTGGTCCTGTAAAACTGGGGTCGTGAGTCCAATGTGCACAGGAAGCAGGTAAGATACATTTTCACTCGTTCATACTGAGGTTCGATTGAAGCTGAACCAGAAAACCGTTTTGGTACAAGTCATGTGTTCAATTATCACAGGAAGCAAGTAATATTTATTATCGCACATCCTTATTGAGTTTGGTTAGGAATCTGAACAAGAAGAAAGCATTAGTACAGGCCTTCTCAGCTCAGTGGCAGAGCACTGGTCTCGTAAACCAGGGTTCGTGAGTTTAATCCTCACAGGTGGTAAGTAATATTCAACCTCACACGACTATACAGAAGTAGGTTTAGTTGGTGAAACACCGGGCGAGTTGGCCGTTCGCGTAGAGGCGCGCGGCTGTGAGCTTGCATCCGGGAGATAGTAGGTTCGAATCCCACTATCGGCAGCTCTGAAGATGGTTTTCCGTGATTTCCCATTTTCACACCAGGCAAATGCTGGGGCTGTACCTTAATTAAAGCCACGGCCGCTTCCTTCCAACTCCTAGGCCTCTTTTCCTATCCCATCGTCGCCATAAGACCTGTCTGTGTCGATGCGACGTAACGCCCCTAGCAAAAAAAAAAAGAAGGTGAAACAGCAACACACATCATTTCGAGTCCATTTATCTCATTGGAAGAGCCGGGGATGTGAGTTCGAGCCTCGCCTAGGGAATAGCTTTTTTTTATGTTAAGCGTCACGAAATTTGGAAAGTGATAAGAGGGCTGAAACGGGGTCCACTCAGCCTCTTGAGCTCATGCTGAGTAGAGGTGGGTCCATTCCCACCTCAGCCATTCTCGAAGTGATTTTCAAAGCAAATGCCGGGATGATACCTGACTTATGGCCACGGCCGCTTCCTTCCCTCTTCCTTGTCTATTCTTTTCAATCTTCCCATCCCGCTGCTAGTTCCGTGATTCTCCACAGCCAGTGAGGCAGCCTGGGCGAGGCACTGGTCCTCCTCTCTAGCTGTATACCCAGATCGAATGTCTCACGTTCCAGATCACTGCCCTTGAGGCGGTAAATATAGAGCACCGCCTTTAGTCGGAGAAAAAAAACAACCTTGGAGGGAAAAGAGAATAATAGGATGTAGGGGAAGACGGGGAAGAAGAAGAAGAAGAGGAAGAGGAAGAGCACGGGTATCGTAAACCAGGGGTCGTGAGTTAATCCCCACAGTAGGGACGTTATCTCCTACTTAAACATTCTACATTCAGTATGTGCTTGAAGCTCAAACAAGGCAGTAGGTTGGTTCTAGAACCTTTAGCTCAGTGGCACAGCAGTAGTCGTGTAAACCATTAGTCTTGCTTTCGATCCCCGTAGAAAGCAAGTTATCTTTCATTTCTTTTCTTAATCGTGTTTACCATCCAGGGTTTGCTTTTCCATCGGACTCATTTAAGAAACCCACGTCTACCCCCTCAAGGGGAGTGTCCTGAAGCGAGGGACTTTGGATTGGGGACAAAATTGCGAAGGGGGACCAGTACCTCGACCTGCTATGCTGAACAGTGACCTTGTGGGGAGAATGGAAGGTTGGACGGGATAGATAAGTAAGGGGTAAGGAAACGACCGTTGCCTTAGGTTAGGTACCTTCACGGCATTTGCCTGGAGGATAAAGCGGAAAGCATGGAAAACCACTTCCAGGATGACTGAGCTGGAAATCGAACTCCCCTCTACTTAGCTGACCTCCCGAGGCTGAGTGGATCCGGTTTCATCAACCGTACCACTTGCCGTATACAATGCTAGAGCCGGGAATCGAACCCGGTATTCTGGGGTAGCAGCTAATCTCAGTAACCACTAGAACACAGAGGCGGGCTCATATTTGTAGAATAAGATAAACTTTCTTCTCAATGTTTACCGTAAATAACTGTTGGAAATGACGAAGACTCCCCAGACGATGTTTACAATCAGCGTTCGCTTACTTCGATTTGCATTCTTTCCTGAGCGGTCAACTACTGTCTAGAGTATCAATAAACAGCAACCATGTGACCTTGCCGCGGTGGGGAGGCTTGCGTGTCCCAATGATGCAGATAGCCGAGCCGCAGGTGCAACCATATCGGATGGGTATCTGTTGAGAGACCAGACTAACGAATGGTTCATCGAAAGGGCGGTAGCAGCCTTTCGGTAGTTGCAAGGGTGGCAGTCTGGATGATTGACTGATACGGCCTTGTAATAATACTCAACATGGCTTAGCTGTGTTGATACTGCTACACGGCTGAAAGCAACGGGAAACTACAGCCGTAACTAACTCCCGAGGACATGCAGCTCTCTCTGTATGAATGATGTACTGATGATGGCTTCCTCCCGGGTAAAATATTCCGGAGGTAAACTAGTCCCCCATTCGGATCTCCGGGTGGGGACTACACGAGAGGGGGCGATCATCAGGAAGATGGATACTGACATTCTGCGAGTCGGAGCGTGGAATGTTAGAAGTTTGAATCGTTGTGGTAGGTTAGAGAATCTGAAAAGGGAGATGGATAGGCTAAAGTTAGATGTAGTTGGCATAAGTGAAGTACGTTGGCAGGAAGAACAAGATTTTTGGTCAGGCGACTACCGAATTATCAACACAAAATCAAACAGAGGAAGTGCAGGAGTTGGTTTAATAATGAATAAGAAAATAGGGCAGCGGGTAAGCTACTACGACCAGCATAGTGAAAGAATTATTTTCGTCAAGATAGACACCAAACCAATGCCCACCACAATAGTGCAGGTCTATATGCCTACTAGTTCAGCGGATGATGAAGAAATCGAAAGAATATATGAGGAGATAGAAGATTTAATACAATATGTAAAAGGTGACGAGAATCTAATTGTGATGGGAGACTGGAATGCAGTGGTAGGCCAAGGAAGAGAAGGTAGTACAGTAGGAGAATTTGGATTGGGACGAAGGAACGAAAGAGGAAGTCGTCTGGTTGAATTCTGCACTGATCATAATTTAGTCCTTGCCAATACTTGGTACAAACACCACAAACGACGGCTGTACACGTGGACGAGACCTGGAGACACTGAAAGGTATCAAATAGACTTCATTATGATTAGGCAGAGATTCAGAAACCAGGTGTTGGATTGCAAAACTTTCCCAGGAGCAGACGTGGACTCTGACCACAACTTGTTGGTCATGAAATGCCATCTGAAGTTGAAGAAATTGAAGAAAGGAAAGAATGCAAAAAGATGGGATCTAGACAAGTTGAAAGAAAAGAATGTGAGGGATTGTTTCAAGGAACATGTTGCACAAGGACTAAATGAAAAGGCTGAAGGAAACACTATAGAGGAAGAGTGGAGAGTCATGAAAAATGAAGTCAGTAGGGCTGCTGAAGAAATGTTAGGAAGGAAGAAAAGATCAACTAAGAATCAGTGGATAACTCAGGAGATACTAGACCTGATTGATGAACGACGAAAATACAAGAATGCTAGAAATGAAGAGGGCAGAAAAGAATACAGGCGATTAAAGAATGAAGTGGATAGAAAGTGCAAGGCAGCTAAGGAAGAATGGCTGAAGGAGAAATGCAAGGATGTCGAAGGCTGTATGTTCCTGGGAAAGGTAGATGCTGCATACAGGAAAATCAAGGAAACCTTTGGAGAAAGGAAATCTAGGTGTATGAATATTAAGAGCTCAGATGGAATGCCACTTCTAGGGAAAGAAGACAAAGCAGAAAAATTGCGGGAACATATCCAACAGTTGTATGAAGGTAAAGATGTAGATAATTTGGCTCTGGAACAAGAAGAGGCTGTTGATGCTGATGAAATGGGAGACCCAATTTTGAGGTCAGAGTTTGACAGAGCTGTGAGTGACCTCAATAGGAACAAGGCACCTGGAATTGATGACATTCCCTCTGAATTACTGACTGCCTTAGGAGAAACCAGCATGGAAAGGTTATTTCATTTAGCCTGCAAGATGTATGAGACAGGAGAAGTCCCATCCGATTTTCAGCAGAATGTTGTTATACCTATTCCCAAGAGAGCCGGTGCTGACAGGTGTGAAAACTACCGCACCATTAGTTTAGTATCTCATGCCTTCAAAATTTTAACACGTATTATTTACAGAAGAATGGAAAAACAAGTTGAAGCTGAGTTGGGAGAAGATCAATTTGGCTTCAGAAGAAATGAAGGAACACGTGAAGCTATCCTGACTTTACGTCTGATCTTAGAGGATCGAATCAAGAAGGACAAGCCCACGTACATGGCATTCGTAGATCTAGAAAAGGCATTCGATAATGTTGATTGGACCAAGCTATTTATGATTCTGAAGATGATAGGGATCAGATACCGAGAACGAAGAATTATCTACAATCTGTATAAAAATCAGTCTGCAGTGATAAGAATCAAGGGCTTTGAAAAAGAAGCAGCAATCCAGAAAGGAGTGAGGCAAGGCTGCAGTTTGTCCCCTCTCCTTTTCAATGTTTACATAGAACAGGCAGTAAAGGACATCAAAGAGAAATTTGGAAAGGGAATCACAGTCCAAGGAGAGGAAATCAAAACCTTGAGATTTGCCGATGATATTGTTATTTTATCTGAGACTGCAGAAGATCTCGAGAAGTTGCTGAATGGTATGCATGAAGCCTTGGGTAAGGAGTACAAGATGAAAATAAATAAGTCCAAAACAAAGGTAATGGAGTGCAGTCGAACGAAGGCAGGTGATTCAGGAAATATTAGATTAGGAAATGAAGTCTTAAAGGAAGTAGATGAATATTGTTACTTGGGTAGTAAAATAACTAACGATGGCAGAAGTAAGGAGGACATAAAATGCAGACTAGCACAAGCAAGGAAGAGCTTCCTTAAGAAAAGAAATTTGCTCACTTCAAACATTGATATCGGAATTAGAAAGATGTTTTTGAAGACTTTCGTGTGGAGCGTGGCATTGTATGGAAGTGAAACATGGACGATAACTGGCTCAGAAAGAAAGAGAATAGAAGCTTTTTGAAATGTGGTGTTACAGAAGAATTTTGAAGGTGAGATGGATAGATCGAATCACGAATGAAGAGATACTGAATCGAATTGGTGAGAGGAGATCGATTTGGCTAAATTTGACGAGAAGAAGAGATAGAATGATAGGACACATCTTAAGACACCCAGGACTTGTTCAGTTGGTTTTTGAAGGAAGTATAGGGGGTAAGGACGGTAGGGGTAGACCAAGATATGAATATGACAAGCAGATTAGAGCAGATGTAGGATGCAATAGTTACGTAGAAATGAAAAGGTTAGCACAGCATAGCGTGACATGGAGGGCTGCATCAAACCAGTCTATGAACAACATGATCAAAGAGCGTGTACTAAGGATCCTTAAAACCCCCAGGGAGTAATTAGTTGTTTATTGATGAGACTACTTAACCGAGATCCCCAGTGGCGCAATTGGTTAGCGCACGGTACTTATAAAACAGTAGCCGAGAGATGCCGGGGTTGTGAGTTCGAGCCTCACCTGGGGAATAGTATTTTTAATGTTAAGCGTGTTCTTGTGCACCCAAATTGTAGAAGGTTTGAACAATTAATGAGGATGAAAATGCCAGTGACAGTTAAGCGGAAGATCAAGAAGATACGTACAGCATATCAACAACTAAACGCTGATCATGGTGGAAGTAAGAAAAAAAAACGATCGTATTAATTCAATTAACCCGCCTGCATAGTGTTGTGGTTACCGTGATCAGCTTCCACTCTCGGAGGCCCGGTGTCGATTCTCGGCTTTGCCTCAAAATCTGAAAAGTTTCGTGAGTGCTGGACCGGAGTCTACACAGCCTCGGAAGTTCAACGCAATGGATTCCCATTCGATTCCCAGTTCAGCCATTCTGGAATTGGATTTCCACGGTTCGCTCACTTCTTCCCCGGGCAAATGCTGGTAAGGTGCCTTAATTAATGCAACGGCCGCTTAATTCCGTCTCCTGTGTCTATCACTTCCAATCTTCCCATCACGCCACAAGTCCCGTCTTAAGCATAGGAGCCAAGGCCACCTGGGCGAGGGACTTGTCCTCGTCTCCAGTAGTATCCCCCGACCGGAAATCTCACGCTGCAGGACACTGCCCTTGAGGCGGTTGAGGTGGGATCCCGCGCTAAATCCGAGTGAAAATTAACCCTGGAGATTAAATAATAAATAAATAAATAAATAAATAAATAAATAAATAAATAAATAAAGCGTTACTGAGCATGTAAATAAAAATAATATTTTAAATGCCGACGTCCTAAGATTGGCCGTGTTCCGCCGTTCAAAAGGACGGCTACCACTCTCGGATAATACCCATGTTCTTCAGATCCACAGGTTAATACCCTTCCACTGGAAGCTGAGGGAATTCGAAGAGATCGTTGAGGCCAGTTCGGGCAACTGGAAACAATAGTATGCTAGCAACAGCTATAGGGGCCTCCTGATAACCAATACACGACCCCAAGCTGATGGCCGCTACGGTAATTTAGAAGAAATCGATGGGATCTGCCTCCTAAGCTCACAAGGGGCAGGTACACTTTCTTGTACAAATTGAAAATGAGTTTGTGTTGCAACCACAACCAGAATACCGCGCATTCAGATCTTGTTTTGCACAGTGGCAGAGAATTCGCCTTGTAAACCACGGGTTGTGATTTCAGTCCTCACAGGAAGCACATTATGTGTTATTTATTTTCACACGTCCATACTGAGTCTGGGTTGGATTCTGTACCAGAGGACGCCGTTAACACAAGCCCCCTTAGCTCAGTAGCAGAGCACTGGTCTTGTAAACCAGGGGTCGTGAGTTCAATCCTCACAGGCGGCAATATTATTTATTTTCGACGTCATTACTGAATATTGCTTGGAAGCTGAAACAGAAGGGGGTTGTGAGTTCGAGCCTCACCTGGGGAATATTTTTTTAATGCTAAGCGTGTTCTTGTGCAGCCAAATTGCAGAAACCCTCCAGGTTCGGTTTTTCCCTCGGACTTAGCGAGGGATCCCACCTCTACCGCCTCAAGGGCAGTGTCCTGGAGCTTCAGACACTCGGTCGGGGGATACAACTGGGGAGTATGACCAGTACCTCGCCCAGGCGGCCTCACCTGCTATGCTGAACAGGGGCCGTGTGAAGGTATGGGAAGATTGGAAGGGATAGGCAAGGAAGAGGGAAGGAAGCGGCCGTGGCCTTAAGTTAGGCACCATCCCGGCATTCGCCCGGAGGAGAAGTGGGAAACCACGGAAAACCACTTTGAGAATGGCTGAGGTGGGAATCGAACCCACCTCTAAGCAGTTCACCTCCCGAGGCTGAGTGGACCCCTTCCAGCCCTCGTACCACTTTTCAAATTTCGTGGAAGAGCCTCCGGGGGTGGCAGCTAATCACGCTGACCATTACACTACAGAGGCGGACACTATTAAACATAATTTCGTTTTAGGGATGAATGTCGGTGGTGGTGAGGGTGGGGGGCAGGTTGTGGCCATTAAAAAAACTAAAATAATAAGTGGCACAGTAGACTGCCTGATAATAATAAACCAGACTTAAAATGGCACACTAGTTGGAAAAGGTTCGCCATCCCAGGTCTAGAGAATCAATAGACAGCACCGTATGATCAAAGAGCGTGTACTAAGAATCCTTAAAATCCCCAGGGAGTGATTAGTTGTTTATTGATGAGTCACGTTAAGGAACTTCCCCAGTGGCGCAATTGGTTAGCGAATGGTACTTATAAGACAGTAGCCGAGAGATGCCGGGGTTGTGAGTTCGAGCCTCACCTGGGGAATAGCTTTTTTAATGTTAAGCGTGTTCTTGTGCACCCAAATTCCAGAAGGTTTGAACAATAAATCATCATCATCATCTGTTTACCCTCCAGGTTCGGCTTTTCCCTCGGACTCGGCGAGGGATCCCACCTCTACCGCCTCAAGGGCAGTGTCCTGGAGCTTCAGACACTTGGTCGGGGGATACAACTGGGGAGTATAACCAGTACCTCGCCCAGGCGGCCTCACCTGCTATGCTGAACAGGGGCCTTGTGGGGGGATGGGAAGATTGGAAGGGATAGGCAAGGAAGAGGGAAGGAAGCGGCCGTGGCCTGAAGTTAGGTACCATCCCGGCATTCGCCTGGAGGAGAAGTGGGAAACCACGGAAAACCACTTCCAGGATGGCTGAGGTGGGAATCGAACCCACCTCTACTCAGTTGACCTCCCGAGGCTGAGTGGACCCCGTTCCAGCCCTCATACCACTTTTCAAATTTCGTGGCAGAGCCGGGAAGCGAACCCGGGCCTCCGGGGGTGGCAGCTAATCACACTAACCACTACACCACAGAGGCGGACTTGAACAATAAATGAGGATCAAAATGCCAGTGACAGTAAAACGGAAGATCAAGAAGATACGTACAGCATATCAACAACTAAACGCTGATCAATTTATGGTGAAAGTAAGAAGAAAAACGATCGTATTATTTCAATTAGCCGCCTGCATAGTGTTGTGGTTACCGTGATTAGATTCCACTCTCGGAGGTCCGGTCTCGATTCTCGGCTTTGCCTCAAAATCGGAAAAGTTTCGTGAGTGCTGGACCGGAGTCTACACAGCCTCGGAAGTTCAACGCAATGGACTCCCATTCGATTCCCAGTTCAGCCATTCTGGAATTGGATTTCCACGGTTTGCTCACTTCTTCCCCGGGCAAATGCTGGTAAGGTGCCTTAATTAATGCAACGGCCGCTTAATTCCGACTCCTGTGTCTATCACTTCCAATCTTCCCATCAAACCACAAGTCCCGGCTTAAGCATAGGAGCCAAGGCCACCTGGGCGAGGGACTCGTCCTCGTCTCCAGTAGTATCCCCCGACCGGAAATCTCACGCTGCAGGACACTGTCCTTGAGGCGGTAGAGGTAGGATCCCTCGCTAAGTCCGAGGGAAAAACCGAACCTGGAGGGTAAACAGATGATGATGATGATGATGAAAAACTAATCCTGGAGATTAAATAATAAATAAATAAATAAATAAATAAATAAATAAATAAATAAATAAATAAATAAATAAATAAATAAAGCGTTACTGAGCATGTAACTAATAATAATATTTTAAATGCCGACGTCCTGAGATTGACCGTGTTCCGCCGTTCAAAAGCACGGCTACCACTCTCGGATAATACCCATGTTCTTATGATCCAAAGGTTAATACTCTACCACTGGTAGCTGAGGGAATTCGAAGACACCGTTTAGCTCAGTTCGGGCAACTGGAAGCAATATTCTGCTAGCAACAGCCAGAGGCCTCCTGATAACTAATACACGATCCCAAATTGATGGCCGCTACAGTAATTTAGAAGAAATCGATGGGATCTGCCTCCTAAGCTCACAAGGGGCAGGTACACTTTCTTGTACATATTGATAATGAGCTTGCGTTGCAACCACAACCAGAATACCGCGCATTCAGATCTTGTTTTGCACAGTGGCAGAGAACTCGCCTTGTAAACCACGGGTTGTGATTTCAGTCCTCACAGGAGGCACAATATGCGTTCTTTATTTTCGTACGTCCATACTGACTCTGGGTTGGAATCTGTACCAGAGGAGTCCGTTAACACAAGCCACCTTAGCACAGTGGCAGAGCACTGGTCTTGTAAACCAGGGGTCGTGAGTTCAATTCTCACAGGCGGCAATATTATTTATTTTCGACGTCTTTACTGAATATTACGTGGAAGCTGAAAGAGAAGGGGCATTTTTACAAGATCTCTTACTGAATGGTAGATCACTGGTCTCTTAGCACAGGAGTCGTGAATGCGATCGTCACATGTGGCAAGTGTTATTTATTATCCCACGTCCATACTGAGGCTGGATTGGAAGCAGAACCAGGAACACGTTTGGTACGAGCCTCCTGAGCTCAGTTGTAGAGCACTGGTCCTGTAAAACTGCGGTCGTGAGTCCAATGTGCACAGGAAGCAGGTAAGATATATTTTCACTCGTTCATACTGAGGTCCGATTGAAGCTGAACCCGAAAAGCGTTTTGGTACAAGTCATGTGTTCAGTCTTCTCAGGAAGCAAGTAATATTTATTATCGCACATCCTTATTGAGTTTGGTTAGGAATCTCAACAAGAAGAAAGCTTTAGTACAGAACTTCTCAGCTCAGTGGCAGAGCACTGGTCTCGTAAACCAGGGTTCGTGAGTTTAATCCTCACAGGTGGTAAGTAATATTCAACCTCACACGACTATACAGAAGTAGGTTTAGGAGGTGAAACACCGGGCGAGTTGGCCGTTCGCGTAGAGGCGCGCGGCTGTGAGCTTGCATCCGGGAGATAGTAGGTTCGAATCCCACTATCGGCAGCTCTGAAGATGGTTTTCCGTGATTTCCCATTTTCACACCAGGCAAATGCTGGGGCTGTACCTTAATTAAAGCCACGGCCGCTTCCTTCCAACTCCTAGGCCTCTTTTCCCATCCCATCTTCGCCATAAGACCTGTCTGTGTCGATGCGACGTAACGCCCCTAGCAAAAAAAAAAAAAGAAGGTGAAACAGCAACACACATCATTTCGAGTCCATTTATCTCATTGGAAGAGCCGGGGATGTGAGTTCGAGCCTCGCCTAGGGAATAGCTTTTTTATGTTAAGCGTCACGAAATTTGAAAAGTGATAAGAGGGCTGAAACGGGGTCCACTCAGCCTCTTGAGCTCATGCTGAGTAGAGGTGGGTCCATTCCCACCTCAGCCATTCTCGAAGTGATTTTCAAAGCAAATGCCGGGATGATACCTGACTTATGGCCACGGCCGCTTCCTTCCCTCTTCCTTGTCTATTCTTTTCAATCTTCCCATCCCGCTGCTAGTTCCGTGATTCCCCACAGCCAGTGAGGTAGCCTGGGCGAGGCACTGGTCCTCCTCTCTAGCTGTATACCCAGATCGAATGTCTCACGTTCCAGAACACTGCCCTTGAGGCGGTAAATATAGAGCACCGCCTTTAGTCGGAGAAAAAAAACAACCTTGGAGGGAAAAGAGAATAAGAGTATGTAGGGGAAGACGGAGAAGAAGAAGAGGAAGAGGAAGAGCACGGGTATCGTAAACCAGGGGTCGTGAGTTAATCCCCACAGTAGGGACGTTATCTCCTACTTAAACATTCTACATTCAGTATGCGCTTGAAGCTCAAACAAGACAGCAGGTTGGTTCTAGAACCTTTAGCTCAGTGGCACAGCAGTAGTCGTGTAAACCATTAGTCTTGATTTCGATCCCCGTAGAAAACAAGTTACCTTTCATTTCTTTTCTTAATCGTGTTTACCATCCAGGGTTGGCTTTTCCATCGGACTCATTTAAGAATCCCACGTCTACCCCCTCAAGGGGAGTGTCCTGAAGCGAGGGACTTTGGATTGGGGACAAAATTGCGAAGGAGGACCAGTACCTCGACCTGCTATGCTGAACAGTGACCTTGTGGGGAGAATGGAAGGTTGGACGGGATAGATAAGTAAGGGGTAAGGAAACGACCGTTGCCTTAGGTTAGGTACCTTCACGGCATTTGCCTGGAGGATAAAGCGGAAAGCATGGAAAACCACTTCCAGGATGACTGAGGTGGAAATCGAACTCCCCTCTACTTAGCTGACCTCCCGAGGCTGAGTGGATCCGGTTTCATCCCTCGTACCACTTGCCGTATACAATGCTAGAGCCGGGAATCGAACCCGGTATTCTGGGGTAGCAGCTAATCTCAGTAACCACTAGAACACAGAGGCGGGCTCATATTTGTAGAATAAGATAAACTTTCTTCTCAATGTTTACCGTAAATAACTGTTGGAAATGACGAAGACTCCCCAGACGATGTTTACAATCAGCGTTCGCTTACTTCGATTTGCATTCTTTCCTGAGCGGTCAACTACTGTCTAGAGTATCAATAAACAGCACCGTATGATCAAAGAGCGTGTACTAAGGATCCTTAAAATACCCTGCCAGTAATTAGTTGTTCATTGATGAGTCCCATTAAGCGACTTCCCCAGTGGCGCAATTGGTTAGCGCACGGTACTTATAAGACAGTAGCCGAGAGATGCCGGGGTTGTGAGTTCGAGCCTCACCTGCGGAATAGTATTTTTAATGTTAAGCGTGTTCTTGTGCACCCAAATTGCAGAAGGTTTGAACAATTAATGAGGATGAAAATGCCAGTGACAGTAAAGCGTAAGATCAAGAAGATACGTACAGCATATCAACAACTAAACGCTGATCAATTTATGGTGAAAGTAAGAAGAAAAACGATCGTATTAATTCAATTAACCCGCCTGCATAGTGTTGTGGTTACCGTGATTAGATTCCACTCTCGGAGGCCCGGTGTCGATTCTCGGCTTTGCCTCAAAATCTGAAAAGTTTCTTGAGTGCTGGACCGGAGTCTACACAGCCTCGGAAGTTCAACGCAATGGATTCCCATTCGATTCCCAGTTCAGCCATTCTGGAATTGGATTTCCACGGTTTGCTCACTTCTTCCCCGGGCAAATGCTGGTAAGATGCCTTAATTAATGCAACGGCCGCTAATTCCGTCTCCTGTGTCTATCACTTCCAATCTTCCCATCACGCCACAAGTCCCGCCTTAAGCATAGGAGCCAAGGCCACCTGGGCGAGGGACTTGTCCTCGTCTCCAGTAGTATCCCCCGACCGGAAATCTCACGCTGCAGGACACTGCCCTTGAGGTGGTTGAGGTGGGATCCCGCGCTAAATCCGAGTGAAAAATTAACCCTGGAGATAAATAATAAGTAAATAAATAAATAAATATATAAAGCGTTACTGAGCATGTAAATACAAATAATATTTTAAATGCCGACGTCCTAAGATTGGCCGTGTTCCGCCGTTCAAAAGGACGGCTACCACTCTCGGATAATACCCATGTTCTTCAGATCCACAGGTTAATACCCTTCCACTGGAAGCTGAGGGAATTCGAAGAGATCGTTGAGGCCAGTTCGGGCAACTGGAAACAATAGTATGCTAGCAACAGCTAGGGGTCTCCTGATAACCAATACACGACCCCAAGTTGATGGCCGCTACGGTAATTTAGAAGAAATCGATGGGATCTGCCTCCTAAGCTCACAAGGGGCAGGTACACTTTCTTGTACAAATTGACAATGAGTTTGTGTTGCAACCACAACCAGAATACCGCGCATTCAGATCTTGTTTTGCACAGTGGCAGAGAACTCGCCTTGTAAACCACGGGTTGTGTTTTCAGTCCTCACAGGAAGCACATTATGTGTTATTTATTTTCATACGTCCATACTGAGTCTGGGTTGGATTCTGTACCAGAGGAGTCCGTTAACACAAGCCCCCTTAGCTCAGTGGCAGAGCACTGGTCTTGTAAACCAGGGGTCGTGAGTTCAATCCTCACAGGCGGCAATATTATTTATTTTCGACGTCTTTACTGAATATTGCTTGGAAGCTGAAACAGAAGGGGGTATTTTTACAAGATCTCTAACCTCAATGGTAGATCACTGGTCTCTTAGCACAGGAGTCGTGAATGCGATCGTCACATGTGGCAAGTGTTATTTATTATCCCACGACGATACTGAGTCTGGATTGGAAGCAGAACCAGAAAAACGTTTGGTACGAGCCTCCTGAGCTCAGTCCCGAAAAAATGGGATCGTGAGTCCAATGTGCACAAGAAGCAGGTAAGATATATTTTTACTCGTCCATACTGAGGTTCGATTGAAACTGAACCAGAAAAGCATGCCATCACCAGACGAAACACCTAAATGATGATTATTGGGCCTCGAAAGTGAAAAACATAATCCGCCTCTGTGGTGTAGTGGTTAGCGTGATTAGCTGCCACCCCCGGAGTTCCGGGTTCGATTCCCGGCTCTGCCACAAAATTTGAAAAGTGATACGAGGGCTGGAACGGGGTCCACTCAGCTTCGGGTGGTCGATTCCCACCTCAGCCATCCTGGAAGTCGTTTTCCGTGCTTTCCCACTTCCTTCCCTCTTCCTTGCGTTTCCTATCCAATCTTTGCCTCCCTCAACAAGGCCCCTGGTAAAGGTAAAGCCGCCTGGGCGAGGTACTGGTCATTCTCCCCAGTTGTATCCTCCGACCCTAAATTCTGAAACTCCAGGACACTGTCCTTGAGGCTGTAGAGGTGGTATCCCTCGCTGAGTCCGAGGGAAAAGCCGACCCTGGAGGGAAACATATTAAGAAGAAGAACGTGAAAAATATGCTAGACGGAATATTAATGGGAGGATACTGGGATAAAGAGATGAACAGTAAAGTGAAAAGTGAATGCAGCTAAGAGTGAGTGTGGTCAAAGATGGTTAAATAATTTAGTGTATGTGTAGAAAGTGATGATAGACAAGTAGACTTGAATTATATATGGTATACCGAGTAATGAGAGGTAACATGAAATCAATCAGAGTGAGGGGCATGATTAGGGCAGAATGTGAAACCAAAAGAGCACTAGCAGAATTTTGTGGAATTATTCGAAATATGTCAATAGGAAAAGAAAGTCTCCCGAATACAGAACTAGGAGATGTGGTGTGGTGGCTAATGCTGATATATACAAAAATAAGGGACTGAGAGTGAACCATAATGAAAATCTTTGTTTACTATGTGGAGAAATAACGGAAGAGGCTCATCTATTGAGAACATGTAAGGGAAATAGTGCGCTGAGAACTAAATATTTTCGGGAAGATTATAAATTAAAAGTAGATAGAGAAAAGGAATTTTTTTACAATAACAACATTGATAAATAAAGAATGGAGTACCCCAGGAAGTATAGCTAATTTCTTCTGTATTTTAAGAAGCATGTGGCGGAAAGTCCGCCTCTGTGGTGTAGTAGTTAGCGTGATTAGCTGTCACCTCCGGAGGTCCGGGTTCGATTATCGGCTCTGCCACGAAAATTTGAAAAGTGGTACGAGAGCTGGAACTGGGTCCACTCAGCCTCGGGAGATCAACTGAGTAGAGGTGGGTTCGATTTCCACCTCAGCCATCCTCGAAGTGGTTTTCCGTGGTTTCCCACTTCTCCTCCAGGCGAATGCCGGGATGGTACCTAACTTAAGGCCACGGCCGCTTCCTTCCCTCTTCCTTGTCTATCCCTTCCAATCTTCCCATCCCTCCACAAGGCCCCTGTTCAGCATAGCAGGTGAGGCCGCCTGGGTGAGGTACTGGTCATTCTCCCCAGTTGTATCCCCCGACCAAGAGTCTGAAGCTCCAGGACACTACCCTTGAGGCGGTAAAGGTGGCATCCCTCGATGAGTCCGAGGGAAAAGCTGAACCTGGAGGGTAAACAGATGATGATGATGATGATGATGATGATGTGGCGGAAAGAAATGAAAAGAGATTTTTTTTTTGCTAGGGGCTTTACGTCGCACCGACACAGATAGGTCTTATGGCGACGATGGGATAGGAAAGGCCTAGGAGTTGGAAGGAAGCGGCCGTGGCCTTAATTAAGGTACAGCCCCAGCATTTGCCTGGTGTGAAAATGGGAAACCACGGAAAACCATTTTCAGGGCTGCCGATAGTGGGATTCGAACCTACTATCTCCCGGATGCAAGCTCACAGCCGCGCGCCTCTACGCGCACGGCCAACTCGCCCGGTTGAAAAGAGATTAACACGAACTAAAAAGTACTGTTACTGTTAGTATGTAGGGGAACTGATATACGGTAAGATGGTTCGATTGGTTAAGGAGGAGTAAGTTATAGTGGCCGCCTCTGTGGTGTAGTGGTTAGCGTGATTAGCTGTCACCCCCGGGGGTCCGGGTTCGATTCCCGGCTCTGCCACGAAATTTGAAAAGTGGTACGAGGGCTGGAACGGGGTCCACTAAGCCTCGGGAGGTCAACTGAGTAGAGGTGGGTTCGATTCCCACCTCAGCCATCCTGGAAGTGGTTTTCCGTGGTTTCCCACTTCTCCTCCAGGCGAATGCCGGGATGGTACCTAACTTAAGGCCACGGCCGCTTCCTTCCCTCTTCCTTGCCTATCCCTTCCAATCTTCCCATCCCTCCACAAGGCCCCTGTTCAGCATAGCAGGTGAGGCCGCCTGGGCGAGGTACTGGTCATACTCCCCAGTTGTATCCCCCGACCAAGAGTCTGAAGCTCCAGGACACTGCCCTTGAGGCGGTAGAGGTGGGATCCCTCGCTAAGTCCGAGGGAAAAACCGAACCTGGAGGGTAATCAGATGATGATGATGATGATGATGAAGTTATAGTGACTTTGAGGATTCGATATGTAGGGTGAATTGGATTTAAAATGTATACTGAATGTAGTTGTGAAGTATGATTTTGTTCGGGGTAGGAGTTGGCCGGGCGTTATCTGGAATGATAGCTGGAGTGATTATAAATTATGAAAGATGATCTGGTTTGTAAAGAGTATGTAGAAATTAGTAGGTGGTGGAGTGCGCTTGTTAATGGTTTCCTTTTGAGATGTGAATTTAATGATTAAGGATGATTTTGAGGTCTGATTCTACTTAAGTGGATTTGAACTATAAGCGGAAGTGTTTGTAAATCCTATATAAGCTGGAAAGTGACGGAGTGGAGTTGTTATTGGTACAAGAGGTTGATCTGTTCGTGAGTGTCGGTATTTGAGTGAATGCAGCTAAGAGTGAGTGTGGCCAAAGAGGGTTAAAGTGCGGGACAGAAGGGAGATTATGTAGTGATTAAATGTGATTTTGATGGGTGTAGACTTGAATTATATATGGTAGAGCGAGTAATGAGAGGTAACATGAAAACAGAATAATGCACTAAGTAGAAACACGAAGATAATGTAACACACAAGCTCAGCTGTGATGTAATATGATGACTGTACAACAAGGGATAGTGGATCGTGTCAGGAGAGGTAGAAGTGGAATGGCCGTGCGGTTAGGAGCGCGCAGCTCTGAGCTTGCATCCGGGAGATAGTGGGTTCGAATCCTACTGTCGGCAGCCGTGAAGATGGTTTTCCGTGGTTTCCCATTTTCAAACCAGGCAAATGCTGGGGCTGTACCTTAATTAAGGCCACGGCCGATTCCTTTCCTAGGCTTTCCTCTCGCATCGTCGCCATAAGACCTATTTGTGTCGGTGCGATGTAAAGCAAAATAGCAAAAAAAAAAAAAAAAAAAAAGAAAGAAGTTTTGACTTACTGTGAGATGAAGGAGGATACCTTTTCATTTTGAATGTAGTAACATAAAAATTGTTGTATTAAGTAAGCTAAGGTAGGGGAAGATACATGTTGTCCTAGACTATTGATGTTGTTAACGTCTAGGACAAAATAAATTATATTTAGTATAGTACGGTAGGGGTAGTCCGCCTCTGTGGTGTAGTGGTTAGCGTGATTAGCTGCCACCTCCAGATTTCCGGGTTCGATTCCCGGCTCTGCCACGACATTTGAAAAGTGGTACGAGGGCTGGAACGGGGTCCACTCAGCCTCGGGAGGTCAACTGAGTGGAGGTGGGTTCGATTCCCACCTCATCCATCCTAGAAGTGGTTTTCCGTGGTTTCCCCCTTCTCATCCAGGCAAATGCCGGGATGGTACCTAACTTAAGGCCACGGCCTCTTCCTTGCCTATCCCATCCAATCTTCCCATCCCTCCACAAGGCCCCTGTTCAGCATAGCAGGTGTGGCCGCCTGGGCGAGGTACTGGTCATTCTCCCCAGTTGTATCCCTGACACGAAGTCTAAATCTCCAGGACACTGCCCTTGAGGCGGTAGATGTTGGATCCCTCGCTGAGTCCGAGGGAAAAACCGACTCTGGAGGGTAAACAGATTACGAACGAATAATCAATAATTGTGAGAGGGAAATGTAAGTCGTGTATCGAATTTAATGAATTGCAATAAACGAATGCTCTCCCCCCAGTTTCAGGTGATCCGGAACTGGGAGACGGCAGTATTCTGTTCACAGGGAATATCCGTCTTCTTAGCTCAGTAGTAGAGGACTGGTCCCGTAAACCAGGAGTTGTGAGTTCAATCCTCACAGAAAAATTAGTGAATTTTTATGCGGTGTTCATATTCATATCCGTATTGGAAATTGCCCCCAGAAACATAAGGCACATTTGCTTGCTTAGCTCAGTGGTAGAGCACTGGTCTTGTAAACCAGCGGTCGTGAGTTCAATCCTCACAGAAGGTAGTAAATTTTTTTATATGGTGTGCCTATTCATATCTTTTTTATGCTAGGGGCTTTACGTCGATGGGATAGGAAAGGCCTAGGAATTGGAAGGAAGTGGCCGTGGCCTTTATTAAGGTACAGCCCCAGCATCTTCCTGGTGTGAAAATGGGAAACCACGGAAAACCATTTTCAGGGCTGCCGATAGTGGGATTCAAATCCACTATCTCCCGGATGCAAGCTCACAGCCGCGCGCCTCTACGCGCACGGCCAGCTCACCCGGTATTCATATCTGTATTGGAAATTGATGCCAGAACCATAACGCACATCCGTCTTCTTAGCTCTGTGGGAGAGCATTGGTCTTGTAAACCAAGGGTCATAAGTGCTATCCGCATGGAAAACAGTGGATCAATCAATCAATCAATCAATCAATCAATCAATCAATCAATCAATCAATCAATCAATCAATCAATCAATCGAAACCGATCTGCATTTAGGGCAGTCGCCCAGGTGGCATATTCCCTTCTGTTGTTTTCCTAGCCTTTCCTTAAGGGATTTCAAAGAAATTTATTGAACACCTCCCTTGGTAAGTTATTCGAATCCCTAACTATCCTTCCTATAAGTGAATATTAGTCCCAATTTGTCCTCTTGAATTCCAAATTTATCTTCATATTGTGATCTTTCATACTTATAAAGACACCACTCAGACTTATTCGTCTACTAATGCTATTCCACGCCATCTCTCCGCTGACAGCTCGGAACATACCACTTTAGTCGAGCAGCTCGACTTCTTTCTCCCAAGTCTTCCCAGCCCAAACTTTGCACCATTTTTGTAATGCTACTCTTTTTTCGGAAATCACCCAGAACAAATCGAGCTGCTTTTCTTTGGACTTTTTACAGTTCTTGAATCAAGTAATCCTGGTGAGGGTCCCATACACTGGAACCATACTCTGTTTGGGGTCTTACCAGAGAATGATATGCTCTTTCCTTTACATCCTTACTGCAACCCGTAAACACCCTCACAACCATGTGCAGAGAGATCTGAACCCTTTATTTACAATCCCATTTATGTGATTACCCCAAAGAAGATCTTTCCTTCACCTAGATACTTACAATGATCCCCGAAAGGAACATTCACCACGTCAACGCAGTAATTAAAACTGAGAGTACTTTTCCTATTTGTGAAACTCACAACCTGACTTTTAACCCCGCTTATCATCATATCATTGCCTGCTGTCCATCTCACAACATTATTGAGGCCACTTTGGAGTTGCTCACAATCTTGTAACTTATTTATTACTCTATACAGAATAACATCATCCGCAGAAAGCCTTACCTCTGATTCCACTTCTTTACTCATATCATTTATATACACTGACTTAGCAAATGTCATGGGATAGCCACCTAATAGCATGTGGGGCCTCCTCTGGCCCTGTGAACTGCACTGAGACGCCGTGGAAGTGAGTCGACAAGTCGCTGGTAGTCCTCTGGACGCAGCTGACACCAAATATTTTGCAGAGCGGCCGCCAATGCTGGTCTGTTCGTGGGTGCAGGATCCATGGCACGGAGCTTGCGTTCCAGGACATCCCAGGTATGCTCGATAGGGTTCATATCGGGGCTCCTGGGTGGCCATGACAGTCGTTGGACCTCCGCTGCATGTTCCTGGAACCATTTCCGGGCGAGGTGGGAGCGATGTGGCGGCGCGTTATTATCTTGAAACACCGCGGAACCGTCTGGGCGCTGGAAGGCTAAAAATGGGTGGAGATGGTCTCCGAGCAGCTCAACATACCGCGTACAATTCAAAGTCTCTTCCAGAACAACTAGAGGGCCCATTCCATACCAGGAAAATGCACCCCAGACCATAACAGAGACACCAGCGCCCTAGACCACACCTTCGAGGCAGGCGGGATCCATCGCTTCATGTGGTCTGCGCCAAACACGTTGCCTCCCATCGGCATGGTGCAGTTGAAATCGTAATTCGTCCGACCATATCACGTTACGCCATTGTTCCAGTGTCCATCCCTGGTGACTGGCGACAAATGCGTGTCGTTATGCCCGATGACGTTGGGTTAACAGTGGCACCCGTGAGCGGCGCCGGCTCCCATACCCCACAGAAAACATGCTCCTACGGATTGTCTACTGGGAGACGTGTCTAGCACGGCCTGTGTTGAATTGAGCCGTGATTTGTTGCACGGTTGCTCGTCTGTCACTATTGACAATCCGTCTCAGATGTCGCCGGTCACGGTCATCGAGGGTGGCTGGACGCCGGTCGTTCGTCTGTTGTGGATGGTGACACCCGCATTCAACCATTCATGGTACACCCTGGACACGGTTGATCGTGTAAAGCCGAATTCCCGCACCACTTCCGAAATCGCACTTCCCATCCGTCGGGCACCGACCACCATACCCCGTTCGAACGGTGTCAGCTCACCACGACGTTCCATGTTACACCTGTTACATGCACAGCCACTGCTCACAAGCTCTCCTATATAACTGTCGCTGGCACAGGGGGCGAGTGGTGCGCAGACAACACACCTGCGCATCAGTGCTCCGCTATCCCATGACATTTGCTCAGTCAGTGTATATTGTCTGTAGTTCTCATTCCTTTCCTGAATCCTGACTGATACACCGAGAGTATAGAGTATTCCTCTGCCCATTTCATAATTCTTTTTGCTAAGATACCGGCGTAAATCTTACTGAGTGTGTCCAACAAGGTAATTCCCCTATTGTTGTTTGTGTTCAATCTTTCCCCCTTTCTTTTATATATCGGGCAAATTACTCCTTCTTGCGAACATCTTGGGATTTTCCTGCCATCAATGATTTTTTTTAATATTTTAGTTATTATTTCTAGCATCTGGCTGTTATTCCCTATCTCTTTCCAAGATTCATACGTAATTCCATTAGCAGCACCTGATTTTCCTCCCTTCGCTTTTTCCAAAGCATCTAGCTCCTCATCTGTGGTTATTATATCATCTAGTATGGGCAGAGTAAACTCTACATGTCTCAGTATACTAGTTTCATATTTCTTCCTTTCCCATGTGTCTTTACCCCCTAACAACCCCTTAAAATACGTTAGCCACTCTTCATTGCCTATGCTTATTTGATTACAGCTTTTATAATCTTTACACATTACGCTCATTCTTTTCCATACTTCCTTAGTTTCATTTTCTTTACAGTACTTATGTAATAATTTTGCCTCTTTGGCCTGCCAGTTTCTTTTGCTTTCGCTCATTAAATCTTTGTATTCCTTCCTACTTTTACAAGAATCTTCTCGTAAATCCTGAGATCCCTCTTTTAGGTACATTTTTAATGTCTTCATCACTTGATTTTTCTTTTCTTTACACTCATCATTATACCATACGCTTTGTTTATATAGCCTTTTCTTACTCGCAACCATTTTTTTACCAGCTACCTCTATTGATCTTTCAAGCATTCTTACTGCTTCATCTATGATATTATCCTGTATCACATACTCAATACCTATCTTCAAAATTTCAAAAGTTGCATTCTTATAGTAGTCCCTAAATTCATCTCTCTGTTCCTCACTCCACCTATATCTTACTAATTTTCTCTGTTCATAGTTAAAATATTGTTTTCCTTCATGTTTACCTTCGACTCTCAGTAATCTAATAGCAGCTCGGAAATGATGAGACGCTACTAAATATGTTAAGTTACCTGATTCTTCCCACCACCAGCCCCAATTCAAAATGTACAATTCCTCTATCGCACACATTTCCACCAATTTCTCTCCATTTTGTTATACTTTTTTGTCTTTTCTTCTCCTTCTTTCCATTAATATTTCATCAATTTCTTTACCGTATAATGGATTATTTACGCCAACCCTTGCATTGAAATCACCCATTATAATTATTTCCTCTTCTTCATTTCCTAATTTGATCTGGTTTACATCATCAATAAGCTCTTCAAATAAGTTTTTCTTCTCAAACGGGGACTCGATGGATGGTTGTAACCAAAACCAATGAAAATCTCTCTCCTACTCATTTTCTTTCTTTACTTTTACCCAAATCGTTTCCTCACATCCCGATTCCTATAGCTCTACCTGCTTGCATATTTCGTCTTTTACGATCTCTGATAACCCTCCCGGGTAACGCCCTTTCAGACTCCTTTTATATTTTGTTCTACTCCATTGTGGCCGAGAGGTAGCCAAGTCACTACAATCCCAATAATCTCACTACCTCTCATTAGATTTATAAATTCATCATTTCCCAGTTTGCTTAATATACCCTTGATATTTATTAATCCCACGACCCAGTCTAGTTATTTGTTCGTGGGTATATCCGATGTCGCCAAGGCCTTACTTCTCGTCATTCGTGCTTTTTTAACTGTATAATGGATCCACTTGGGAAGCTAACTATTTCTTCTTCCAACCCCCTAGCTTCCTCAGGCCCTGTCAACCCTTTTTTATCCCAAATGTCACTCAAATTTAACGCTGGCTTACGTTTCTTTTCTTCTTTTCTCCCTGGGTTGTCTTGCCTCCGAGGGACCACCTCTTCGTCTTGAGTTGATTTTCTGCGGTGTTGACACCTGGTTTCGAACACCGCGTCATCCAGTTCACTGTCCCTGCTTTTTTGACTGCCACACACACCGACTGACTCCGATCTGTTGCCGTCACTCCCTAGACCGCTGGCCTTCCGTATAGCTGACACGACAGGGCAATGCTCCAGCTCTTGTCCAGTCCACATCCTGCTCCAAGAATCGTCCACTGTTATAAGCCTGTTTCCACGGATAAATGCTTTTAGCCCCAAATGCCGCGCCTTTCCTTGATGAAAAAGTAATGTTCGCATATTTTCCAATTCTCCTTGGACCAATTCTTTTTTAATCCATATGTTTGTGCCTTTCAAGCTCTTCGCACTATCCAAAAATTTTCGAGCCTTCAAACTAGATGCCATGGATACTTTCACTGGTCTTCTTCCCATATTCTTTTCTAATCTAAAGGCATTATCGATATCGCTCTCAGAGCACTCCACCTACAAATTCTCCCTGATTAAGGACAGTATTCTGTCTAACATATCATTCTCTTTTTCTGTTTCTACCAGCCCTTAGATTATTATGTTTCTCTTCCTATCTTCCTTCACTCGTCACTTTTCCTTTTCTTCGAGGTTCCTTAGCCTTTCTTCTAGCTCCAGGACTTTCGTCCTCATTTAATCTATCTCGTATTTGTTCTGCAGTACGCTCTCTTTGATATCCTTGAGTTCTGTTTGTATGAAAGTCTTCAAATCTTTCAATTCAGATTTGTTCCGTTAACATTTCCTTGGTCTTCTCCGCTTGCCATTCTTGCATTACCTCCTTGAGCTTCTCAATATCTTCCCATGACAGCCCAGGGCCAGGGTTTAACTCCATTCCTCCGACCACTAGTAGCGCCATCACCACCACTAACGAAAATACTATTGGCGTGATGTTGACACTGTTTTACACCATTTGAGTTGATTTCACCTTCCATCTGCCATGCCATCTGCCAATAGCACACCTGTATTGATCAATTGAAACTCCCATGTTCGCACACTCCAATACTTGTCACGCGCTCAGCAGTACGTCCTTACTCCTCGCGAGCTGAATTGCAACTGATATTCCCTGTGTTTAAAGCCTCCGTGGCTCAGACGGTAGCGCGTCGGCCTCTCACCGCTGGATACCGTGGTTCAAATCCCGGTCGCTCAATGTGAGATTGGTCCTGGACAAAGCGGAGGCGGGACAGGTTTTTCTCCGGGTACTCCGGTTTTCCCTGTCATCTTTCATTCCAGCAACACTCTCCATTCTCATTTCATAGCATCTACCAGTCATTAATAAATCACTTTGGGAGTGGCGACCCCATCGTACTAATAGCCTATATCCGCTTCATTCATTCCATCTCTGACCCGGTCAATTACTGTAGGTTTCCATTTCTTGTGTTTCTGGGATCAATTTAAATACAGTTATGAATGTGCACACAGTACAAAAATCACTGCCTTCTGTGAGCATTGAACTCACGACCCCTGGTTTACAAGACGAGTGTTCTACCACCGAGCTAGGAAGGCGGATGATCGGTGTGTTTCTGGTGTCAATTTCCAATACAGATATGAATGTACACACAGCATAAACATCGCTGCTTTCTGTGGGTATAGAACTCATGACCCCTGGTTTACAAGACCGGTGCTCTATCACTGAGCTAAGAAGGCGAATGTCGTTGGGTTTCTGGGGTCAATTTCCAGTAAAGATCTGAATATACGCACAGTCTAAAAGTTAATTGCCTTCTGTGAGGATGGAACTGACGACCCCTGGTTTACGAGAACAGTGCTCTACCAATGAGACAGGAAGGCGGGTGCTCGGTCTGTTTCTGGGTTAATTTCCAATACTGGAATGAATGTACACACAGTCTAAAGTTCACGGCCTTCTGTGAGATTTCAGCTCACGACCCCTCGTGCACATGACCAGCGCCCTAACACTGAGGTCAGAAAGCAGACGTGCGTTATGTTTCTGGGGTCAATATAAACTACAAAAACTAACATGCACACCGTATAAAAAAATTCACTGTCGACTGCGAGGGTTGAACACACGACATCTGGTTGACAACACCAGTGCTCTGCCACTGAGCTAAGAAGTCGCATGTGCGTTGTGTTTCTGGGAACAATTTCCAATACAGATATGAATGTACCCACAGTATAAAGATCAACGCCGTCTGTGAGGATGGATCTCACGACCCCTAGTTTACGAGACCACTGCTCTACAACTCAGCTAAGAAGGCGGATGTTCGGTGTGTTTCTGGGGTCAATTTCCAATACATATATGTATATACAGACAGTATATTGACATATGACTTTTTTAGGATTGAACGCACGACCCCTGGTTTACAAGACCAGGACTCGACCACTGAGTTAAGAAGGCCAACAACTGTTGTGTTTCTCGGGTAAATTTCAAGTACAGATATGAATGAAAACGCAGTACAAAAATCACTGCCCTCTGTGAGGATTGAACTCACGACCCCTGGTTTACGAGACCAGTGCTCTACCACTGAGCTAAGAAGGTGGGTTCTTGTAGTGTTTCTGGGATAAATTTCCAATATAGATATTAATAGGCACACCGTTCGAAAAATTCACCGCCTTCCGTCAGGATTGAACGCACGACCCCAGGTTTACGAGACCAGTGCTCTACCCCTCGGCTAAGAAGCGGATGTTCGGTGTGTTTCAGGGGTTAATTTTCAATACAGATATGAATGTACACACAGTATAAAGATCACGGGCCTATATGAGATTTGAACACACGCCCTCTGGTAAACGACTTCAGTGTTCTACCGCTGAACTCAGAAAGTAGACGTACGTTGGGCTTCTGGGGTCAATATGCAATACAGATAAGAACATGCACACCGTATAAAATGATTCCCAGCTTTCTGTGAGGATTGAACTCACGACCCCTGGTGTACGAGACCAGTGCTCTACCACTGAGCTAAGAAGGCGGTTGTCCAGCGGGTTCCTGGAGTCAATTTCCAATACAGGTATAAATGTAAACACTGTATAAAGATCACGGCATTCTGTGAGATTTGAACTCACGACAACTGGTTTACAAAACCAGTGCTCTACCACTAAGATAAGAAGGCAGATGCGCGCCATAATTCTGGGTTAATTTCCAATAGAGGTATGATGTGCTCACAGTATAAAATTCACTGCCTCCTGTGTGGATTGAACTCACGACCCCTCGTTTACATGACCATTGCTGTACCACTGAGCTAAGGAGGCGGATGTTCGGTGTGTTTCTGGGGTTAATTTCCAATACAGATATGAATGTACACACAGTACAAAACGCACTGCCTTCTGTGTGGATTGAACTCACGACCCCCGGTTTACGAGACCAGTGCTCTACCACTGAGGTAAGGAGGCAGACTCTTCGGGGCGTTTCTGATGTTAGTTTCCTATACAGATATGAATGTACACGCAGTATAAACGTCTCTGCTTTCTGTGAGGGTTGAACTCACGACTCTTGGTTTACAAGACCAGTGCGTACCACTGTGCTAAGAAGGCGTATGTTCGGTGTGTTTCTGGGGTTAATTTCCAATACAGATATGAATGTACGCACGCTATAAATTGCACTGCCTTCTGTGAGGACTGAACTTACGACCCCGGGTTTACGAGACCGGTGCTCTTCCACTGAACTAAGAATGCGGATGTTCTGTGAGTTTCTGGGGTCAATATCCAATACAGATACGAACATGCAACCCGTATGGAAAATTCACTGCCCTCTGTGAGGATTGAACTCACGACCCCTAGTTTACCAGACCAGTGCCTTTCAACTGAGCTAAGAAGGCGAAAAACTGTTGTGTTTATGGGGTCAATTTCAAGTACAGATGTGAATGTATACGCACTATAAAATACACCGCCTTCTGTGATGGTTGAACTCACGTCCCCCGCTTTACAAGAACAGTGCTCTACCTCCGAGCTAAGAAGGCGAACGTTCGTTTCGTTTCTGGGGTCAATTTCCAATGCAGATATGAATGAACAAACAGTAAGATGATCACGTCTTTCATTGAGATTTGAACTGACGACCACTCGTACACAAGTCCAGCGCTTTACAAGTGAGTTGTGAAGTCGGACGTGTGCTACGGTTCTGGGGTAAATTTTCAATTCATGTATGAATATGCTCACAGTATAAAAGATTCCCAGTTTTCTGTACGGATTGAACTAACAACCCATGGTTTTCGAGACCAATGCCCTACGACCGAGCTACGAAGGCCTATATCCGTGTTGTTTCTGGGGTCAATTTTCAATACGGATATGAATATGCACACCGCAAAAAAATACACTGCCTTCTGTGACGATTGAACGCACGACCCCTGGTTTACAACACCAGTGCTCTACCACTGAGCGCAGAAGGCAGTTGAGGGTTGTGTCTCTGGGGTCAATTTTCAATACGGATATGAATATACTCACCGCATAAAAAACACTGTCCGCCTCTGTGGTGTAGTGGTTAGCGTGATTAGCTGCCACCCCCGGAGGTCCGGGTTCGATTCCCGGCTCTGCCACGAAATTTGAAAAGTGGTACGAGGGCTGGAACGGGGTCCACTCAGCCTCGGGAGGTCAACTGAGTAGAGGTGGGTTCGATTCCCACCTCAGCCATCCTGGAAGTGGTTTTCCGTGGTTTCCCACTTCTCCTCCTGCCGAATGCCGGGATGGTACCTAACTTAAGGCCACGGCCGCTTCCTTCCCTCTTCCTTGCCTATCCCTTCCAATCTTCCCATCCCTCCACAACGCCCCTGTTCCGCATAGCAGGTGAGGCCGCCTGGGCGAGGTACTGGCCATTCTCCCCAGTTGTATCCCCCGACCAAGAGTCTGAAGCTCCAGGACACTGCCCTTGAGGCGGTAGAGGTGGGATCCCTCGCTGAGTCCGAGGGAAAAGCCGAACCTGGAGGGTAAACAGATGATGATGATGATGATGATAAAAAACACTGAACTCATTGAACTCATGACCCGTACTCTACCACCGTACTAAAAAGGCGGATGTTCGTTGTGTTTCTGCGAGCAATATGAACGTACACAGAGTATTAAGATCCATGCCTTCTGTGGGGATTGAACACATGATCCCTGGTACACAAAACCGGGCCATACCACTGAGTTAAGAGGTCGGATGTGCGTTGTGTTTCTGGGAAGAATTTCCAATACAGATATGAATGTACCCACAGTATAAAAAGATCAACAATTCAGCTAAGAAGGCGGATGTTCGGTGTGTTTCTGGGGTCAATTTCCAATACATATATGTATATACACACAGTATATTGACATATGACTTTTTTAGGATTGAACGCACGACCCCTGATTTACAGGACCAGGACCTCTGTGAGGATTGAACTCACGACCGCTGGTTTACGAGACCAGTGCTCTACCACTGAGCTAAGAAGGCGGGCTTTCGTAGTGTTTCTGGAATAAATTTCCAATACAGATATGAATAAGCACACCGTTCGAAAAATAAACCGCCTTCTGTTAGGATTGAACGCACGACCCCAGGTTTACGAGACCAGTGCTCTACCACCGAGCTAAAAAGGTAGATATGCGTTATGTTTCTGAGGTCAATTACCAATACAGATATGAATAGGCACACCGTTCGAAAAATTCACCGCCTTCCGTTAGGATTGAACGCACGACCCCAGGTTTACGAGACCAGTGCTCTACCCCTCGGCTAAGAAGCGGATGTTCGGTGTGTTTCAGGGGTTAATTTTCAATACAGATATGAATGTACACACAGTATAAAGATCACGGGCCTATATGAGATTTGAACACACGCCCTCTGGTAAACGACTTCAGTGTTCTACCGCTGAACTCAGAAAGCAGACGTACGTTGTGCTTTTGGGGTCAATATGCAGTACAGATACGAACATGCACACCGTTCGAAAAATTCACCGCCTTCTGTGAGGATTGAACTCACGAGCCCTGGTATACGAGACTAGTGCTCTACCACTGAGCTAAGAAGGCGGATGTGCGGTGGGTTCCTGGAGTCAATTTCCAATACAGATATGAATGTACAGACACTGTAACGTTCCAGACGTTACAGGGTAATTATGTTAATTTTATTATGTGTAATTAATTCAGGAATTTAACGTCATGATATTTATTTTGGTATGTAATTGTATTATAATTCATGTTTAATCATTTGCTCACTATCATTTCATTACTTTGTAACTACGACTTGTAAACGAGGGCTGAATATCCTAATATTCACTGAGATTCTTGCGACAGTCGGTTAAAATTAACTTGCAGTAGATTTCCTCTATCTTGCCACATCACCGAGGAAGAAGGAAGGACAAATTTAGACATCAAGTTCTGGGAAAAGCGAGCACGTGTTCAAGCGTTGTAACGTAAGCTACCGTATTTCGACCAGAATTATTCAAACTGTCCGCCTCTGTGGTGTAGTGGTTAGCGTGATTAGCTGCCACCCCCGGAGGTCCGGGTTCGATTCCCGGCTCTGCCACGAAATTTGAAAAGTGGTACGAGGGCTGGAACGGGGTCCACTCAGCCTCGGGAGGTCAACTGAGTAGAGGTGGGTTCGATTCCCACCTCAGCCATCCTCGAAGTGGTTTTCCGTGGTTTCCCACTTCTCCTCCAGGCGAATGCGGGATGGTACCTCACTTAAGGCCACGGCCGCTTCCTTCCCTCTTCCTTGCCTATCCCTTCCAATCTTCCCATCCCTCCACAAGGCCCCTGTTCAGCATAGCAGGTGAGGCCGCCTGGGCGAGGTACTGGTCATACTCCCCAGTTGTATCCCCCGACCAAGAGTCTGAAGCTCCAGGACACTGCCCTTGCGGCGGTAGAGGTGGGATCCCTCGCTAAGTCCGAGGGAAAAACCGAACCTGGAGGGTAAGCAGATGATGATGATGATGATGATTATTCAAACTGATCACCGCCTATATTTTCAAAGGAGCGTCATGTTGCCATGGATACTGAGTGAAAGGACTAATAGAAGAACAGTTAATATCATGATTAAGATCCGTCAACTCTAATATCTAGAGTGGGGAGAGACGTGTCATCTGATTGGACCACGTGTAGCGACCTGTAATTAGCGCGAGAGAAGGTTATAAAAGGGCGTGTTGGAGCTCTTGGCGTCATTCTGATCGATATTATTCTACATTATTCTACTTGATTCTCTACTTGATTCTTCGTCTCGATACTTAGAAATTCTGAATGAGGGGTGTATAGCCACTCTCATCAGGAAGTACGTACAGCTCGGCTACAAGACCGGTTTGAACCAGTCTAAGTCAATAGGTAGTATTAATCTAGATAGAAATGAAACTTCAGAGAACATTTTCAGTAAAGTTGGAAGGATTCTTAATTGAGTATCCTCTCCATATAACCCAAGGTGGTTCTTCTAACTATGACTTAGGGCTTATCTCCAATATATGGGATAAAGCATAATAGGGAGTGTTAGTTTTGAAGTCATCTTCCAATTAGTGGTGGGTGCAATTTGCAAGGCAGGAATGGTACTTAGCTGCAGATGAAGAGATCTCAAAGACGACCGGTGATGTTCCAGCTACAAGGATGGAAGCTTTCCAAGGACCAGCAGAACAAGACTACATGGTGAGCAAGCGAGTTAAAGATATTGCAAGTTTTCGCGAAGTAGAGTCATTCAATTTTTTGTTAAATTCATTTTCTATTTTAAATTCAGTTCTCGTTAAACCGTCGTCATTTATATTAAAGATAATAAATAATATTTTTCTAGTTCACTTTAATCAATCTGCCTTAATTAGCCTTTTGATTTCTAACTCTCCTGCTTAATGATTAGTGCACTATCACCCCACCCCTGTGATAAGAGTCCGTCCAAGCTTGATTATAAATTTTTATCTTTAAGTCCTCAACTTAAAGATTGGCGCCCTTAGCTTGAATGGTTGCATTTCTCGTTCGATGATTGTTCTCCGAGAGGGGAAGTCACATAAATGCCGCTCCAACGTGTGGCGAGAAAATCATTAAGTACGGAGCAGTTAATGACAGTAACGATATCAGAATTCGTATTATGGGCAAAATTTGGATATCCACGTTGCATTAGGAGTGTTTGATTGTGGGAAGGGTCATGGCTGATCAGACGAAAGAGGAGAGGATGTTGCGCAGTGGACGGGCGATAAAAGGCAATAACGTATTGAGTTCAGAGGAAGAGTTGTGTAGTCTAGGAGAGGAAATTGAAGATAGAAGTGTAAGTAGTATGGAGAGTGAAGGCAAGCAGAAAGAAGTCAGTATGGAGTCAGATTATAGTAGGATGGGGGGCGAAGCGGAAGTAAACACTAACAATGAAAGTAATAATAATGATCAGTTAATGGGAATGATGCAATTAATGTTAAGTAGGATAGAGGACAGTAAATCGGAAATAAAAAATGAATTGGAACAAATTAAAACAGATGTAGAACAAACTAAATCTGAGCTTAAAAATGAATTGGAACAAACTAAATCTGAGCTTAAAAGTGAATTAGAACAAACTAACACTAAAATTGAGAATATTAAATATGAACTTAAAGAACAGTTAGAGCAAACTAAAGCTGAATTAAGCAGGGAGATGAGGGAAAATAAGGAGGAAGCGAATCGGAGAATGGACGAACACAGTAGGCAGTTACGCGATCTGGTGGTAAAAAATGAACATTTTAATAAGCGATTAGAGGACCAGGAAAGGGAATATGTACGGCAAGGGAAAGAGGTAGAAGAAAAGTTTGCGGAGCAGAGAAGTGAATTCCTGGAATTATTGGGGAAGGAAAACAACTTTACTAGGGAGGAAGTAATGAGGCAGGTCACTAGTATTGATAAGAGAGTTGAGACTCAAAGAGGGGAAATACGGATATTCAAAGACCACGTCCAACAAGAGATTGACACGGTAAAGCTTAGAATAGAAGATGAGACCCGGGCAAGTGAAGAAAGGTTTGCGATAGCTGAAGAGAATAAGATTGAAATTAGGACATTGAAAGAGAAGCAGGTTAATTTGGAGAGAGAAATTGATAGGAGAGACAGAGATGTAGAATGCCGGATGGAGAAAGCAGAAAATAAGTTAAAACAGGTGGCAAAGGATAAACAGGTTTTCACGGGAAGGCAATGTCTAGGAAATAGCTACATTAGGGAAATTGAACTACCTAAATTTAATGGGAAACAAACGAACCCGCTAGATTTCCTTAAGATGATAGAAAAACGATTTGAAAAGCGTCTAGAGGAAGGGTCTATGGACTGGGAAGACGTTATGGAAAATATTGACCATGCTTTTGTAGGAGAAACTCGGTCTTGGTTCATGGTATATAGGCAGACGATGACGAACCTGAAAGAATTCAGAAATAAGTTTAGAGAGAAATTCTGGAATGAAGCGATACAAGCTCGGGAGAGAGAAAGGGTGGTATTTGGGAGGTACAAACAGCATGAAGGAGTTACTATGACCGAGTACTTCCTGGCATATGTCATGATTTGTCAGAACTTAGATGGTATAACCGAGGGGTCTGATGTAGTAAGACTACTTTTAAGACATTTTCCGGACAGGGTGAGAGAAGCGGCCTGCATGCAAAAAGTTGGAACTATTCAGGAGATGGAGAACCTACTAGGCAGTTTTGATGCTTTAGGTAACCTTAGGAGTAGAACGGAGAATATTCAGAACTTTAGTCATCACAACGGAATGAGACATAACGGTAGAATACAGAATCACGAAGCTCGCAATCAGTTCAGACCTCAGCAGAACAGCAGGAGCGGAGCACCTGAATATAGGACAGGAAATTCCCAACGGAGGCCAGAGCAATGTACTAATGAGTCCAACGTCAATACACAAAGGGAACCTTTAAACTAACTAGAGGCTGTAATGTTAGGTCAGAATTCCAGCCTAGTACGAAGGTAGCGAAGTGTCTTGCCATGAAAGTGTTACCATATGACCTAGATGTTAGAGACGATTTGTCGTATGAACCCGAGCAGAATAATGGAGATTCAAGTAATAAAGTAGTCAATCCCGTTGTTAAATTGAAAGTTGGGGGGCGTGGGTTAAAGTTTTGATTGATTCTGGTAGCCAAATATCATGTATTAGTTCTCAGTGGTATGAGTCATTAGTGAAACAGGGTATTCAGTTGGAGGAAATGCCTGTTAAGTCTACTTTCATCATTACGGCTGTTGGAAAGAGGTCTAAGCAAATTTGTAAACAAGTAGCTGTCCCGATCTGTATTAATAATTCTATTAGCGTTCAGATATGTTTGGTAATTCCGCATTTAATATTTGATCTTATCTTGGGATCTGACTGGTTAACGTTAAAATTGGCTCAGTTAAATTACAATGATCTAGTGCTAAATTTGAGGTGGAATAATGAGGATATCAAGGTCAAGTTTGAGGAGGAAATTCAGAGGAAAACGGAAGTTAGTACAGTGTGGAGAATGAGAGAGGTTTCTAAAGTTAATGAAGAGGCTAGTGAGGGCCTGAAGTTGTGTCAGTTGTGGATTAATGAGGATAAAATATGTGGCTTGAAAGAAGCCGTAAGTAGAAATGAGTTAAATGA
Organism: Anabrus simplex; assembly: GCF_040414725.1. NCBI lineage: Eukaryota > Metazoa > Arthropoda > Insecta > Orthoptera > Tettigoniidae > Anabrus > Anabrus simplex. Next base: position 490,739,445 of record NC_090267.1, read on the forward strand.
AATCCAGAAGGACAAGTTATTTGAAGTGTTATGTGAACACGTGGAGATTTTCTCCGAGAAACCTGGTGTTACCCATCTGTATGAACATTCTTTTTCTGTGCTGGATAAGACTCCATTCAGCGGACCGCGGTATCCGATACCACACAAATATGCCAAAGCCGTAGAGGATCAAATTCAAGCTATGTTAGCAGACGATGTGATTGAATTATCAAACAGTCAATATGTTAATCCCTTAATTGTCGTGCCTAAGTCTGATGGATCAATACGTTTGTGTATTGAATGCGAGAGCGTAGTGAGAGTGTTAGGTTTGCCTGAGGAACCACCTCGTAATGCTGAATTTTACGTCCGACTGGCACGGGAGAACCTGATTAAATCTGGAGATAAACGTAAAAGGCAGCAGAAACGTAAGGTACTGGATAACTTTGAGGTAGGTGATATGGTTTTGGTGAGAGTTCCAATGTTGTCAAATAGTGAGGATAAGGTAACAAAGAATTTTTTTCTTTTATATCAAGGCCCTTATAATGTACATAGAAAACTAGGACCCTGTGCTTACAAGTTAGCGGATGGCGAGAGCGTAATGAATGGTTCATATAACATTAGTAGTTTACGGAGATACCTGTCGTGTGAGGTGGCTGAACCGGATTGTGAGATATAGGTCAGTAACTCGGGGAAGTTGCTACTTGTTATGTCAGACTACGAGCGGAATGAGTTTACGTCTCAATTGTGGTGGTATTTCCTAGTTGTGTTTGTAAACAAGGGAGGTGTTTGTGTGGCGGTAGATTTACGCTCGTTCATTGACGATAGATCATCTGTTTTCCGTATGTGAGGCCATGAAATTTTATATATTTGTTTTCTGAGATGTTACAAAAGGCTAATTAAAGCTGACGACGGCAAATAATTAATTTTCCCGTATGTGCATTTCTAACTTGCAATAATTTTACCGTGAGCTTAAATCACGTGTGTATTTGTGTGAAGTGTATTGCATAATGCTTCAAGATAAGGTTGAAACATTCGAAAGAGTGATAAAAGTGTAAATTGTTTGTATCATTAGTTTTCCATGGTTTTAATGTAAAAGATTGGAAGAGAACGTGTTACTGCTATCTAGCAAAGAATGTCGGAAAGATGGGGAGTAAAAGGACAAAAAGACACCCGGCAGAGTCTGTAATCTGAATTGTATATATATTATGTTATATTCTCTAGGATAATCTTGTTTTTTACAAAAATGGAAAGTTGCTTGTGTTGGGCATAATTTAGCATCTAAACCTCAAGATGAACTGAAATAACAGACATTCGCAATGGTAAGCAGTCTAAGAGAGATATGGAAAGAGTGAGATATAATTAATTGTATGAAAATACTGTCGCTCGTAATGGGCAGGTAATAGAGGTATTTCAAGTCAATGTGGGAGTAAGTGTGTGAGTTCTCAACTCATGTGATATTTGTTAAGAACTCATGGGGGCGTATGTAACGTTCCAGACGTTACAGGGTAATTATGTTAATTTTATTATGTGTAATTAATTCAGGAATTTAACGTCATGATATTTATTTTGGTATGTAATTGTATTATAATTCATGTTTAATCATTTGCTCACTATCATTTCATTACTTTGTAACTACGACTTGTAAACGAGGGCTGAATATCCTAATATTCACTGAGATTCTTGGGACAGTCGGTTAAAATTAACTTGCAGTAGATTTCCTCTATCTTGCCACATCACCGAGGAAGAAGGAAGGACAAATTTAGACATCAAGTTCTGGGAAAAGCGAGTACGTGTTCAAGCGTTGTAACGTAAGCTACCGTATTTCGACCAGAATTATTCAAACTGATCACCGCCTATATTTTCAAAGGAGCGTCATGTTGCCATGGATACTGAGTGAAAGGACTAATAGAAGAACAGTTAACATCATGATTAAGACCCGTCAACTCTAATATCTAGAGTGGGGAGAGACGTGTCATCTGATTGGACCACGTGTAGCGACCTGTAATTAGCGCGAGAGAAGGTTATAAAAGGGCGTGTTGGAGCTCTTGGCGTCATTCTGATCGATATTATTCTACATTATTCTACTTGATTCTCTACTTGATTCTTCGTCTCGATACTTAGAAATTCTGAATGAGGGGTGTATAGCCACTCTCATCAGGAAGTACGTACAGCTCGGCTACAAGACCGGTTTGAACCAGTCTAAGTCAATAGGTAGTATTAATCTAGATAGAAATGAAACTTCAGAGAACATTTTCAGTAAAGTTGGAAGGATTCTTAATTGAGTATCCTCTCCATATAACCCAAGGTGGTTCTTCTAACTATGACTTAGGGCTTATCTCCAATATATGGGATAAAGCATAATAGGGAGTGTTAGTTTTGAAGTCATCTTCCAATTAGTGGTGGGTGCAATTTGCAAGGCAGGAATGGTACTTAGCTGCAGATGAAGAGATCTCAAAGACGACCGGTGATGTTCCAGCTACAAGGATGGAAGCTTTCCAAGGACCAGCAGAACAAGACTACATGGTGAGCAAGTGAGTTAAAGATATTGCAAGTTTTCGCGAAGTAGAGTCATTCAATTTTTTGTTAAATTCATTTTCTATTTTAAATTCAGTTCTCGTTAAACCGTCGTCATTTATATTAAAGATAATAAATAATATTTTTCTAGTTCACTTTAATCAATCTGCCTTAATTAGCCTTTTGATTTCTAACTCTCCTGCTTAATGATTAGTGCACTATCACCCCACCCCTGTGATAAGAGTCCGTCCAAGCTTGATTATAAATTTTTATCTTTAAGTCCTCAACTTAAAGATTGGCGCCCTTAGCTTGAATGGTTGCATTTCTCGTTCGATGATTGTTCTCCGAGAGGGGAAGTCACAACACTATAAATTGCACTGCCTTCTGTGAGGATTGAACTCACGACCGCTGGTTTACAGGACCAGTACTCTACCGCTGAGCAAAGAAGGAACACGTGCGTAGTGTTTCTGGGGTCAATTTCCAAAACGGATATGAATACGCACACCGCAAAAAAATGCACTGCCTTCTGCGACGATTGAACGCACGACCCCTGGTTTATAACACCAGTGCTCTACCACTGAGCTAATATGGCGAATGTTAGGTTATTACCGGGGTTAATTTCCAATAGAGATATGAATGTACACACAGTATAAAACGCACTGCCGTCTGCGCGGATCGAACTCACGACCCTTGTTTACCAGACCAGTGCTCTACCACTGAGCTAAGGAGGCGGATGTTCGTTGTGTTACTGGGATCAATTTCCTATACAGGTATGAATGTACACATAGCATATAAATCACTGCCGTCTGTGAGGATTGAACTCACGACCCCTGGTTTACTAGACCAGTGCTCTCCCACTGAGCTAAGAAGACGTAAGTGCGCTATTTTTGTGGGGTCATTTTCCAATAGAGATATGAATATGCCCATTGTATAAAAATCACTGCCTTCTGTGAGAATTGAATTCACGACCCCTGGTTTACGAGACCACTGCTCTACCACTGAGCTAAGAAGGCGGCTGTTCGGAGTATTTCTGGGGATAATTCCAATACAGATGTGAATATACACACAGTGTAAAATGCACTGCCTTCTGTGAGGATTGAACTCACGACCCCTGGTTTACGAGACCAGTGCTCTACCATTGAGCTAAGAAGGAAGATGTTCGGGGTATTTCTGGGGATAATTCCAATACAGATGTGAATATTGCACCCGACAGGGGCATGATCCAAGGACCCCTGGTCAATACTGGTCTTTGAAATTACAGACGCAATGATCTTTGAGGGAATAAAACCAAAACTAATTAATATCCATATCATTTAGACAGGTAAAATGAGCCTTTTAAATTTATTCTACGGGATTTCATTATTTGTGATCTATTGCGCAATATTTTCCTTTGTGTAGCAGAAACCCGCGGCAGTAGTCAAGCCCACCTAGACTCGGACGGGGCTGCAATCGGGGATTCACCATGACGTAACTCGAGAGAAGACATCCCTTCCCCACGACTAGGAGAATGAGGGGAAGCAAACTTTTTCGAAACGAAATATGGAAACCATCTTGAATTCAGACTAGGCAACTTAATTATCTACGATGTAAAAAATAATGAAATCCGAATTCTGGAGTCGTCTCCCGATTTAAAAGAGAGAACTGTCACTGAGACATTTATTTAGAGTGTCTAATGTTCGCTTACTCGATGACTTTCAGATGAAGAAAGAATACTGTGTTGTTTCTGTGTGGAAAAGTACCGGGGGCCATCTGTTTAGTGTCATCACGCCTCCTTGACACGGGAGTTCACCCTCGCGTGGAAGGGGAAGCCGGACTGACTTTAATTATTTACAGGAGATCCTACGAAGAATAATCGTACGGATATGTCTCAATCACATCAGGTGAATACTGGTCACCAGATAGTCGTACTATTAAACCTCTAGGGAGACGTGGATAGGCTGTATGCAGATTTAGAGAAGGGGAAATTGCCTCCTTGTAAAAAGCACTGCCGAGAGGGAAGCGCGTCATTCCGGAATCTCAGCTTACCGAGGTTGGAGCTATGTTTAGTTAAGCTCCCAATTGAACCATTTTTAAGTGACTTTAAACTTAAATTTCAAGTAAAATAGTGCAATTCATCTAAAGATTGCATAGATTAAACTTTAAAAGAAACTGTGACGTGTCGCCAACTTTCAGCGTGAATCATAATATTATTATTATTATTACTACGGCACTACTGTGTCGAGCAGTATCAAAGGTAAAGTGGCTGAGAGGTACCCGGAATCCGATACTGAACCGCGGATTACGAAGTAATATGCGAAATCGTGGCCGGACGTTCACGCTGAACGCAACTAAACAGATTTGAAATAAATAGTGACGTGTTGTGTGCCTAGGATTGCTGCCAGTGGCCTCATCAACCAGGAACTATGGACTTCCAGCGTGAAGGAAGAATGGTGTCACCAGTAATTGCTTTGGTGCCAATGGGTCAACACTAAAACCTGAAATGGATTTCCCGAGCTGACAACGTGTCATCATGTGATGGAGATGAGTATTTTTCAAAATTATATGGCCTGATTAGAGGGGATGAGAATTATTTATCATAAGCTGACGCTATCATGTTAGGGATAACTTAATTTAAATGTTGAAGTGCCGAAATGGGGCACGTAGCTTTTATTTCTTATTTTATTTAATTAATAACAGATCTGAGTGATTTATCTGTAGATAATTGTGACAATAATCTAATAGGTTTGCATGCAGTAGAAGATTTACTTAGTTTATTTTGGGAGACTTGTGTTCAGAAAGGCACCAGGAGACTGGTATTTTAGTAAATTCAGGGTAATTTAAGCTAGGCTGTAGTTGATCCTGTATCAATAAATGCATGACTGATAAATAATAAATATGCAACGTGAGGTCCCGGAGTCACGAGAAATGAATATGGAACTGATGCCCCAGGCCTCCTTTGAAATATTTAGCTAGGGAGTGTTACAATTTAAGCTGGATTATTTGATTGAGTTTATCATAATTTACTTACAATTTTAATTGAGTTAATCACCGTGTGAATATTTAATTCAGTTAATTACCGTGTGAATATTTAATTGGGTTAATCACTGTGTGAATATTTAATTAGAAGCTAATTACAGTGTGAGTATTTGATTGAGCTGATTAGCGTGTGAATATTTAACTCATTATTGTATTGCCGTGTGACGATTTAATCAGAAATTAATTATGTGTTAATCATAAGTTGATCAAGGTTTAATTATGAATTAATTGCCGTTGGGTTATTTAATTACATCGTAATTACGAGGAAGTTTCGGTATGATGACTCAGTATGATTTAATTAGCAGGTAAATCACGTAAGAAGATAGTGTAATGATGAATCCAGCAATAATAATAATAATAATAATAATAATAATAATAATAATAATAATAGTAATTGTAATGACAGTAATCGTACGAATATTGGTACCATACAAACCGGTGTCGTGTTGTGAAGTCATTGGGACATGAAAAAATATGTGTTGAATCGAGGTGATTTATTGGAAGTCGATGCAATTTGCTTAATGAGGAATAGACCTCAGTTTATTGTGAACGTACCTCGGGATGAGGCGATTTTGTTAAAGAAAGGGCTTGTTAAGCCTGGTAAAAGCCAAGGCTATTGACCGCCATGGTAGGGAGTGGATACTTCTGACCTTCCTCAGAGACGTGTTCTTTTTTGTGTGTCCGCCTCGGTAGAAAGGGGACCTGATCTAAGAAGGGAAGCCCTGTATGAATCGATTAATAATAGGAAATATTGAACACGCCAGAATGAAGTATTCGCTAATAAATGACACGGCGATTGGTACTAGTATTTGTTAGATTACTGTTGTTACTCATTTGAGTATAATTTAGCTAGGGATTTCAGTGTCCTACTTTCGTCCCAAGGGGTTGTCAGTTCAGTTCCATACGCCGGCATTGGTATTCCACAATGCTGAAATGAAGAATGGGGTGCCTCACGTGTTCAGTGTATATAATATGTGATTCTCTATGTTGTTTATGTAACATGTGGTGACTATAATTAGCGTCAGCGATGGGTACGATCCATCGGCGCGACGAATTTGCATTCAACTGAGGGTCGGTTCGAACCCGGGGTTTGTTCCACATTTGTATAGTTTCTTTAATGGTATTTCGTTGGGAAATAATTGTGTGTTTTAGTGTAGGGAAGGCTCAGACTTATTGCATGAATGCTAATTTCATTTGTCAATAATGTCATATAGCCTCAGTGTTTATGGCAAATGTTTCCGTTCGTATCACGTCACGGCAAATCGTTTTGCGATAAACAATACTCGGATCCCTCACACACGACTGCAAGTCGATAATAATCCATAACAATTGTTAATAATTATTGTAATTCATTTGTGAATATAGATCAGTCATTCCCATCGTCATCAAGGTCTAATAAACCGCTTGTATTAATCATCATCATCATCATCATCATCATCATCTGTCTACCCTCCAGGTTCGGCTTTTCCCTCGGACTCAGCGAGGGATCCCACCTCTACCGCCTCAAGGGCAGTGTCCTGGAGCTTCAGACTCTTGGTCGCGGGATACAACTGGGGAGTATCACCAGTACCTCGCCCAGGCGGCCTCACCTGCTATGCTGAACAGGGGCCTTGTAGGGGGACGGGAAGATTTTAAGGGATAGGCAAGGATGACGGAAGGAAGCGGCCGTGGCCTTAAGTTAGGTACCATCCCGGCATTCGCCTGGAGGTGAAGTGGGAAACCACGGAAAACCACTTCGAGGTGGCTGAGCTGGGAATCGAACCCACCTCTACTCAGTTGACTCCCGAGGCTGAGTGGACCCCGTTCCAGCCCTCGTACCACTTTTCAAATTTCGTGGCAGAGCCGGGAATCGAACCCGGACCTCCGGGGGTGGCAGATAATCACGCTAACCACTACACCACAGAGGCGGACGCTTGTATTAATTTTAACCATAATTTGAATGTGTTCTCATTGTAGTTAAATATGCCCCGTTTCTCCTACCCTGTATGCCATTAAGGTAAGGTTAGATAAGCGCCTATTTTATTATATTTTCCACCCGTTAACGCCCTGTAGATCTCATGCCGGAGCCCTGTTTGGTAGGGGGCGGGTACAATATATACACAGTATAAAATGTGTACCGGGCGGTACACCTCCACGCCGCTTGTTCAAACATTGCGCCAATTGAAACTCCTCTACAGGAGAAAGCCTGAACCTTGAAAAACTGTGTTAACTCAACAGTTTCTCCGAAGATGACTCTGTGTGAATTTTGATGTGTTTTTGTTTGTCATTGATCAAGAAGTGTGGACGTTCTCTACCAGATGTCTCTACCAAAAACTATGGTAATACACTCTGGTGTAATGGAATGTAATCTCCTGAAGAAATTTTGTATTCCTAAGTTTTGTTTTTACTAAATTTTGTTCTGTGGTTTGTGGGTTGGCAACATTAATCCTTCCTTCCGCCAGGTTTGAACTTAGCCAATCCCGAATTTCTTTAATTAATTCTCAGCCAATCATGTATGTCTTCTTCGATATGGATATGTAGCTTTAAGCTATCCAATAAAGTTGAGGGGGTGTGTCTACTCATTCTTGAAAGGTCTCAAATTTTCCACGAGGGCATAAAAACTGCTGATTTTGCTGTCTCCGGGCCACTAGTATAACATCTAAATGAGTGTGTGGATATGTAGCAGGGGACGGGAAGCGCCTCTTTCTTCAAGCAGCAGTTCTTCTACAAGGTAATGGCCTTTTAACATCTTTATTTCTTGCTAGCTCAGCAGTTTAACTCTCGGGGAAGGTTCGAAACCTTTAATATGTAACCTACCTCTTTTAAAATGTAAATTCCTCTTCGGTCTATGTAAAAACTACAAATCTCTTTAACTGTAAAGCGGGGTACCTCTGTACCATTATATGTGTGCCTTGAGGGCAGTTAGTGTGAAGTCTGCTTATGGCCTCCTGATAGGCTTGAACTTTGAGAGCGGGTCTGCTCTGTCCTAAATTTGATCTCTGTGTGCCTCTAGGAGGCTTAACATTGTAATTAGGAGCAAGTGCTCCTTGGCATGATGGGGTTTTCTGCCCCTTTGTTCAATTTTGTACCTTGGTAAAGTTGGGCTAATAGCTCAAGGATTGTGATTGTGGGGCTCGAAGCCCAGACCTTGTAATAATCCCCTAACACTTATAATTTCCTTGTATCTGATTTTGGATTGTTGTTGACTTGTTAAGTTTTCAAATTCTATGTCACCATTGTTAAGTTTTGAAAATATAACCTTTGTTGAAATTTTAAATCATCTTTCGAGCTTGTAGTTAGACCCATTCCAGCCCGCACCTTCTTTCACCTTTGCCTTCCACGGATAACTCCGTAACAAAATGCACTGCCTTCTGTGAGGATAGAACTCATGACGCCTGGTTCAACAGACCAGTGCTCTACCACTGTGCTAAGAAGGCGAATATCGGTTTTGTTTCTGGGGTCAATGCCAACACGGATATGAATGAACACACAGTACAAACAGCACTCTGTGAGGATTGAACTCATGACCCCCGGTTTACGAGACCAGTGCTCTGCCGCTGAGCTAAGAAGGCCATTGTCAGCGCTGTGCTTGCAGATTACTGATATAAACAGTAAGTACAGGTCTGGCAAAAATAACTGGCTGTAGCTTCAGTCGGGAACGGCGCACGCAGACGGGAGAAGGGGATGAAGTCCTCATTCCATGCCATTTATGGATGCTGATGCCATTTTATTCGTGATGGAGCTGTGGATCGCTACGCATAAGACAGCTGAGGTGACTCTCTAATTGTTACGCAACGAAGATTCCGACAACATTTCAGTCTGGGTCGACATGTCCGGGTTCCCGACCACTGCACGATATTGCTATTGGGTTAAACATTTTCAGAAAAAATTTAATCGGTGTTTAAACGGAAATCAACAGGAAGTTCAAGAACCACCCGTACGCCTGCGAACAACAAGACGGGTGGTGTGAATAAAAATGAGCACGCACTCTTTCTTTCTTTCTTAATCTGCTTACCCTACAGGGTCGGTTTTTTCCTCTTACAGAGCGAGGGCTCCCACCTCTACAGCAGTGTCCTGGAGCTTCACACATCGGGTCGTGGTATACAACTGGGGAGGATGACCAGTACCTCACCCAGGCTGCCTCACCTGCTATGCTGAACAGGGGCATTGCGGGGGGAGGGGAGATTGGAAGGGATAGACAAGTAAGAGGGAAGGAAGCGGCCGTGGCCATAAGTTAGGTACCATCCCGGCATTTGCCTGGAAGAGAAGTGGGAAACCACGGAAAACCACTTCCAGGATGGCTGAGGTGGGAATCGAACCCACCTCTACTCAGTTGACCTACCGAGGCTGAGTGGACCCCGTCCCAGCCCTCGTACCACTTTTCAAATTTCGTGGCAGAGCCGGGAATCGAACCCGAGCCTCCGGGGCTGGCAGCTAATCACACTAACCACTACACCGCAGAGGTGGCCCTGCTCACGCCTTCTCGAGCTAATTCAGTAGGTGACTCCAAAGTTTAACAGCACGGCAGAGCTTATGGTGGTGGTTGATCGAAAAAGAAAATTATATATAAACTTCGCAGAGAATCATCTCAACTTGATTACAGAGTTTTATGTAGGTCCAGTAAGGAGCATGCTGAATGGTTAGCGGAGCATTTCCTTGGGCACTCCAAAGAAACTAGAGGTGGTGGGCTTACAAAGGTAGTAAGAAATGAAAATGTTCTTGCGTTATGTTGGCGACCCTGGGTCTCAGAGTGGAGTTGGTGAAGACATCTCGGAGCACTGTGTCAAAAACATTTTCGCAGGTTTTGACATGAACAGAAATGAAAGCAGTTTCTTCTTCTTAATCTGTTTACCCTCCAGGGTCGGTTTTTCCCTCGGACTCAGCGAGGGATCCCACCTCTACCGCCTCAAGAGCAGTGTCCTGGAGCTTCAGACGTTGGGTCGGGGGATACAACTGGGGAGAATGACCAGTAACTCGCCCAGGTGGCCTCACCTGCTATGCTGAACAGGGGCATTGCGGGGGATGGGAGATTGGAAGGGATATACAAGGAAGAGGGAAGGAAGAGGCCGTGGCCTTAATTAAGGTACAACCCTAGCATTTGTATGGTGTGAACATGAGAAACCACGGAAAATCATCTTCAGATCTGCCGACAGTGGGGCTCAAACCTACTATCACCCGGATGCAACCACACAGCTCTGCGCCCTTAACCGCACGGCCAACTCGCCCGGTCCTGCAGATTAGGCTCCTTAAAAATTACATTCAATTGTCAATATATTATTTTCATCATAATTCATACGACGCGCAGGTCGCCTACGGGTGTCAAATAGAAAGACCTGCACCTGGCGAGCCGAACCCGTCCTGGGATATCCCGGCACTAAAAGCCATACGACATTTCATTTCATCATAATTCATTTTCGTTATTTACGTTATACCATTTTCTTCAATTTATTAATGTCTTCATTTTCAGGCTGTGATTTCCTACCTTTCAGACGGCCGACGGCCCACTGCATCAGGTTCATCAGCCGCTTCTCCCATTATTTTGACTATATGGGTTTGTTTCCAGCACGCTTTAATTCTACTTTATATTTCAGACTTGTTCTCATGTTTTGTAATTTTTTACCAACAGTTGTTGGACGGAAATATTTAAATTAAATTTAGCAAGTAGTTCACAGTGAACTGCATATATTGCACTTGTTTTCTTGTGCTTTTTAGCCGGTAACTGTGACTTTGTCCGCCTCTGTGGTGTAGTGGTTAGCGTGATTAGCTGCCACCCCCGGAGGCCCGGGTTCGATTCCCGGCTCTCCCACGAAAATTTGAAAAGTGGTATGAGGGCTGGAACGGGGTCCACTCAGCCTCGGGAGGTCAACTGAGTAGAGGTGGGTTCGATTCCCGGGGTTGGAACACTTGCACGGAGTGACATTTGCACGGAGCCTTTCACTCTACTTGATGAGTCAAAAGTAGAATGGTCATACTAACATAAATTTTGGATACCTAATCTAATTTGATAGGTACTTTGACGAAGATGCACATAAATACTGTCCCCTCCTGGAAATCCAATACTACACGCGTAAATGCTTCAACATATAAGAAAATGACTCAAAAAGTATAAAATAGTCTTCGGAACGCCAGGTGCAGTTCTTTTTTATTTGACTCCCGTAGGCGATCTGCGGGTCGTACACCCAGCACCCGTGCCAGCGGAACGAACCCAGAACCCATTATGGTTAAACTTCCCGACCCTGGCGGGAATCGAACCCGCGACCCCTGTGACCAGAGGCCAGCACGCTAACCATTTAGCCATGGAGCCGGACAATAAATTCCATAAAATGACCGCGTAATGACTTACAACTTTATAAAATGACCTAATAATACAAAATGACAAAAATGACATAAATGGCCTAATAAATGAGCACTTTTTGCTATTTGTTAAACGTCGCACTAAGACATCGAAGGTTTTCGGCGACGGAAGGGTGGGAGATTGGGAAGGTAGCGGCCGTGGCCTTCATTAAGGTACAACTCCAGCATTTGCCTGGTGTGAAAATGTGAAACCACGGAAAACCATCTTCAGGGCTGCCGACAGTGGGGTTCGAATTCACTATCTCCCGAATGCAAGCTCACAGCTGCGCAACCCTAACCGCACGGCTACTTGCTCGGTAATTAGCATTTCTACAATGTGGGAACGATGATAAGGATTTCTACACAAGTTAACAATGTCTACTTAGAACCAACTGAAAGATGACATGTCATCAAAAATCCTAGCTATGGTAATCACGGTAGTGAATTTAGATACAATTTATAAGTAACCAAGGATAACTACCGTGAGGATTCGTCGTGCTGACCACACGTCACTTCGTACTCTGCAGGCCTTCGGGCTAAGCAGCGGTCACTTGATAGACCAAGGCCCTTCAGGGGCTGTTGCGCCATGGGGTTTGTTTTTCTGGTTAATTTTATACATTGTAAGAGACATTTAGCCGACTTAGCGCCGTTGCCAGGGAACACCACGGGAAGGTAGTCTCTTTGCGTTCTTCATAGATATATTTTTTCACTTTATGCATGTTCGTCAAGTCTTTTATTTTTGAAATGCTGATTCAAGACTTTTGCATGGTTATGCAGTGCTATTCCATTGTCACATTTTCTCTTTATTAATTATGATTCAAAATATTTATATATTTAAATATTTACATGACTTACAAATCCTGTAATATTCCAGGGTAGTTTCACTGCAGTTTCTGAGCGTAAGCAACACAAACCAGGAATGATCTTAGTTTGCCATCAACTTCAAGTATTTTTAAGACCTTTGAAATGCTCTCATCGATCTTCACTGCTGATTTCTTTCTTCTCTTCCCATCGATATTCAAAACTATCCTGTCAAATTGGTGACCGTAGTACTCTGCGTCATCTCGAAGAGTCTTGATCAGCGAATATACATTCTGGTGCGCTCTCGAAATTGAACTGTTTATTCCTTGGTTCCAGCCTTCAGAAACATTATTGGTCTGATGCCGCCTTCCACAACAGTTCCACATATTCCTTGGCATGTGCTCGTTATCCATCCTTTGATCGACGACATAGTCGTAAAACGCCTGTAGATTCTGATTATCAGACGAGCTCTCCTGAATACATAGCCAACCATCATCAATCATTTCATTCGAATATGAAGTCTAATTTCTTCATTTTCCCTGTACGCAGTAATAAGGCCACAATCTTGTACTTTCCTCCATAGACATTGATTAAAATGATAGTTGCAACCAAAAACCTCAGCTTGAGGAAACAGCGTTTTACAGAGTTCCATACTGGTACGTTGTTTTTAACAGCTTCGAACGAACGAGCATATTGTTTCCCGTTTCTTGTTGGCTTCTTCCCAAGAACTTCCAAGATCGGCGTGGATGTTAAGTAACTGCCCAAACTGCTTGCTTGGACTTTTGAAGGTCCCGTCGACAAAGAAAGAAGAGCAACTTGATAAAGCAGATTTTCCTTTCTCGCTGGCAAACACTAATATCCTGTCTTTAAGCCCCCTGTTGTCTTCAAGTAGGAATTTTCCATCGTCGTTCATTGCTATGTGTCTTTTCTGTATTGTTACACCTCCAGAATCGATCGGATCTTTTGTAGGCCCCATTCTTTTCCGTCGGATGCGATGTAATGATTGTTTGGCACTTCTATGTGATGGCAGCGATGCCACAAGGTCATAGCCTCTATTGAAGAGCTGGCCTACTTCTTCGGTGTAAACTGTTGAAATCATACTGTCTGTTTCCCTTGCATTTTTTTTTTTTTTTTTGCATTAACTACACTTTTTTTACTTCATTCGCCTCGTCGTCCGGAATGCAAACATGACTTGTCTCGCCTAAAACTGTATTACCTTTCGTTGTTATTCTTCCTTTACATTTACTTTTCTTGAAATATACGCACCGCCAATAAGTAATTTGATCTTTATTGGTATAGTCCACAATATACTGATGTCCGTCGTAAATCAACAAAGGCGGTCTCAGTGAACTCCATAGCTGCAGAGCAATTATCACCAATGCCACACGGAACACTAGTTGTCACACAGGTATCAACTGTAGCAATGAATTCCACTTACCGGGTAGGCCTTTCCCTCCCCTGTTTCTGGTTTTCCAACCCTCCTTGGACCTCCGTGCAAGTGTCACTGTTTGAAATAGCCATGCTTAGTAATTTCCGGGAATTTTTGGCTTTCCGTGCAAGTGTCAACACATTCCATCTCCGTGCAAGTGTCACTCCGTGCAAGTGTCACAACTTCTCGATTCCCACCTCAGCCATCCTAGAAGTGTTTTTCCGTGGTTTCCCACTTCTCCTCCAGGCGAATGCCGGGATGGTACCTAACATGAGGCCACGGACGCTTCCTTCCCTCTTCCTTGCCTATCCCTTCCAATCTTCCCATCCCTCCACAAGGCCCCTGTTCAGCATAGCAGGTGAGGCCGCCTGGGCGAGGTACTGGTCATTCTCCCCAGTTGTATCCCTTGAGGCGGTAGAGGTGGGATCCCTCGCTGTGTCCGAGGGAATAAGCCGACCGTGGAGGGTAAACAGATGATGATGATGAACTGTGACTTTGGAAACAAAATTGTATATTCTTTTAAAATGGAGATAAAAGCGGACTGAAATTCCACATTGTCTTCTGCCTTGTAAAGCATTGAACTATCTGGAAATCATCGAACTGATGGCGCGGACACGACACTGAGTGGCTGCTCCAGACGGTCGGCGAGGGGAATACTGATAACACCAAACTGGTGGCTACGAAGAACTTGAGTCTTCTTGACACTCGAGTTTACGCTGTGCTTCCGCTCTACATTTTTATTCACCTCAAATGCGGAGTGGAAGCTAATCGGCAGGGAGACACTCAGGCACTCAGTGAGCACACGCTCACTCGCTAAGACTCATTTTTATTCACACCACCCGGGCCGACCGTTCTGAGAGATGTAAAGATCTATTTATTCAGGTAACATGGAAATGTGCCTCGTCACTCACCATATTAATTAAATCATCACTCATCATTTCCAGCAGTTTCACTGAACTAAGGGTGATGCAGACACTGATTCAGAATAATTTAATAAAATAATCAGCTATGCAGCAAACGATACGGAAAAGAACGTGGACATGATTGTAGCAGGTGATCTCAATGTCAATGGCAGATGCCCCCTGGGTCTGACTTACAAGGGCTACACCCGGCTAGAAATAGCCACATGAAATTAGTTAGCACAAATATTCTTTTATATGGTTACTAGCTGATGTACCCGTGTTTCGCTACGGGATTCTCAGAAAGACTGTCTTTGCGGTTTTCCTAACTACATTTCGTTAACTCAGGCCATTACAAAAACGTCAGAAGGAATGTAGCGATTAAAAGCAATGTTATCATATAAAATACTCACTCAAATGAAAACCGCACGTTATCTCACTTTTAACAGTCCAAAGTTCCAGTGCTGGAATGACCAGGCCGCAGACAACCGTGAACACTTCTCTGCCATTGTTCCGTTAAATATACACACTGCTCATTCCAATCAGTGCCTCAGAGTATGGATTGAATAGCTCGAATGCTAGGATGAACCAGTTTGTTACATACCAGTAGTATACGAAAATTTAAGAACCAGAGAAATGGCATGCTTAAGAAGCAAGTTATCTAACTCCCCAGCTACTTCCCGCCAATATTCAGGCAGGTTCTTATACTCGGTACGACCGGGCGAGTTGGCCGTGTGGTTAGGGGCGCGCAGCTGTGAGTTTGCATTCGGGAGGTGTATGTATGTTCAGTCTTCAGCCCTAAGGCTGGTTGGATCCTCAACAGCCCTGCCATCAGCTGTCATAGATGGCCTAGGCATCACTGAAGAGGCGTACTAGGGAAATGAGGAGTGAGGTAGTTTCCCGTTGCTTTCCTCACCGAGCCAGAAGTTGCTATTACATATCAATCTGCCAAGCCCACTGAAATGCATCCACCAACCTACCCTATGAGCAACGTTTTCACACCATTCATAGCAGGGACTGGCTGCACAAGGAATGGCATTACTAGCATCGCTCATACCTCAGTCACTTTCATATTGTCAAAGCCAAGGATAAGACAGAGACAGGTCAATGAAAGTAACAAAATTGCTCTAGCCCATACCAGAAGACATAGTGCACTGTAAACACTAGGTCCTGCCAGCAAAGGCATATTCGGGAGGTAGTGGGTTTAAAAACCACTGTCGACAGCCCTGAAGATGGTTTTCCGTAGTCTCCCATTTTCACACCATGATGTACCGTAATTAACGCAAGGGCCGCTTCCTTTCCACTCCTAGACCTTTCCTATCCCATCGTCGCCATAATACCTATCTTTGTCGGTGCTACGTAAAGCAAATTTAAAAGAAACTCTGTACACAGCAGTAACCCCATCTATCAGACATGACTGGCAACAGAAGACACAATCACAAAAAGGAAATGGTCAGTGTAATGTTATTGTTGTTCAATGTTATGAGCTTTCCGTATTGTGGGCCTTCACATTTCTTTTTCCTTAGACTGTGATATTAGGGCGTCTTACGAAATTACTTATAGCGTAGCGTAGAAGAGATTCATCAAATTATGTTAACCATTTTATCGTGACTTGGCGCAGATATGGACTTAGTTACAAAAATCCAAATTCAAGAATATCTCTGTTATCATAGCCGGTTCGGTAAAAATGCATAAGATAGATGATCGCAAATTTAATACTATATAACTTTAGTAATGTAGTGTTTGTCTATAGGACCACTAATAACACAAATATTTGAGAATTAAATTTTATGCCTTCCCCTAAACTACCATCCCACTCAGGGTGAATAAAATTATTTACAGCTTAGATTGTAGCGACTTATTTACCGACTTTTCATACCGATTTTCATTAAGATAGTATCACTAATAACATAAAAATTTGATAATTTGAGATTAGGCCTTCCCCTAAACTACCATTTCTTTCAGCGTGAATATGATTATTTATGACCTAGAATGTAGCGACATATTTCCCGACTTTGCATACCGATTTTCATTAAGATAGAACCACTAATGACATAAATACTTGAAAATTAAATTTTTGCCTTCCCCTAAACTACCATTTCTCTCAGCGTGAATAAGATTATTTTTCACCTAGATTGTAGGGACTTATTCCCGGACACTACATACCGATTTTCATTAAATTCTCTTTAGCCGTTTCCTAGTGATGCGTGTACAGACAGACAGACAGACAGACAGACAGACAGACAGACAGACAGACAGACAGACAGACAGACAGACAGACAGACAGACAGACAGACAGACAGACAGACAGACAGACAGACAGACAGACATAAATTACGGAAAATTAAAAAGTGCATTTCCTTGCTACTATGGACATGACCGATTCAGATATGCCATCCTTTTTAAATTCTGAGCAATGTACAGACAACACTCTTATTTTATGTACAGTATATAGATAGATTTAGTATTGTGTTAGTCATTACAAAGTTATGTTTAAATTAATTTAATAATTCAGACGTCTTATGTATCATTCTTCTTTCTTAATCTGTTTACCCTCCACCTGCTTTTCTGAACAGGGGTCTTGTGCGGGGATGATAAGATTGGAAGGGATAGGCAAGGGAGAGGGAAGGAAGTTGCCGTGGTCTTAAGCCAGGTACTATCCCAGAATTTGCCTGGAGGAGAAGTGGAAAACCACTTCGAGGTTAGCTGAGGTGGGAATCGAACCCGGACCTCCGGGGGTTGCAGCTAATCACACTAACCACTACACCACAGAGGCGGACAATGTGCGATATTTAGGTACCAAAATGTTGCAGTTTTGTGTAACCCAGTGACTTCCATTCTCTGCTCCAGGAAGACACCACCGGATTGTTTCAAAAGCTTCAGGTACTGAAAATTCATTTTGTATGTAAACATTTTTACACTTCAATATGAGGAGACTCGCATTAAAAGTCAAATGAAATGAAATATTACCTGTCCATTTTCATTCTGTAGAGTAGAATGGGCGTTTAAGGCATAAAACCACGGAAGGACCAGATGTAAAGTCGACTCCTCATCACCCTCAAGATCAATTGCGGCTTCTTTAAATGGCTTAAGAACTGTTATAAGCAGGCCAATAATGTCCTGCTCATAACCGAGCATTTTGTCAAAGGCACCCTCCTTCTCTAAAATTGTTCTCACAGAATCTGTCTGGGAGTGAATTGATTGACGCATTTCAAAATAACTGTTCCACCGAGTGGAAATATACGGTTTCAAAGATGATGGTAACCTCACGCATAGGCCTCTTCTCTTAAAGTACGAAACCAGAGATTTCACTAACACATTAGGAACACTTTCTTTCAAAAAGGGTTCGCTCAGAACATGCTTCAAGACGGTACTAATAATATGAGCCATGCATGGAAGACGCTTGTATATGCTGACAACCTTAGCAATATTGCCTCCATGGTCTTTTAAGAATGTAATTTTGCACATATCTTCATGAGAAACGCCAAGTCCTTTCAAACGATCTTCCAATTCACTGCGAATATTTTCACCAGTTTTTGGACAGTCAGGGAAGGCCGAACACATTAATACATATTGAGAGACCAATCTGTATTTATATAGTGCACTGCGACAGTAATATAGTGCACACCCTTGTAATTGTAGGTCAGTGGTACTCACACAGATACCAGATTGAATAGCATGCACTATATCGGGTAGCATTTTATTGCGCACTTTGTCCGCGAATGTTTGTACTTTCCTAGCAACTGTGACTCGAGAGAGTATAACATTTTTAATATCCACCGAGCCATCTTTTTCTATCAGTGTTTGCCGTAAATGTAAAAATCCTTCACCCTCAATAGTTGTAAACGTTCTCAAGTCTTTGGCGCAAATTTCCACGTACTTGGCAGTCACCAAGTCCTTGTCCCCTTTCAAAATAGCTTAGACTGTGGCAAATTTGGGTCAAATTTGCAGACATGTCGCAACATACTTGAGGTATCTGAATGGTTGCTGAGTAGCGTTTTACAAAAATTGCATTGCGTGTAACCTACTGGCTTATTTGATATCTGTTCATAAACACATGAAAATGTTTCCCATGCTAGACCTGAAGCCTGTTTTATTGCTAGAACAAATTCACCGGTTTTTAATTTTTCTTCGATTTCATTTACGGTTGATTTGTTCATTTCTCTGCTGGCTGCACCTCTTAACTACAACGGAGCTGCACTCGACGCAACACGTAGCTACACTAACATATAACGGCATATTCAAGTCGCACTTTACGTTAGTATTCTTCTTCTTCTTTTTCTTTATCTGTTTACCTCCAGGGTCGGTTTTTCGCTCAGATTCAGCGAGGGATCCCACCTCTACCGCCTCATGGGCAGTGTCCTGGAGCTTCAGATTCTGGGTGGGGATACAACTGGGGAGGATGACGAGTACCTCGCCCAGGTGACCTCACGTGCTGTGCTGAACAGGGGCCTTGAGGGGGAATGGGAAGATTGGAAGGGATAGACAAGGAAGAGGGAAGGAAGCGGCTGTGGTCTTAAGTTAGGTACATCCCGGCATTTGCGTGGAGGAAAAGTGGGAAACCACGCAAAACCACTTGCAGGATGGTTGAGGTGGGAATCGAACCCACCTCTACTCAGTTGACTTCCCGAGGCTGAGTGGACCCCGTTCCAGCCCTCGTACCACTTTTGAAATTTCGTGGCAGAGCCGGGAATCGGACCCCGGCCTCCGGGGATGGCAGCCATTCACACTAACCGCTACACCACAGAGGCGGACCTCTGTTTTATTCTTCTTCTTCTTAATCTGTTTACCCTCCAGGGTTGGTTTGTCCCTCGGACTCAGCGAGGGATACCACCTCTACCGCCTCAAGGGCAGTGTCCTGGAGCTTCAGACATTGGGTCGGGGATACAACTGGAGAGAATGACCAGTACCTCGCCCAGGTGACCTCACCTGCTATGCTGAAAAGGGGCCTTGGGGAGGTTGGGAAGATTGGAAGGGATAGACAAGGAAGAGGGAAGGAAGCGGCCGTGGTCTTAAGTTAGGTACCATCCCGGCATTTGCCTGGAGGAGAAGTGGGGAACCACGGAATACCACTTCCGGGATGGCTGAGGTAGGAATCGAACCCACCTCTACTCATTTGACCTCCCGAGTCTGAGTGGACCCCGTTCCAGCCCTCGTACCACTTTTCAAATTTCGTGGCAGAACCGGGAATCGAACCGGGACCTCCGGAGGTGGCAGCTAATCATACTAACCACTACATAGAGGCGGATCTCTGTTTTATTGCCAGAATAAATTAACCGCTTTTTAATTTTTCTTCGATTTCCTTTACGGTTGATTTGTTCATTTTCCTGCTGGTTGCACCTCTAACTACGACGGAGCTGCACTCGACGCAATACGTAGCTACACTAACATATAACGGCACATTCACGTCGCATCGATAGCAAACTCCACGTTCACTCTTGTCAAGCCCGGCTGTCAGAACGGGTTCATCTAGGCGAGTGTTGGCGGCAGCAAATGCAGACAGGGTAATAGTTTTTGAAACCACAATCACTGGACTGAGATATAAGGATGGCATTCTTGTACCATTTTTTAACAATATTGACGGACTATGAATGCCAGTTTGGATATTTCCAGCAAGACTCGGCAACCGCACATACGGCTAACGAGTCATTAAGTTTAATTGAGGAAATTTTCGACAAGAGGGAAATTAGTATACCACTGTGACCCGCAAGATCCCCAGATCTTACGGTTTGCAATTTTTATTTATGGGGAAAATTGAAAAATAAGATATATGCAACAAACCTTCACACTCTAAATGAACTCAAACAAAATATCACGAGAGAAATTGAGGCTATGTCGGTAGATGAACTAATGTGTATGAATGAAAATTTCGCTAGATGCAGCCAGAAATGTGTAGATGTAGGTGGAGATATTTTCAACACATCCTGTGACAAGGTGAGAAATTATTTTACTTTGATTAGTCGTTATTATGTGTGCTTGTTATTCTTTCTTTCTTAATCTGCTTACCCTCCAGGGTTGGCTTTTCCCTCGGACTCAGCGAGGGATCCCACCTCTACCGCCTCAAGTTGGAAAGATTGCAACGGATAGAGAAGGAAGAGGGAAGAAAGCGGCCGTGGCCTTAAGTTAGGTACCATCCCGGCATTTGCCTGGAGGAGAAGTTGGAAACCACGGAAAACCACTTCCAGGATGGCTGAGGTTGACCTCAGTTGACCTCCCGATGCTGAGTGCACCTTGTTCCAGCCCTCCGGGTTTGGCAGCTAATCACACTAACCACTACACCACAGAGGTGGACGTGCTTGCTATTTACATGCGATTCATACGAGCACTCTTCCGGCCCCAAGTTGCTCGGCCGGCCACACTGAGTGAAAGACCCTGTAGTACACATTAATTAATGGAAACATGGCTTTGGCGGAAAAATGACCTGGTCCATTGCGATTCTTAAGACAAGTTTTACTGAAGTGCACGTACGGGAGTCCATCTTTGTGTGTAGTGGGTAGTGTGATTAGCTGTCCCGCCCGGAGGCACGGGTTCGATATCCGGCTCTGCTACGGAATTTGAAGGACGTAAGTTTTCTTGAAATTTTGAATGAAATTGTCTGAAACTAGTAATCTGAGACGGCATTCCGGCAGCCGTCTTAGCTCAGTGGCAAAGCACTGGTATTGTAAACCAGGGATCGTGAGTTCAAGCCTCACAGAAAATACGGCATATTTCATTGAAATATTTAATCAAACTCTCTGAATACAGTACTCTAGGAGACGAACCTCGCAGCCTTCTTAGGTTAGTGGTAGACCATTGTTCTTGTAAACCAGGGGTCGTGAGTTCAAACCTCACCATGAATTTTCGTCAAATATTTAATGAAACAGTCTGAAACAACTAATCTAGGACGGGACTATAGCAGCCTTCTTTGCGGAGTGCAGAGCTCTGGTCTTCTTAATCAAGGTTCGTGAGTTCAAACTTTACAGGCGGCACAGCGAATTTTCTTCATCTCTTTAAGCAACTGCTTGGAACTAATACTGTAGGACAACGAGCCCGCAGCCTTCGGAGCTTAGCTGTACAGCTCTGGTATCGTAAACAAGGGGTGGACAGTTCAAACCTCGCAGGAGACATGTATTATTTTTGTCTAAAACCGTGTGTGATGAAAGTATAAAGCATAGGCCATACAGCAGGTTGGTTGAGTGGTTGATCGCTGGTCTCTGGGAACGGTGCGTGTTGGATTCAATAGTCACTCGAGGGACGTTGCTTTCCTTTCGAACTATTCAGTGACGTCATCTGGAAAATAATGCAGTGGGATTCAAACCCGTCCGCCTCTGTGATATAGTTGTTAGTGTGATTAGCTGCCACCCCCAACCCGGCTCTTCCACGATATTTGAAAAGTGTTACGAGGGCCAGAACAAGGTACAAACAGCCCCGGGAGGTCAACTGAGTAGAGGTGGGTTTGATTCCCACCTCAACCATCCTGGAAGTGGTTTTCCGTTGTTTCCCACTTCTCCTCCTGGCAAATGCCGGGATGATACCTAACTTAAGGTCACGGCCGCTTCTTTCCCCCTTCTTTGTCTACCCTTTCCAGTCTTCTCATCTCCCCACAAGGCCTCAGTTGAGCATAGCAGGTGAGGCCGCCTGGGCGAGGTATTGGTCATCCTCCCCAGTTGTATCCCCCGATCCAGAGTCTGAAGCTACAGGACACTGCCCTTGAGGCGGTAGAGGTGGGATCCATCGCTGAGTCCGAGGGAAAAACCGACCCTGGAGGGTAAATATATAAAGAAGAAGAAGAAGAGTAATTCAAACCCACTCTCTCTCTCAAATTCACATTCGATCCTGGCTCAGTCCGGTGGTATTTGAAGGTGCTCAAATACGACAGCGTCGTGTCGGTAGATTTACTGGCACGTAAAAGAACTTCTGCGGGACTCAATTCCAGCACCTCGGGATCTCCGAAGACCGTAAAAGTAGTTAGTGGGACGTAAAGCAAATAACATCATTATCATAATCTCAAATTCACGGTAAATATAATGGCGGAACAAACTCGCTCGGTTGATGGGCTACTGTTGTTCGCTGTCTCTACTGCTGTCATTTCTGGTACCGCTTATAAAGCCTAACCCATCAAGGACTTGTACAGCAGCTATTTCTTGCATACTAGTATTTTACACGTCAATCCAGGCCGTACTAGTGGTTGTGAGCGTTGGGTACAGCAGAACTTGAAGTTCCCCGTTAGTCCGGAATGTAGTGTAGGTGACTGGACAGAGCGCTGACCTTTACTATCTCTCTCGCCATCAAAATTCATTCTTTCCACATACGTTTGTAGCGCTGAACTCGCGCGGTGGAGTAACGGGTCAGTGCTCACACCGTTCCATCGGTTTGTCTCAAATGAAGTGCAACACCCCGGGGAAGATGTCATCGCATTTTTCTACTTCCCAAATTTTGAGGAAACTAAGGCGTTGTTGTTCTTCTTTCCTTCCTTCTTTCTTTCTTAATTCGTTTACTGCCCATTGTTTCCTCGGACTTAGCGAGGGATCCCAGACATAGACTGTACAAATTTCGAAACCTTGGTACCACTGGGGTCCACTTCTGTGGTGTAGTGGTTAGTGTGAATAGCTGTAAACCCCGGAGGTCCGGGTTCGATTACTCCCTCTGCCACGAAATTTGAGAAGTGGTACGAGGGCTGGAACGGGTGCACTCAGGCTCGGAAGGTTAACTGAGCAGAGGGGATTCGACTCCCACCTCAGCTATCCTCAAAGAGGTTTTCCGTGGTTTCTCACTTCTCCTCCTGGCAAATGCCGGGACGGTATCTAACTTAAGGCCACGGCTGCTTCGTTCCCTCTTCCTTATTTTTTCGTTCCGAACCTTCCATCCCCCCAGAAGGCCCCTGTTGAGCATAGCAGGAGAGGTCGCCTGGGCGAGGTACTCGTCCTTATCCCTAGTTGTATCCCCGACCCAAAATCTCACGCTCCAGGACGCTGCCGCTGAGGAGGTAGATGTGGGATCCCTCGCTGGAAAAATCAACCCTAGACAGTAAATGGATTAAGAAAGAAAGAAAAAGAAAATTCAAACGACTTGACAGAATATACACTGTATTGTTCCTGCCATCTGCTAATATGAACCCCTTTCTTGTTGTTTTTTTTTTTTTTTTTTTTTTTTTTGACTGATTCGAGTGACTTAATTGATATTAAATAATGCCGGGATAGAAGCTGCATGAGGAATATTCTCTCCATGAGTCTCTTGGCAGGGGTGTTCCTAGAGGTTACGAGATCTGTCAAGATTGTGCATTTCAATCATTTCTATGACAAAGCCAGGAATTGCATTGATAGTCTCCAAGTGCACACTTTAAATATTAGTCACAAGCTCAGCACACCTGGTGATCTTCCAGCAGCTACTAAGGCCTATCCTTACGGATATCTTCCCCATCAATGAGAAGAAAACGGATGACGTAAGAAAATGTCAACCATATCTACCAGAGGGAGAAGACGTCCAGAATTTTGTATGGACAACGATTCGTAAAATATCTGCTACAGATTATGAGATGTTTGATTGAAAATATAGGTGATATTTGAAGGTAGTTTAGCAATAAACATGATTAAATGCTCTTTAGAAGTTATTGTACTACCTGAAACTCATCCATTAACTTGAGAAACACCAGAAGTCTATATTTTAAAAAGCAATTTCTTCTTTGACCTTGTTCAGCATAGCAGGTAAGGCTGCTTGGCGAGGTATTGGTCCTACTCCCCAGTTGTATGCCCGACCCAAAGTCGCACGCTCCAGGACGCTGCCCTTGAAGCGCTAGAGGTGGGATCCCTCACTGAGACTGAGAGAAAAAACCAACCCTGGATGTAAACAAATGAAGTAAGCAAGTAATTTCCTCTTAAGTAAAACATTGAATCACTCTTTTACACAATATATAAAAGAGGGTGTGAAGTGTGTTATGAATTTCGTTAAACCGAGCTCGATAGCTGCAGTCGCTTAAGTGCGGCCAGTATCCAGTATTCGGGAGATATTAGGTTCGAATCCCACTGTCGGCAGCCCTGAAAATGGTTTTCCGTGGTTTCCCATGTTCACACCAGGCAAATGTTGGGGCTGTACCTTAATTAAGGCCACGGCCGCTTCCTTCCCACTCCTAGCCTTTCCTTGTCCCATCGTCGCCATAAGACCTATCTGTGTCGGTGCGACGTAAAAGCAACTAGCAAAGAATTTCGTTAATGGAAACCGAAAAACATGAGGAACTATTTTTCAGTTTCTGAAATTAGTAATATTTGACTTGTGTTGTTTCTTAAATGACCAATTCAATTGCTAGTGAACTGTGGAGGAAGCGTTTTAACTTGTACGAAAAAATCCAAGGTAAATCGTCAGGTCGCAGCACAAAGCGTATTAACCTAACAGCTTTCAACAACAAGAAAGGCTACATAATTGACCCCAATTGGTGATTCACTTCTTTTTCTTTACATGTTGCTTTACGTCGCACGGGCATAGATAGGTTTTATGGCGACGATGGGACAGGAAAGGCATAGGGGTGGGAAGGAAGCAGCCGTGCCTTTAATTAAGGTACAGCCCCAGCATTTGCCTGGTGTGAAAACGGGCCCCGACAGTGGGGTTCGAACCCAACATATCCCGAATACAGGATACTGGCCGCACTTAAGCGACTGCAGTTATCGAGCTCGTTTTCTTCAATTCGAAAATCATAGAGATTAAGCTGATTAATGTCTGACTGAAATGACATGGCGCATGGCTTTTAGTGCCGGGAGTGTCCGAGGAAATGTTCGGGTCGTGATGAGGATGAAGACGACACATACACCCAGCCCCCGTGCCAGCGAAATTAACCAATGATGGTTCAATTCTCAGCCCTACTGGAAATCGAACCCGGGACCCCTGTGACCAAAGGCCAGCACGCTAACCATTTAGCCACGGAGCCGGACGAGGTCTCACAGCGCCCTTCTACAAGCATACATATCACCTGGAAGAGACGGATATTATTGGGCTAATGGTAGTTCAGCTTAACACAGAAGAGCATTTCAGACATCGCGCTAGCTGTCATACGCCGATCAGTGAGAATATACTCACAGCGAATCCTGCATTGATGTGGATCTGATATTCTCAAGCCTGACGAGACATCTGTTGCAAAGTTTATTAGGCTGTTTAAACCTTGATTTGTTAGCAACCCGCACATTAGGTAAGTTCATGACTGTTATTTCTGGTAATAAATAATCTCTCCCGCCTCTGTCCGACCCCATGGCTAAATGTTTAGCGTGCTAACCTTTGGTCACAGGGGTCCCGGGTTCGATTCCCGACTCTGCCACGAATTTTAAAAAGTGATACGAGGGTTGGAAGGGGGTCCACTCAGCGTCGGGAGGTCAAATGAGTAGAGGGGGCTTCGACTCCCTCCTCAGCCATCCTTGAAGTTGTTTCCCGTCGTTCCCCACTTCTCCTCCAGGAAAATGCCGGTATGGTACCTAACACCGCTTCCTTGCCTCCTCCTTGTCTGACCTTTCTGATCTTCCCATCCCCCACAAGTCCCCTGTTCGGTATAGCAGGTGAGGCTGCCAGGGTGAGGTACTAGTCCTCCTGCCCAGTTGTATTCCACGACCGAAAGTATCACGCTCCAGGTCACTGTCCTTGAGACGGTAGAGTTGGGATCCCTCGCTGAGTCCGAGGGAAAAACCAATCCTAGAGGGTAAACGGATTATGAAATAAAGAAAGAAAGAAATCAATCATCTGTTTTAAATTTATTTATTTCCATCTTTCTTTCTTTCTTTCTTTCTTTTTTCTTTCTTTCCTTCCTTCTTTATTTCTTTTTTCTTAATCTGTTTACCCTCCAGGGTTGTTTTTCCCTCGGACTTAGCGAGGGATCCCACCTCTACCGTCTCAGGGCAGTGTCCTGGAGCGTGAGACATTGGGTAGTGAGATACAACTCTGCAGGAGGACCAGTACCTCACCCAGGTTGCCTCACCTGTTGTGCTGAACAGGAACCTTGTGAGGGGATAGACAAAGAAGAGTGAAGAAAGCGGTCTTGTCCTTAAGTTAGGTACCATCCCGGCTTTTGCCTGGAGGAGTGGAAAACCACGGAAAACAACTTCGAGGATGGCTGAGGAGGGAATCGAACCCCCTCTACATTGTTGATCTCCATGGCTGAGTGGACGCCGTTATAGCCTTCGTACCACTTTTCAAATTTCATGGCAGAACCGGGAATAAAATCCGGGCCTCTGGGGGTGGCAGCTAATCACACTAACCACTGCACGACAGAGGCGGACAATAAATAAATACTGTTCTAAATTTATATTGATTATACGCGAATACCCAGTTGGTTCGCCTGCTGCAAACTGGTGATCGATCTGGAGATATCGTCATCATTTTGCAGACACCACTGTAACCATGACAACCACTGTACACTAGGTCACTAGCGACATCTTCCCACTGTGCGCTTTCTTCTGTAACTAAGAGCTAGAGAAAATTCCGTATATAGCCTACTCCTCAGCCCAGAATTAAAATCATTGAACTGGACGGAAAACGAACCCAGGGCCTTGTAATAAGAGCCAGCCGTGCTACCTCTACATTACAGGGCTAGCTGATATTATTACTAATAATAATAATAATAATAAAAATAATAATTTGCACTAAATTCGACATTCAGGAATTACAAACAAAATATGGACACATCAAACGAGTTCCATACTTTAAATATCTCGGTGAGATCCTAGAACCAACAGGGTTGGAAAAGGAAGCACAGAAAGTTCGGTTACAAAAACTCAAAAGAGCATATTGGAGAACCCGTGACATCTACAACAAGAAGTGCATGTCCATACATACAAAAATCAAACATTATAATACGGTGATTAAACCTGAAGTGCTGTATGCAAGTGAAATCTTGGTTCTTAATAATAAAGGTGATCTGGAAAACATTTTGAAGGAGGAAAGGAAGATCTTGAGGAAAATTCTGGGTCCAGAAAAAAAGGAAGAAGGGTATAGGCTCAAATCACGCAAAGCTACGGAAAGACTGTCTAACCTTGCCGCAGACGTCAGGAAACGAAGACTGAAATTCTATGGACACGTTCACAGACTATCGTCTTCAAGGCTAACCCACAAGATTTTGACATACACCGAAAAACTGAAGAACGTACCATGGATACAAGATGTCAAAAATGATCTGGAAAAGGCCCAGATAGAACCATCAGAAATAGTGGACAGAAACATTTACCGTCACAAGATACATAGATGGGTAGTAAAGCCAGAGAATGAAGTCCCTAAAAGATCGGGGACTAAGTGGTCAGAAGAAAGAAAACAGGCACACAGCGAAAGAATGAAAGCAATATGGTCTGTTAGAAAGGCGAATCATAAATGTAATGCGTGATCCAACAGGGTCCATACGTAAATAATTAATTAATTAATTAATAAAAATAAAAATAATAATAATAATAATAATAATAATAATAATAATAATAATAATAATAATAATAATAATAGCTTTACCTTTTTGTTGATACACTAATATTTTCTTTCTATTTGCCGTAACTATTTATCTCTCGTATGCGTGGAGTCAAATGATGCATTATGTGCACCCCTTGCATGTCGTAAGAGGCTACTAAGAGGGGAGCAACCCAAGAATCTGTACTCGCTATCTCCTCTGCTAAGCCCAAAAAGCATACCCATGTTTCTGTTTCTTCGTGTGGCGGAGATAATGTACGAATGCCAAGTTCTGTTTCTATTTTCCACCAGTTTATTATATATGCCAGGTAGCAGGGTTCCCCAAAGTTTAGTTAAATATTTATTGGGTTCCCCAAAGCAAAAAAGGCTTGGAACACTATATGACAGTTTGGGCGCTGTCGTAAGGTAAAGCGTGATGTGGGTGAATTTCCTTCTAGGCCAGACTGTAAATCGCCTCCAGGCGGAGAAGAACCAAGCGAGTCGGGCGATCACCTCGCAATAAAAAAGCTTATTATGTCATGCTGTAGAAGGTGATCTTGTGGTGATCTCAGCGCTGAAGCACGTCTTAGCCTCGCGTCTTCTTTGATTAACTGTTCCTCTCGGACCCAACCAAGGACTTTGAGGAGATCCCACCAGCACTAACATGTCTGCCCAAAACAGTGCGCAATGCCCAGGAAAAGCGGATCATCTACAGTACCGGCACCGGCCAGAAAGTGAATACCATCACGTAGTCCGGTTACCTGGCTGGTTGTAGCTTTCGGTTCAGAGGTCACCGAATTCGACTCTCGGCTGGGTCAAGAAGCTTAACTTTGCAGCACTGGCGCTCGGCACACACGAAATTAGCGAATTCTACCTGTCTCAGGTAAAGGCAAATGCTCGAATTGGGCGATTGACAAGAAACAGCCTTCCCCAGCAAACATTCGAACTGAGCGAAATTAGATTAAGTTAGGTCAGGCCAGGTTAGATTAGGTTAGGTTAGGTAAGGTCAGGCTAAATTAAGTTAGGTTAGGTTCGGTTCGGTTACGTTAGGTTAGATTAGGTTATGTCAGGTTAGATCAGATTATGTCACATCAGCTTAGATTAAGTTAGGTTACGTCAAGGTCAGGTTAAGAGAGGTTAGGATTTGTAAGGTCAGGCCAGCTTAGGTCATTTTAGGTTAGACGAGGTTAGGTTAAGTTAGGTCAAGTCAGGTCAGGTAGATTAGGTTAGGTTAGATTAGGTTAGGTCAGGTTAGGTCAGAAAATGTTTGGTTACGTCATGTTAGGTCAGGTCAGGTAAGGTTTCGTCAGGTTGTATTAGGTTATGTCACGTCGGGTCAGGTTAGGTTATGTTACATTAGTTGATGATGATGCTTGTTGTTCAAATGGGCCTAACATCTAGGTCATCGGCCCCTATTAGATTAATTAGGTGATGTTAGGTTAAGATAGATTAGGTCCGGTTAGGTTAGGCGATGTTAGGTTAGGTCAGGTCATGTTACGTCAGGTGTTGTTAAGTTAGGTTAGATTAGGTTAGGTCATGTCATGTTAGGTTACGCCATATTAGGTTATGTCAGGTCAGGTTTCGTCAGGTTGTATTAGGTTATGTCAGGTCAGGTTAGGTTAGGTTAGGTCAGGTCAGGTTAAGTCAGGTTATGTTAGGTTAGGTCAGGTCAGGCCAGGTTATGTTAGGTTAGGTTTCGTTAGGCTTGGTTACGTGGGCAGCAAGTCGCTCAAGTCATGTATTGTTGCGTAGTTGCGGCGGGTGGAATTCGTTCAGTTGATGTGTGCCTTTAAAATATTGGAGAGCTTCACTCGCATTTTGTCTCCTAGGCTCATGCCACACATTTTTGTAATTGGTGGGGTAATGCTTGGAGTTCCAAACCTGTTTCTCTGGGTTACTCTGTGGTTTGTCTAGTTAGGTTGCGTGATTAGGTATAGAACCGGGATATAATAGACGGTTGGGTCTGTCGGACCTAGCTCCAGTGAGCATTAGTGTCTTAAAAGTAATATTTCAAAGTTTGATTAGTTATTTCTTGGAGTGTTTAGTGTGAACTTTTATATAATATATATTTATTTTCAATTGTCCCTTGCACTTCATGTTCGGTTTTCCCCCGGACCCGACGAGGCTGACGTATTTGAGCACCTTCAAATACCAGCGGATTGAGCCAGGATCGAACCTTCCAAGTTGATGTCAGTCGGCCAGCGCCTCAACCGTCTGAACCACTCAACCCGGCAAGGAGAAGAGGAAGAGGAGGAAGAGGAAGACGAGGAAGACGAAGAGGAAGAAGAAATTTAATGCCCGCGGCTTACGTTATACACAGCCCTGAATTTCACAGTTTTGATAATCTGCGATTGATCTTTAGAGGCTTAACTCTACCTTCACCTGCTATTCTCCAAACATAGACGATGATCACCTTCAGACCATAATGCGAGTTCAGTGCACATTATGTTCTTTTTACAAAAATTCTTCCCCAGGTGAGGCTCGAACTCACAACCCCGGCATTTCTCGGTTACTGTCTTATAAGTACCGTGCGCTAACCAATTGCGCCACTGGGGAACACTAACAGGCTTGTTTCAAACTTTGCCTATTCTAGTCATAAATATTGCACTCTTCGACATTTATTCTGTACGCCTAACTCCAGATTGTGTCCGTCTATAGTATTCAGAAATATGAAGAAAGCATTCAAACCGCAATTGCAATATTTGTCACGTCCTCACGCAATTTATCGATTCTCACCTCAGCCATCCTCGAAGTGGTTTTCCGTAGTTTCCCACTTCTCCTCCAGGCAAATTCCGGGATGGTACCTAACTTAAGACCACGGCCGCTTCCTTACCAAATCTTTGTCTATCCCTTCCAATCTTACCATCCTCCCATAAAGCCCTTGTTCAGCATAGCAGGTGAGGCCACCTGGGCGAGGTACTGGTCCGCCGTTCCAGTTGTATCCCCGATTAAATGTCTCACGCTCCAGAACATTGCCTTTGCGGCGGTGGAGGTGGTATCCCTCGCTGAGTCCGGAGGAGAAACCAAACCTGGACGGTAAAGTGGCTAAACAAAATTAAAACTAGTTTAGAATATCCCACAAATTCACGTTTTGATCTTCATATACGGCAGTTTCTCGACACTCTAGTTACATGCTGTTAATATAAACTTCCGCCTGGCTGCTGGCCTTCTGACCGCGACTTGGCAGGTTCCATCCTGGCTCAGGGTTGTGGTGTTTGAAGGTGATCAAAGACTGTACGTCAGCCTCGTATAGGTAGACAAAATTCCGGCACCTCGGCGTCTCCAAAAATAGTAAAAATTGTGGAACGTAAAGTCAGTAACATTAACATTATTAGCACTGTACCAGCGGTGCATCTTCCTCGGCTATTTAAATTGGGTGCCTTCTCTACGGCCATCTATGCCAACGGACATGAACTTTAAACTCCCAAAAACTTTCTTCTTCGAGGGTGAGATGGCTCCGGCATCTATTTACTCATGACATCTCATGGACTAGAAACAAACTACTGTAATAGCTCAGGAAATTTCATTTTTGTTATTGCTAATAAAGGAGTGTTTTATTTAATGTACCAAAGTTGTCAACACATCAGCTGGTTCCTCCTCTATTGTAATCTATCATATGCTTGTAAATATGTTCTCTAGCCAATCAAACTCGAGAGTGTGTATGGGAATTCAGCCTATCAACATAGTGTAGTTCAATTTAATCTGGAACTTTCCCTTACAGAATTATATAAGCAGGGCGCTTTAGGGCCGTCTTGTCTGAATTGCTCCAGTGCTTGGGAGTGCGACTTGACGGAGGACTAGGGGGGCAAGCAGCGCGGCCTGCTTGAAGAACATCGAGTGATACAAGGTAACAGCAGAATTTACCTAAACATGTGATCGTCCCTGCGGGTGGAGTGAGGGGAAGGTTTCAGCCGTTTTCAAATGTAATTTTGTAATTGGGTGATTTAAATATAGGATTTTCGGCGAAGTCTTAGGACACTAGTTCTGTTCCCTATTGGGAAATACATAATGTAAGAGAACGCGAGTGGCGATCCTCTGTCGCCTCCCATTCAACCATTCAATTGGGTGCCTAAAGTTTTCAACATCTAAATTTTGAAAATCTTGTCTTGGCTTTAAACGTTCCTCCACGGGGCGAGTTGGACATGCGGTTAGGGGCACGCAGCTATGAGCTTGCATCCGGGGGATAGTGGGTTCGAATCCCATTGTCAGCACCCCTAAAGATATTTTCCCGTGTTTTCCCATTTTCAAACCAGGTAGTACCTTAATTGTCCGCCTCTGTGGTGTAGTGCTTAGTGTGATTAGCTGCCACCCCCGGAGGGCCTGGTTCGATTCCCGGCTCTGCTATGAAATTTGAAAAGCCGTATGAGTGTTTTAATGGGGTCCAATCAGCCTTAGGAGATCAATTGAGTAGAAGTGGGTTCGATTCCCACCTCAGCCATTCTCGAATTGGTTATCCGTGGTTTCCTACTTCTCCTCCAGGAAAATGATGGGATGGTACGTAAGGCCATGGCCGGTTCCTTCCCTCTTCCTCGTGTATCCCTTCCAATCCTCCCATCCCCACCATAAGGCCCCTGTTCAGCATAGCAGGTGAGGCCGGCTGGGCGAGGTACTGGTCCTCCTCCCCAGTTGTATCCCAGACCCAAACTCTCACGCTCTACGACACTACCCTTGAGGCGGTGGAAGTGGGATCCCTCGCTAATTCCGAGTGAAAAAACAACCCTGGAGGGTAAAGAGATTAAGAAAGAAAGAAAGAAGTATGTTCATTTACTTCTCTATCAAAGAGAGACATTAACCGGAGTGCGCCAGGGAGCCGAAAGCTGGCGCCACGTTCTTAAAAGGTCAGATCGAGGTAAACATGTGTTGGAATTGTAAAGCTTGTGTTGTCAGCGCCAAGCCCTCTGCCGTCAAAGGGTGTGGTATCCCTCACTTTACAGCAAGTAAATGATGGGCCCTTCACCTTAGTTGTCTTCTACCGTTCTTCCTCCCCATTAATCTCCCTTGCTCCCACGATAAAAGCACCTCATTTCAAATGTAAATGTAGAGTTCAGATTGTGCTGTCCGCAGCGTCCCGATTCTACACCGGGCCGAGGATTTGATATGCGTATTGATTCCTCTGTGTCCGACTCCTTGGCTGAATGGTCAGCGTTGACACTTACGATTCAGAGGGTGCCGGGTTCGATTTCCGGCTGGGTCAGGGATTTTAAACGCGTGTGGTTAATTCTTCTGGCTCAGTGACTGGTCGTTTGTGTTTTGCCAACGCTTTCCCACTCCTAGCCCTTTCCAGTCCTATCGTCGCCATAAGACCTATCTGTGTCGGTGCGACGTAAAGCAACTAGCAATAATAATAATAATGTTTTGTAAAAAATATATTATGATCTACCTTTTGGTTTAAGTTTTATTACTGAAATGTGGGCAAAGAAAATAAATAGCGAAATTATTGACGAAATAAAATGAAAATAACGAAAGAAGATACCAAAATAACTTTTTAAATGACGAAATTTTGCAAATAGCTACACCAAAATGAGTACCAGATTAATTCCTGGGGGCAAAGGCGGCCGGATGTAGAGCTAACCACCCTACCCCATCACGTGCCGCGGTTAACAATGGTGGAAGCCTTTACCTTCCACTCCTACAAGGGCCTTCATGGCCTGTACGGAGGTGACTTTGTCTTTGTCTATTATGCAAAAAGAAATCACCGCAACAGTTACCCCTAATCATTGCCCTAGAGGAGTGGGACACGCATCGGCAGGCGGCACAATTCCCGTCCTCGCCGCTAGATGGGGTCTCTTTCATCCCATTCCTGACCCGGTCGAATGACTGGAAACAGGCTGTGGATGTAATGTTGGCCGGCAGGGTAGAGAAGGTGGTGCTATACAATTTCTAATCACTAAATTGCGTGCCGGAAGCCTGGATTAGAATAGAATAGAATAGAATAGAATACTCCCGTCCCCCAATTCCGGATCGTCTGGAGCTGGGGAGAGAGCATTCGTTTATTGCAATTCCTTGAATTATGATACATGGCTTACAATACCCTCTTACAATTATTGGCTGTTACTATACTGAATATGAATTATTTTGTCCTAGACATTAACAATATTATATAGTCTAGGACAACATGTATCTTCCCTACCTTATCTTACTAATTGAACGAATTTTTATTTATTACGTTATAACATTAAAAGAAAAGTTAGAATCAAAATGACAAATTTACATTAAATATATACTACATCTAACCTAAATCTGTCTGGTCGCGACATCCCCCCTGGTGAGGAACTCCTACCACCCTTCCCAGGGATGTCACGACCAGACCCGTCTCATGAGGCTCCGAAATCGAAACCTCGTAGACCCCTTAAGTTGTCAATATTGTTTTCTCACCACTCCTTCGTGTGACAGCCCACATGCGTGCGGATGACCTAGCTCAACATGTAGGCTGTCTCGCCTGTATTCCACTGCCGAGACGGAATCCATAACTCGGCTCATATTTCGCTGACTGATTGACAACTTGTTTCCTCTGGTTTAATACTGTTCACACCTTACTCTAATCTACACGTGCAGAAGTACTGAGTCAACACTAGGCTTGAGATAGGTTAGGCCTATCTCCTCCTCTCCCAACTCTACTATACTACAGCAGCCAAAACAAACTAACAATCCCAAAGCAAAATAAAAACAGGCTGACAAACAGCAAACAACCTCATTGTAAGGAACACATTAACTCATACATTTCTGCTGTTTCCGAGCTCTCTTGTTGTCAGCCAAAACAAGCTAATTAACCATCCCACAGCAAATAAAACAGGCTAACACACAGCAAACGACCTCATTGTAAAGAACTCATTACTGTTAGCATGTTGCTGAATTAAGTCTGTTACTTAGCAATATACAATATCTAATATAAATGAACACTGAACAACTACAAGAGAAACATAGTCCTAAACTTATAACTATAGTCTTTCCAAGATCACTTGTTGTACAGTCATCATCGTGCTCATGTATATAACGTTTACTATCATTTACCAGTACTGTTATTACTTTCTGTTGTTACTAATCTCATTTTAATTTCTTTCTTCCACATGTTTCTTAGAATACAGAAAAATTTAGCTAGTTTTCCTGGGGTGATCCATTCTCTATTTAACAGTTTGGTTATTGTATAAAATTCTTTCTCTCTTTCTACTTTTAATTTATATTCGTCTCCAAGGTATTTAGTTCTCAGTGCCTCCGTTCCCTTACATGTTCTCAGTAAATGAGCTCCTCCCATTATGTCGTCACAAAATAAACACTGATTTACGTTATGGTTCTCACTTATTCCCTTATTTTTGTATAAACCCAAAAGCCACCACAACACACCTCTTAGTTCCCTATTTGTGATTCTATCTTTTCTTATTGCCATATATTGGATAATGCCACAGAATTCTACTAGTGTTCTTTTGGTTTCACATTCTGCTCTGATCGTCTGTTTCTCTATATCCTTTACTCTAATCGTTAATATTTTAATGAAGCTGTTTTCTTTACCGTTCATCTCCTTATCCCAATAAAGCCCCATTCCTATTTTGTCTAGCATCCCTTTTACTTTCGATAACCAATAATTCTCATCCAAGTGTCTTATCTGGTGCTGGTAGGCTAGATTTAATATTTCCCTCCCCTCTCCTCTTTTTAATCTTAACCAATATGTTACTATTTTCTTACTTATGTCTGCTTGGATACTGATATCTCCACATATAGTTCTCACTCCACTATTTGCTGTACATTCTGGTAAGCCCATTATTATTTTACAGAATTTGTTACTTATGATATCTAGTTCTTTTTTTTCAACTTCTATACCCCATATTTCAACCCCATACAATGCTTTTGATACCACAAGGGCATTAAAAACATTTTTATGTACTTTGTATTGCAAATTAGGCATCTTCTTTTCTAAGGCCTTTATACTTGATAGGGCGGCCATACCTTTTATTTTTGCATGGCGTATCTGTTCCTTCCACAACCCATTCTTTGTTAATATTATTCCTAAATATTCTAATTTATTTACAACCTCCAATTCAACACCATCCAACAGCCATCGCCTTTCATTTCTTTTTAATTTATTTCCTCTTTTACAAACCATTACTTTTGTTTTTTTGGTATTTATTTTCAAATTCCATGTATTACAGTATTCCACCAATTTTTTGAGGTTACTTTGCATACCTGCTGTTGTCAGTGAGAGCAGCAGGATGTCGTCTGCGAAGACTAGACCGGGGATCTCTTTATTGTATAAGCAAGGGCTAGTATTATTCTCTTTCGCTATGCATTCTATTACATCATTAATAAAAAGCAAAAACAGTATTGGTGATAGTTTACATCCCTGCTTAAGTCCAATGTTCGAGTGTATCTTTCCTATCATTACATCTTCTTTGACTTTAACTGAACATATTACTTCGGCATATAATTCTTCTATGGCTTTAATCATTTTCATTGACATTCCTATTCCGGCCAGCTTCACAACGACAGCCCGTCTGCTGACTGAATCAAAAGCTTTTTGTAGGTCTATAGCTATGATGTATAGTCTACCACCTTTCTTTCTTATGTACTTATCCATTAACGTTTTGATTATAAATACATTGTCAGTAGTTCTCATTCTTTTCCTAAATCCTGATTGGTATACCGAGAGAATAGAGTAATCTTCTGCCCATTTCATAATTCTTTTCGCTAAAATCCCAGTGTAGATCTTACTTAGTGAGTCCAACAATGTAATCCCCCTGTAGTTGTTCGTATTCGTTCTTTCTCCCTTTCTTTTGTAGATCGGGCAAATTACTCCTTCCTGCCAAGATCTTGGAATTTTTCTTCCCTCAAATATTTTATTGAATATTTTAGTTATTATTTCAATCATCTGACCGTTGTTACCTATCTCTTTCCAAAATTCATGCGTAATTCCATTAGCAGCACCTGATTTTCCGCCCTTCCCTTTTTTCATTACATCTAGTACCTCGTCTGTGGTTATTATATCGTCTAGTATAGGCAGCGTACACTCCATTTGTCTCAGTATACCAATTTCGTTTCTGTTCTCTACCCATGTGTCCTTACCCCCTAATAACCCCTTAAAATACGTTAACCATTCCTCATTAGATATTTTTAATTGATCATAGCTTTTATAACCCTTACATATTGTGCTAATTTTGTTCCATGCTTTCTTTGTTTCATTTTCCTTACAGTACTTTAGTAATATTTTTGATTCTTTGTCCTGCCATTTACTTTTCTTATCGCTTATTAAATCTTTGTATTCTTTCCTCTGGTTACAAAAATCTACTCGTAAGGCCTGAGATCCCTCATTTCTATACCTTTTTAAAGCCTTAATCACTTGATTTTTCTTCTCTTTACACTCCTCTGTATACCATGCATTTCTTTTATATTGTCTACTCTTACTCACAACCATTTTTTTACCAGCTACTTCTATTGATCTTTCAAGCATTCTTATTGCTTCATCTAGGTTATTATCCTCTATCATATACTCCATGCCTATTCTCAGAATTTCAAAGGTTTTACCCCTATAGTAATCTCTAAATTGTTCTCTCTTTTCCTCATTCCACCTGTATCTTACTAATTTTCTCTGTTCATAGTTAAAGAATTGTTTGTCTACTTTATTATCTTCCTCTCTCAGTAGCCGAATGACAACTGGGAAATGATGGGACGCTGTCCAATTTTTTACCTGGATTTCTTTAATAAGAGTTAAAGCCTCTCTAGATGCCAGTACTAGGTCTATAACACTCCCTCCTGTCTCAACTATATATGTTAGGTTGCCTGATTCATCTCCCGGCCATCCCCCATTTAAGATGTACAATTCCTCTATCGCGCATATTTCTAATAATTTCTCTCCATTTTTATTACACTCTTTGTCTTTGCTGCTCCTTTTTTCTATTAATATTTCCCCGATTTCTTTATCGTATAATGGATTATTTAGGCCAACCCTTGCATTAAAATACCCCATTATAATTATTCCTGCATCTTCATTTAGTAATTTTATCTGATTTACTGCGTCGACGAGTTCTTCAAAGAAATTTTCCTTTTCAAACGGGGACCCCGATGGATGGTTGTAGCCAAAACCAATAAACATATCTCTCCCCTTTAGATTTCCTTTTTTTGTTTTGACCCAGATCATATCCTCACATCCTGATTCCCATATCTCTACTTGTTTGCAAATTACATCTTTTGTGATAACTGTTATCCCTCCTGGGTGACGCCCTTTCGTGCTCCTTTTATATTTTGTTTTACTCCAGACCTTAAATCCCGGTATTATCACATTTTTACTAGGCGGCAACCATGTCTCTACTATCCCAATAATGTCACTCTCTCTCATTAAATCTATAAATTCATCATTTCCCAGTTTACTTAGTATACCCTCTATGTTGATTAATCCCACTACCCAGTCTAGTTATTTTTTCATGGGTATATTTGATGCTACCAGGGCCTTGCTTCTCGTTGTTCGTGGTTTTTCTATTTGAATAATAGAACCACTTGGGGAACTAATTATTTCCTCCTCTGACCCTTTAGCTTCCTCAGACCTTGTCAATCCTTTCTTTGCCCATATGTCCTTTAAATTTAACGCTGGAAGCCTGGATTAAATTCCAAACCTCTCCGCGGCGCTCATACAGAGTGAGGCCATATGACGCTGCTGATGGTGATTCGTCCGTCGGATGGTGACGTAAATCCTTGAACAGAACCCCTCGGTGTTTTTCGACAGGAGTAGGCTTGTGTGCCGACACCAGCTTTCACTCTCCCTTCCTACTGTCATATATGACGTCATTCATTACCCCGGACTGTTATTTGAAACGTAGCATTTTTCCGCAACAGAAACAACCGGAACTGTTGCACAAAAGGAACAACTTCGCCCATCTCTATGCTCTAGGCAAGAAAGAAACCTGCTTAAAAATATCCGTCGAATGACTCTTCAAGTTAAAACCGGACACCAATATATATAGACAGTCGCAGACTGGGTTTCATATACCTTGAAAAAAGAAAGGTGATGCGGCCGGATGCCCTTCCTGACGCAACCTCTTGTGGAGGAATTTAATCACTAATGCGTGTTTCTGCGGTGGTTGGTAGAGCAGTAGTCCTGTATATGAAGAGAAACGTGTTGGGAAAAACACAAACTCCAGTCACCAAGCCAGAAGAATTAATCAAATAACGTTTTTTCCTTTCATAACTTGTTTTACCGACACAGATAGGTCTTATGGCGACGATGGGCTAAGAAAGGGCTAGGAGTGGGAAGGGAGCGGCCGTGGCCTTAATTAAGGTACAGTCTCAGCATTTGCCTGTCTTGAAAATGGGAAACCATTGAAAACCAACTTCAGGGCTGACGACAGTAGGGTTCGAACCCACTCTTCTCCAGAATACTGGACGCAGGCCGCACTTAGGCGACTGCATCTACCGAGCTCGGTAAACAAATAATAAGACGGGATTAATACCTCCGAACCAACCGGGTATCGAACCCGGGACCCTCTGAATTGAAGGCCTCAACGCTGACAACTCAACCACGGGATCGGACACACACACGCATATTATATCCATTTATACATACTTCGTAGCTGGATAAGCATGGACACCAGATTTTGTTTTGCCACATACTGTAGGTCTAATAATAACGTTATTGGCTTTGCATCCCACCAACTACTTTTACGGTTTTCGGAGACGCCGAGGTGCCGGAATTTAGTCCTGGAGGATTTCTTTTATGTGCCAGTAAATGTACCGGCACGAGGCTGACATATTCTAGCACCTTCAAATACCACCGGACTGAGCCAGGTTCAAGCCTGCCAAGTTGGGGTCAGATGGCCAGTGCCTCGACCGTCTGAGCCACTCCGCCCGGCTTAGAAGAGAAATAGAGGGAGACCAAGACGACGATGGTTAGACTCAGTTTCTAATTTTATGAAAGTTGACTATAAAAGTTTGTTTTGTATAATATAAGTGTGCGAGTGTATTTATATGAGTCAGTGGACACGTAGGATCTGTAATTATACGCAGTAATGTGAGAATGTGCTTGTTTTGATCGTGCTTTCTCCCATTAAAAAAATATGAGTACACTAGGTAGACCAGGTTTTAATCTAACTATGGCAATGCCTCTTATACAACTATTCTTAAGTTTCCTACGGAATAGAACATTAAGATAGAAATGGATTAGGAATATACATCGTGATTATTTTGAAGTCCATGACAAAACTGTAGCGTGCATACATCATTTTGAGAATAAGTCTGAGGTCAGGGAAGCCATTTCTCTACTTCCAAACTATTCGTGTTCCTCGAAAAATATTTAGATAGAATATAATTGAAATTGTTTTATTCCGTCAGTGTCTATGTGCTTCAAAGTGTCGAGTGATTTAGATGCAAGTGTATTTTATAATAATCTGTGCTTTGCCTGCGGAAATGTTTGGCTGGATCTTGGAGGATAACAAAACTTGTGTGACAGATGTAGCAATCTGTATACTGTTACACAGAAGGAATAGTGACTTAGAGGGATTAGCTGGGTTTAAATAATAATAATGTTCTTTGTTTTACGTCCCACTAACTACTCTTTTACCGTTTTCGAAGACGCCGAGGTGCCGGAATTTAGTCCCGCAGGAGTTCTTTTACGTGCCCGTAAATCTACCGACACGAGACTGACGTATTTGAACATCTTCAAATACCACCGAACTGAGCGAGGATCAAACTTGCCAAGTTGGGGTCAGAAGCCCAGCGCCTCAACCGTCTGAGCCACTCAGCCCGGCATCTGGGTTTGTAACGTAGGGTTTTACACTACCAACACCTTCCGATTCATGCTGTGGTTATCTGTCATCATGCAGACTGCGCCGAACTGAAGCTCGTCCATGTGGTTTAATATCAATGTTTAGTCAATAGAGTTTTTGCACTCATGTTCTTTAATGGGAAAAAAACTTTATCGTCTGAACGTTTCATTACTAAGGTTACCATCATTGTGTGAAGTGCAGTTATGCCATATGTCAACATTATGTTAACATTACCAGGGCCGTTCATTGAGTTAACATAATCGTTTCTGGTGTACATGGGCTGAGTGACCCAAACGGTTAAGGCGCTGCTGTCATGTCCAGGGACACGAACCTTCATCAAGTAGCAGTACATAAGTAATACATAGTGATTATTTTGGTAACTCAATCCATTGGCCGTGCTGTCTGAGCAGCCATGTGTTGGGGGTGATATAGAATGACAGTTAAAAACAGAGTTGTGTGAGGTCAAGAGGTCTCACGAGGAAGTCGATACGGACAAATCTAAATAGTCACGTCCTGTCGTCTGGAGATGGCAAGAAAAGGGGGTAGTTTGAAGGATACCATACTTAAAATTAATGGGCGTCCCAATTAAGTGAAATGGGACGCAGAGTCATGTTTATGATGACAAGTATTAGAAATGGGGGAGTTATTTTATGAGCATAGGTTTAAGGGCGAGAAGTCAAGTTCATGTTAATAAATATTGCCACGTGCATAGCGTGGGATTTGAGATATATGGGGGAGGTGGTAGCACCAATGGTGAGCCAGTAAGGCTTTATCTGAGAGGAGGGGAGACCCTTATATCATATTGCTAGTCCCTTTAAATACGTATGTAATTGAAGGAATAAGCGTCTTATTGCATTAGTCTTCGCTTTGGGAGCCTTGCCTTCCGCTCACGTTAGAGAATTGCGATCAGTTCTCCAAGCGGTCTCGCTACTTAGAATATTTCTTAGTAGATCAGGTTGAACGGTGGTGCTAACACTTGGTATTCACCATTCATACTTTGATTCTCGACTTGAGCCCTAGTTCTTCTGGGTTTTATCGTAGTTGGCAACTTAAAGCTTGAGGAATCTCTGTGAGACTCCACGATACTCTGTTTTTAACATCGCTTAGCATTTCAGTGGCACTCTAATGCTTTAGAGTCCACTTGCATTTACTTGGAGTAGCCGTTCTGAGGAAGGCTAGTTCCAGTACGTCACAATACGTGACCGACTTCAATTGTACGTGTATATTCTTTGTACACCATCTGTCAATATACGCACATATATAGGAAATCATATGAGTTTCAACTCTTAACAACCAACTTACCTAACGCCTATAAATTACCATCTTATATCCCTTTCGTTTTTAGTACTGTTGTTAGTCATCAGGTGATTCCACTCACAGCTCGGCGTCTCACCTGTTGGCCGGGATACGACACTGCCCTTTTGACCCCAAGTTGGCAGATTCGATCCTGGCTCAGTCCGGTGGTATTTGAAAGTGCTCAAATAAGTCAGCCTCGTATCGATATATATACTGGCACGTTAAAGAACTCCTGCGGGACTAAATTCCGGCTCTTCGGCGTCTCCGAAAAGCGTAAAAAAGTAGTTAGTGGGATTTAAAGCCAATAACATTATTATTTCGGGTGTACTTCCCTTTCATTGGGTGCTGAATTTAAGAAATTGTCCACCACTTCAAAACTAAGGCAACAAATTATGTTTCACAGTTCTCATGAGAGCGAATAAATCAAGGAATTTCGAACCCTTAATTCTTTTGAAACATTCAAGATGATGTTAGAAATATAATTTTAACAGTTTTATCATAATATTTTCATCTATCCAGCGAAGTGAAATCTAAGAGAAAACCTTATTTGACGAATTGAAATTTCTAAATAATCAGCTTGTTGGTCTCTTTTCTAGTAGAATATATGTGATTCTAGTTTATTATATGTGGTGCGTACTTGATGGCGAAGCGTTTTCATACGTGTAAAAGTGATTTTCCCTATGATGTTACATTTATCATGTTAAATTACCACCGTTTATATAATATGTACGTGATATTTTCGTGTTAGCCAATTCCAGCAATCCGGCTACTTCGGCCGCCATGTTTCTTTTATATTACGGTCTGAGGATTGGAGTCGGTCTTGATTTAGTACGTGTTGAAGAGATTACAATGCGGTCGTGAAAATTCAATATTCATTGACCTGACCCTCAACGGGCGACTTAAACGCACTCTACAGTATGATGGCAGTAGTGTCAGACCTGTAGCTTAGATCCTTTCCAACAGAGCAAAGATGGCCTAGGTCACCATAGCTCAACTGGTAGAGCAATAGAGGCGAAATCCGGAGGTTGTGATTTCGGTTTCCGCTGGAGTCCGGTTGGCCATTTTTGTTTTGTACCCAACATACCTTCAACACGTACTAAATGTACGTAACACGACCTAATAGGTTGAAAGTCAGTTTCGATTACAAAGCGGTCGTGAAAATTCAATATTCACTCTTTGATAGTTAATATCTTTGGAATACAATAACATATCGCTGCATTTCTCGCCTGGTAGTGTAGTCCAGTGTTTCATCAACAGATGATGAAGGTTACGTGAATGGCGCGACGATCTTGGTGCGTGTTTTCCAGCAGATGACAGTGCAGCAATGAATGAAGTAATATTGTCATATGAGCAGCGCAAGGCCGTATTGGAGTGGCACTGGAAGTACGAAAACATGATGGAAGTACAACAGCAATGGCGTAATGTGTACGGAGGTTACGTGAACGATGTTGATCCACGAAATATCACTGTAATATTTGTCACAAACGAAAGGTAATCATTGATTTACT
Organism: Anabrus simplex; assembly: GCF_040414725.1. Taxonomy (NCBI): domain Eukaryota; kingdom Metazoa; phylum Arthropoda; class Insecta; order Orthoptera; family Tettigoniidae; genus Anabrus; species Anabrus simplex. The sequence goes on from NC_090267.1 coordinate 490,783,324, forward strand.
CAAATAAAGTCTCAAATCCCAGGTTGATTAAGAAATACCGTCGTTACTAGCAAGAAATATGTATACGTATTTACTGGCTGTAAATAGGAGTCCATGGTGTTGCATTCCGCTGCTTGCGCCGTCTTTTGTTTCTTTCTTGAGGTCCAGGGCTGGCACCAACGAGCTCTCTTTCTAGCAAATGGGAGTGCGGGTATTTTGTTGAAAAATAGCATGATCCCTGGACCAATAGATATATATATTTTAAAAGGAAAATAGCATGATCCCTGGACCAATAAATCGTTTAATGAATCAGTTAATGCACATGAAGTGACAGCCCATCAAATTACATCGAATGAGAAAAATCACTAAAACGACACCAAAGAACTTCAGTGAGCAAAGACATCGCAGACGAGAGTGTTGGACAAACAAAACACTTACGGAAGCGTATGTATTCTCTAAAATAAAATATTTCGTGTTATTTCTTAATCAACCTGGGATTTGAGACTTTATTTGAGTAAAAGCAATTACTATCTTCCATTTGTGACAAATATTACAGTGATATTTCGTGGATCAATATCATTTACGTAACCGTGTACGGAACTCATCTACAAACACGTACAACAATTTATCGTATTCAGGATAAATTTGAAGCCGACAGAACTGTTCAGGATGTGTACAAGAAAAGATCTGGCCAACTAAAAACATCAGCATTCCAGCTTCCAGCGCTGTGTTGCAACATTTTACTAGGTCACCTCAAACATCTGTGAATCAGGGTGCACGTGAGAGCGGGGTAAGCCGATCAACCGTACGACAAATTCTGAAGGCTGCAAAGTGGAAAGTGTATATTCCAAGATCGCTGCATGCCATGAACGAGGACCACCCGGATCGGAGGGTGGAGTACTGCGAGTGGTTTGAAGGCAAGCTTCGCGATGATGAACGGTTTGCAGGAGTGGTTATCTGGTCTGACGAGGCGCAATTCAAACTGAACAGTATTGTAAACCACCACAACTGCGTTCACGTGGACAAACATGTTATCTACCCGATGTTAATGTGTGGTGTGGTCTAACATCGCGAGGTTTGATTGGCCCATACTTCTCTGAAGATAACGTAACTGGTGAGGTGTATCTTTATATGATGCAAACATCGGTTTTACCTGCCATCCGAGTGGTGTTTGGAAATAAAAGATTGTAACTTACAACAAATGGCGCTCCGCCTCACTACCACAGACTTATCAGAGCCTACTTGTATGAAAATCTACCTGGTCGATGGATAGGTCGAAGAGGAGCGTTTGAGTACCCACCACGGTCTCCAGACCTTTCACCTTATCAACGGAAGCCAGCTACACTGAACGAGCTCCGCGAAACCACCGAGGCGTCCTGTGCGCTATCATACTGGCAACACTGACAGCGGCAATTCGGTCAGCAGTTCAGCAGCATTGATGTTGTTTGGCTACTAATGTGGGCACTTTGAACACATGAAGTAACATTCTCCCCATGCAAGAATTGTTCTGTATGTCATTTTGTTCTATTAATATTGACTATCAAAGAGTGTCTACATTTTCTGGACCCATCTATATGTATGTATGTATGTATGTAGGTAGGTAGGTAGGTAGGTAGGTACCAAACTCGATGGCTGTAGTCGCTTATGTACGGCCAGTATCCAGTATTCGGGAGATAGTGGGTCCGAACCCCACTGTCGGCAGCCCTAAAGATGGTTTTCCGTGGTTTCCCATTTTCACACCAGACACATTCTGGAGCTGTGCCTTAATTAAGGCCACGGCCGCATCCTTCCAACTCCTAGCCCTTTTCCGTCCCATCATCGCCATAAGACCTATCTGTGTCTGTGCGACGTAACACAGCTTGCAGAAAATGTAGCTATGTTATTACTGTACTACTATCAGTTGCAGTGTTAATTTGGTAGCGTTTTAGTCCAATTATAAGACAGTAGTGGTTATTTAATGACGCACTAACACATTGAAGGCTTTAGGCGAAATTATGAAACAATCATTAAGTGTAAGAAAGGGCCCACTTATAAAGACGATATCTATTCATCTACCTGCTCGACCACCCCCACCCACAGGGGTGACCCAACAGTAGAATTTCCACCATTCTTCTTCTGAAGTTCAACCGAGTTCTTCGAAACAATATTCTAATATATTATTATTAGAGTTCTGAACTTAGGCAAAATGCCCTTTTCATCTGGGTGGACATATCGAAGTGCGCCATAGAGACAAACCTGTTTCCGTGCGTTTGAGAACAGTAGGACCAGTTATTATTTTGTCTTTTTTTTGCCTACTTTAGCTCCCGTAGTCTATTTGATAGTTTAATGTTTTTTTGACATTTTTAAGTTGTTGTGGATATGTTCTGCTGTTAATTACGTATTCAAATTATCAACGTAGAGATAAAATATAAGTCCAATGTACTGCATTAATGATAAAGAAAACATTCATTTTAACTTTCTTTCATTCTTTATCTGTTTGCCCTTCAGGGTTAGTTTTAACCTCGGACTCAGCGAGGGATCCCACCTCTACAGCCTCAAGGGCAGTGTCCTGGAGCGTGAGACTTTGGGTCTGGGGATATAACTGGGGAGGATGACCAGTACCTCGCCCAGGAAGCCTCACCTGCTATGCTGAACAGGGGCCTTGTTGGGGATGTGAAGATTGGAAGGGATAGACAAGAAGGAGGGAAGGAAGCAGCTGTGGCCTTAAGTTAGGGACCATCCCGGCATTTGCCTGGAGGAGAATATTAAGTGCTGGTGGTGATTATTGTTTTAAGAGAAAGAACAACTTGGTAACCATCCTCTGATAACACTAATCACAAGGAAAATTGAAGAGGCCCGACACTTCGAAAAATGAAGGTATCGGAAAAAGAAAGGGAAAAAACAAGCGTTGACCAAGGGAGGTCAGACAGGGAAGGTAAGAAAGAGGGAACTGTCAAAATTAAGACTGTGCTAGGAGAAGCGTGGTCGCCAACCCGCACTCCCAAGTTGAAAGGCTCTGGTTCCCCTTTCAGTCACCTCCTCTTACGACAGACAGGGGATACCGTTGACATTATTCTATCATCCCCACCCACAGGGGATGTAAGATTAAGTACTAAAATGTGATGCAGATGTGTGTTACGTAGCTTACATTAAAGCATCTTTATTATATTAGTGCATATTTTTATCATTATAAATAAAAGCAAAGCAAAGTCACCTCTGTACAGGCCATGAAGGCCCTTGGAGGAGTGGAAGGTAAAGGCTTCCACCATTGTTAACCTCGGCATGTGATGGGGTAGAGTGGTTAGCTTTACGCCCGGCCGCCTTTGCCCCCAGGAATTAACCTGGTACTCATTTTTGGTGTAGGTTGAGTGAACCTCAGGGCCATATGCACCTCCGAAAGTGAAAATCTCGTTTCTTAAATTCTACGACTTCCTGACGGGGATTCGAACCCACGTCCTTCCGGGCGAACCGAGGACGCCTTTACCGCCTGGCCAGGCAGCTCCTTATCATTATAAATGCCTGTTTTAATTATTTTGCTGCCTATTTTCTAAATGGTAAGTGCTTATTTGCCTGTCTGTTTTAGCAAAAATAATTGTCTGAACTTCCAGGCTCTGATTATTATCATAGCAGAGTATTCTGTCCAAGACGCTACAAAGCTAACACCTAGATCTTGCCAGTGGGTACGAACATTTATTGCGAAATTAAACAGACTTTTAATCTCAGTTTATGTAATCTGTTGTTTCATATAAAACCTGCAGAGTTGTTTAGTGAGTATAAACAATGTTAATGCCGAGCAAACAATGATAAACCTCGAGGAACATTTGTGTCTTGAGACGACCATTGCTCAACACCTCTCAGCATGAAGAAGTTCGTCATAACATCATCCCTGAAATATTCAGCTACCATAGCTATACTGATACTCTTGTACTTACTAATGAGGAGTGGACGTGATCCGTCTGTTAACAACCTGGAGGATTCTACAACAACTGTATCGTCCACAAGTAGTGAGCCCACTGAATATCAAGACCCGAACGAATCCGTGTTATTAAGGCACTTCATGGCTAAATACTCTATAAACAGGTATGGAGGTGAGTTGCTTATCGATATATGGCGAAGTGTTATTGCACAGTATTTCATATAACAGTGTTTTAATTGTGTGTGTAACATTTAGGCTGATATTATTTATGTGTAGTGTATTCTCGCCGGGCCCGTGGTGTACGGGTTGCGTGCCTGCCTCTCACCCGGAGGCCCCGGGTTCGATTCCCGGCCAGGTCAGGAATCTTTCTCCCAACCTGAGGGCTGGTTCGAGGTCCACTCAGCCTACGTGATTAGAATTGAGGAGCTATCTGACGGTGAGATGGCGGCTCCGGTCTCGAAAGCCCAGAATAACGGCCGAGAGTATGCGTCGTGCTGACCACACGGCCCCTCGTAATCTGCAGGGCTTCGGGCTGAGCAGCGGTCGCTGGGCAGGCCAAGGCCCTTCCAAGGGCGTTAAGTGTCGTGGGCTTTGGTTTGGTTTGGGTTTGCTAGTGTATTTTCTCTGCCGGTACACATAGTACAGATACTTTCTAACAGAACTGCGATTTTATTGACAGAGTAATGGAGTAATGGAGATGGTACTGTATTCACGAATTGAATTTTATTGAAGTTTTATTCTTGCAAGTTGGTACCATTGTTACATGTTTCATAGGCTTCATAGGAAAACAGAAGTTGTTCACTTTCGGAATGTTTCCAATATCAGACTATTAGTTCTATATCCTCTCTGCAACGTTCACGAGTTGATGTGAATTCTGAATACATGTCTTCTCTCTTCCTTAATCCGTTTACCCTGCAGGGTTGGTTTTTCCCTCGGACTCAGCCAGGGATCCCACCTCTACCACCTCAAGGGCAGTGTTCTGGAGCGTGAGACTTTAGGTCGGGGATATAGGTGAGAAGGAGGACCAGTGCCTCGCCCAGGCGGTCTCACCTGCCATGCTGAACAGGGGCCTTATGGTGGATGGGAAGAATGGATGTGATAGACAAGGAAGAGGGAAGAAAGCGACCATGGCCTTAAGTTAGATACCATCCCGCATTCGCATAGGGGAGAAGTGGGAAGCACGGAAAACCACGTGGAGGTGGGAATCGAACCTCGCTCTACTCAGTTGACGTCCAGAGGCTGAACGGACTCCGTTCCAAACCTCATACCACTACTCAAATTTTGTGGCACAACCGGGAATCGAATAGATGCCTCTGGGGCTGGCAGCCAATCACACTAGCCACTCACTACACGATAGAGGTGGACATACATACTAATATTAGTCTACAGTATATCACTTTATTTATTTATTTATTTATTTATTTATTTATTTATTTATTTATTTATTTATTTATTTATTTATTTATTTATTTATTTATTTATTTATTTATTTATTTATTTATTTATTTATCAAATGGCTTTTAGTGCCGGGAGTGTCCAAGAACATGTTTGGCTCCTCTGGTACAGGTATTTCTATTCGACGCTCACGGGCGACCTGCATGTATGGATGTAGGATGATGATAATGAGGTAGGGAGAGGTGAAACCAGGTGCCGGAATGTAGCCTACTCCTGTCGGATAACACAAAGGAGTCTGCTTTACGTCCCCATCTGACGGATGAATCACCATCAACAGCGTCAATGCGGAGAGTGTTGGAATTGTATCCGGGCTTTTGGTACGCAATCCACAAACCCTGCCAGCGAACTTTCTGATGGTGCTGTTTTTCCCGATCAACGGGACTCGAACCAGCTATACACGGTGTCATACCGTACAGATTTAACGATATGGCCACCAGGCGGGCTCTTTCATCCAACTTTTTAACCAAACTCCACCGACAACTTTCGGAGGTTGTTCAGGGATACTTTTTGAGTATATTGGTAAAGGGGCGCGTGGTCTCCGGAGGCTTGATATAGAGTAATAATGTAATTACGATTTATTCGGTTTGTTATCCCAATCATCCATTTTTCTGTGAAAGTACCTTCATATGAGTGGAAAAGCCGGTAATACGCAATAACCAAAACGTAAGACAAAAAATACAGAGTAATGCAAAGCCTGTAATATAGAACGTACAACACAAAACACAGAGTAAATCAAAGCGAGTGATATTCAGTAACCGAAACGTACGACACAAAACACAGAGTAAAGCAAAGCGTGTGATATTCAGTAACCAAAACGTACGACACAAAACACAGAGTAAAGCAAAGCGTGTGATATTCAGTAACCAAAACGTACGACACAAAACACAGAGTAATGCAAAGCGTGTGATATTCAGTAACCAAAACGTACGACACAAAACACAGAGTAATGCAAAGCGTGTGATATTCAGTAACCAAAACGTACGACACAAAACACAGAGTAATGCAAAGCGTGTGATATTCAGTAACCAAAACGTACGACACAAAACACAGAGTAATGCAAAGCGTGTGATATTCAGTAACCAAAACGTACGACACAAAACACAGAGTAATGCAAAGCGTGTGATATTCAGTAACCAAAACGTACGACACAAAACACAGAGTAATGCAAAGCGTGTGATATTCAGTAACCAAAACGTACGACACAAAACACAGAGTAAAGCAAAGCGTGTGATATTCAGTAACCAAAGCGTGCGAAACAAAACACAGAGTCATGCAAGACCTACAACTTTGTCTCAGTGTGTTCAATCTGCTCTGTCAGTGAACTTTACAGTGCAGTACGTAACAAATGCAGATCTGTTCCCTCACAAATATTGCTCAAAATGTCGAGCACTACGATTATGGTATCCTTGGCTTCCGGCACGTTAAGGAACACCTGCTGGACAATATTCCGGCACCCCAGCGTTTTATTTGTTTCAGTGCAATGCTGGTATAGAGCTAACTGAGGCAACAAACCAAACGAAATGAAATTACTCTGTAAAGAGCAGGAGACCCCGGCTCCCTCATACCAATATACTCTGAAGATATCCCTGAGCAACCTGCTGACGTTTGTCGGTGGAGTTTGGCTTCAACCTTCTTACGGGTTGTTTGGGAAATAAATACAAATATTTTTTCTCCTGCTAATTGGTAGTAACCTTTATACATATGGCGTCCAAATCATGTCATCTTATAAAGGTTGAAGTGAAAAATTGGATATTTGTAGCTCAGGTAGTATTTCATTTATGAACGACTTAGAGCTTTGCAGATATGCATTACACTTATCTTAAATATAATTTTTTAGGATCTCCTTGTTCGCGACTGTGAATTATTTCTTTATAATATAATTAAAACTGTTACCAATTACGTCACCATTTTCATCTCCTGACGATGGAGAAAAGTGTCTGAAACGTGTAGTGGGATAAATAATTTAATAAAACTTGAGACTGGTAACAGATCTTATTATTTAATAAAGAATACATGGGAGTATTTTCCAGTATTAAAACGTTCCATTCTTGTATGTAGAACGTTTTGCATAGGCCTACTACTTGAAGCTGTACTTAGAATTGTTTTTTACACATTACGTATGTAGAATACGTCCTGAAGGATAGTGTGGTGGGTGATATAAGTCGAGAGGCAAACGAAGCTACTATCTACCTCACAAACATCGCGCTCTACTTTAAGCTCCTAATTCGGACGAACCATTCACTAATTCTGTTTAATCATATTTTTTGGAACTGCGCTCTTTCAGTCCTACCTTCGTTACGGTTATTTGTACTTATCTCCCAAACACAGAGAGTATCAAAAGAGATAGCATCAGCCGAAACAGTGGAACGCACACGAAAGGAGAAGCAGAAAGGCATCGGTGAATATGGGGTCGTAAATGAACCGACTGCATCCGAATAACAAGATATGGCATCTGGATTTGCTACCAAGTTCTTTTTCAATTCGCTCTCAAGAAAATCTATTCTTTTACAAACTACCTCCAGAGTATTGCTTCGACCACCTAGTCTTCCCAGTTTAATATACTTAATATACTCTAGCTTAATACTAAAACTGATGATAATAATAATGATAATAATAATAATAATCCAGATGATGACCTAAACGTTGCTGATGATATTAACGCCATAAATATCCATTCCCAAGTAAATCAAGTAAAATGTACATTCAAAAAGTAGTGTGAACGATGTGAAGTATGTAATTTACTCCCTCAAGTCAGATGCTCTGAGTAATGACGACATACCATTATCTTTCATAAAAAATGTGATTGGTGCATTATTATCTATACTGACGCATATAGTTAATCATTCTCTCGTACGGGGAGTATTCCCAACTGTGTGGAAGTATGGTATCGTTATTCCCATTCCTAAGAAGAATTCTCCTAGTTTACCATCAGATTATCGCCCTATATCCATTCTCTCACCCGTTTCCAAAGTACTAGAACGCTTGGTACACGAACATGTCCTTGCTTATTTGACCAACTACTCACTGCTTGACCCTTACCAATCTGGTTTCAAGATAGGACACAGCACAACTGAAAGTAATTGATGATATCTGACACGCAATGAACACTCGTCCAGTGACTGTACTGGTTCTACGCGATTTTCCTAGTGCTGTTGGTACTGTTGATCCTCTACTGCTACTTTCGAAATTGGATTTATTAAATTTCACCAAGACGGCAATAAACTTCTTCAGCTCGTACCTCAAAAAATCGTCGTCAGTGTATCATCGTAAATAATAACAGATCTCAGTGGCTTAACAAAACCCCTCGGCATTCCCCAATGGTCAGTATTTGGACTACTGCTGTTTGCAATTTACATGCACGATCATGTTTATGCTGATGATGTGCAGATCTACTATCACTCAAGAACTGATCAAATTCAGAGTGCTGTACGACAAGTTAACGCAGATTTAAGTCTTATAAGTAATTTTGCATTGGGTAACAATTTCAAAATTAATCCTCTTAAAACGCAAGCAATAATCATTGCCACTTCTGAAAACTTATACGTCTTAAAACAATACGAAGTTCCTCCTGTAGCACTAAACAATACCATTATTACATACTTTGAAACAGTTATGAATCTTGGTGTGGCTACAAGCGAAACATTAAACTGGTCGCAAAGTGTCACGAAAGTGTGCCAAAAGATATATCAAATTCTGCATCCCCTGAAGTGGTTTAAAAATATATTTCCTTGGTCCCTGAAAATAGAGATCATTCTGTCACTTTTATTTCCAATTCTTGAATACTGCGATACAGTTTTTATTGATATCAATAATGAGCAAGGCATGAAACTGCAATGTATGCATTCGACATACGTTCATATCCCCATGTATCCCCATAGTATAGACAGTTATCTTGGTTACGACTGAATGACAGTTGCAGAATTCATGCAACTACTTTGGTGTATCAAGTGCTTTCTGAAAATACTCCTCCTTACGTATCCACCAGATTTCGCTACCTTAGTTCAATACACCTGTTCAATACCCGGTCAGGCTGTACGCTAGAAATTCCTGTACGTCGAACCGCAACCTACAACATATCGTTCACGATCACCGCCACGAGCTGGTGGAATGAACTCCCCAATGACGTCAGGAAAGCTAAATCTAAGACAAAGTTTAAAATCCTCTGCCAGCGTCATCTTACAAGCACTTCCGGTCTTTCTTGAGTGTGAATGGGCATGGATATAGGTGTGTATTGTAACATGTTTGTGTTTGTACTTTACGTACTTTAGTTAGTTTGTACTTTACGTTGTGAACATTTAATATGTTTAATTTAGGTCATTTCAGTTTTTTACTGTTACCATATATTAAAACTTTTGGTTGTGGAGTGCACCTTTTGCCAGGGAGGACTGGAAGTGTGTGCAGTTTTTCTATTTCTTTTGTTGTGATGTGGATTCCTGTTCGTCGACGCGGTTAGTCAGGTTAACTTTTTATGTGTCTTTTTATGTGATTGTCGCTTGTTCCGTGATTTAGTATTCCGTTCCCTCGTTGTGAAAATGAAGTCATCATGGAAGTTAGAAGATAGCGCCTAAAAGATCACATAGTTCGTGTTTATTCTTTCCTAGTTACTAACATTTCAACTCTTTGGTCACATTTTTAACCCTAGAACTGCTTCAGGTTTATCTGTCAAATGCTGCAGTAATTTTTCACAATGCACAGAATAAAGGAAAGTCTCTGAAAGCATACCGAAATCATAACGTAACCTTATCATGCATCAATATAAAGCTGAAAGACTGGTTTATATAATTTTTATAAAGGAATCGTTCTCATTTTAATGAATCATTAAACGCACTTTTTAAAGATATTCTTAATAAAAATACATTACTTTCCTACATTAGAAAATGATATTTTCACATACAATTTGTGTCAAAACATGATAGTTGCAAAAATCGAAGTATATTTTTTATTAACTTATTCAACAACTTTTCAGTTATTTCTGTTCAATTTCTATTAGTTACAGAAAAAATCATCTCTTTGTCTGCCAATTTGGTCAATGTAACCTCAATGTCGACATGAAAGTACTTCCAATTCTGCGGTCAAATAACAGCCTACGATCGTCAGTTGTTTCTTAAAGGTTTTCGAAATGAAAGATAAAATTATCCGGGACCAGCATTAATTCGCATTAAAGAAATCTGGTGATTTCCATTAAAACTAAGTTTGAATTCGGTGACCATCTCTCTGCGAGAGGATCGCACTTGATCTTCCTGGAAGACGGTGTGCAGTTCTAGGGTTAATCAAACAAACTGGATCAATAGAAATGTTACAGAGTAACATATTATGGAAAATGTTGTACGCTCATAGTTATATTTCTATATCAATAATGTATTTGCCAGTTAAGACTTCACGGCCAACAAAATGGCTACTAGTTATCTTCGCTTCACTAGTTCCACCTTTCAACATTACAATATTACTTTACGGTCAGCATCATGGCCGCTAGTAGGCCACAGTGATAACTTAAATTGTTATATAAATAAGTGCTTTCCAGTGATGAGGAAAGATGAGGGTCCATCTGGCTCCGGATAGTAGCACCCTGTAAGGGCCCCTGCCCCAGGTGAAACCTGGTCAGCGGTCTCAAAGGTGGAAGAATAATCTGATTCCCAACGGCGGAGAGAGCGGAAGAGCCTAGTGGAGTTCAGCACGAATTAAAAATCAAATCAAAATCCAAAAGTGACTGTTTCCAAATTGGGCGGCCTTTCGTCAGCGTCTGTCTCCATGTAAGGGGAGGCTGTGAATGATCCTCCGCGGTTAACAACCTCGGTTGTAAGAAAATGTGACTCTAGAAGTCACCCCCAGAATTCAAAGAAATTTCAATCATGGTGTCAACCATGGAAAAGTGTGATGTGAAACTAATTACCCCAGGTGCACGTAACACCCAGAGTGTAAGTGCACCGTATACAATTGTGAATGTTCACGCCGCTATAAACATTGACAACGAAAAGAATAAGGAGAAGGAGGAACTATTCTGGGATAAACTAGATGACGCGATCCAGAAGATACCCGATAAACATAACGTCATCCTTCTAGGGGATTTTAATGCCCAAGTGGGGGGAGAGAAAAGGTTCAGGCATATAATGGGGTGTTACCTAGCACATAACAGGACCAACCAAAATGGTGTCAGGCTCATCGAATTATGCCAGGCGCACAATTTATTCCTGAAGTCAACTGGCTTTAAGAAATTGCCAAGAAAGCAGAAGACGTGGATATCACCTAACACTCTCCTGGGAGAATTCCAGTTAGATCATGTTGCAATAAAGCGGAAATTTCATGAGGAAATCCAAGATGTTAGGGTTCTCAGAGAGGCCAACCTCGACTCGGACCACTACCTATCTAAAGTGAAACTGAAGAACATCCCCAAGAGTAACTTTCAAAGGAAAAACCTTGCACGAAGGAGATATGATGCGTTAAAAATAAAGGAGAACAAGGAGGACTGGGGCAAGTTAACCTGCGATGTCAGGAGTGGAAGCAGATGGAGAAGAGCCTTATAACCAAGGCAGAGCAGCTTGCGCCTGTTACCAGGACGAATAAGCACAAATGGTGGAACGAAGAGTGTGAGAGACTACTTTTTCCGAGGAAGAAGGCGTGGCACATCTGGCAAACCAAAAAAGGATGAGAGTGGCTGGCAACACTTTGTGGAAAGTAGGAAGATGGTGTCCAAAGGGATCAAGAAAGTTAAGAAGGAACAAGGAGACCAACTACTCAGGAAGATAAAAGATGACTTTGCTAAGACCAACATGAGACACTATTATCGGATCTTCAGGGAGAAGCTAAACAGATATGACCTCCCCAACTCTCCAACTTCAGGACAAAAAAGGAAACATGACGTATAGTATTAGGGGGAACTGTGAGATGCTAGCAGAATATTTCAAGGAACTTCTGAATTGCGAAGAACCACGCCAAAATATGGCGTTCGATTGTGGGGCGAAGTCATCCCACAACCCTGACTCAAACCCCCATCTATAAGCGAGATCCAGACAATGCTAACTCATATGGAAAATAATAACAAAGCATCGGGGAAAATCAGATAACAGCTGAATTATGTAAGTATGCAAGCAAAAATGCAATTGTCTCACTCCAAAAACTTTTTGAAGAGATGTGGAAGAATGAGGTTATTCCAAAAGAATGGAAAATGGCCCTGATACACCCCCTTCACGAAGAAGATTCGAAATAGGACCACAAAAACTACAGAAGGATTTCACTGGTGGATGTGACATACAAGATATTGTCCAGAGCATTACTGCAAAGAGCTGAATCTCAGTTGGATCGCCAACTTGGGGAGTATCAAGCACGGTTTAGGAAAGGAAGATCTTGCCTTGAACATATCTTAAACCTCAGAAACACTTTAGCATACCAGAAGCAGAGGGCGAAACCGTATATAGTGAGTTTTGTAGACTTCCAAACAGCTTACGATTCCATAGACAGAGAGTCGTTGTTCAATACTTTGGAAGATATTGGCTTGGACGGGAAAACTTCAAACATCATCAAGGAGACGCTCACGAATACGTCCTCAAGTCAGATTCATGGGCGAACTATCAGAACTTTTTGAGGTCAGAACTGGGGTCCGGCAAGGGGATGGTCTCTCCCCTCTGTTGTTCAACTGTGCACTTGAAAAAGTTGTGAGGGAATGGAATGCAAGAACGAGAGGGGGAATAAGACTTGGAACAAAAAACAAAGGAATCACGATTAAGTGTTTGGCATTTGCTGACGACTTGGCGTTGCTCGCGGAAACGTGGGAGGAAGCAAAAGAACAAATGGCCGAATTACAAGAGCAGGCGGAGAAGATAGAACTTAAGATTTCTTTCGAAAAGACGAAGATCATGACGAATATACTTGACACTCCTAAGAGAATTAAAGTAGGAGCTAGAAAAATAGAGGTGATGAAGTGTTTCAAGAACCTGGGGGAATGGATTGAATGGAACAATCTTGAAGGGAAAGCAATGGAAGCGAGAAGGAACAAAATGGAAGTAGCTTTCCAGAAAACCAAAAACACATACAATAAGAAAGCCCTCTCTTGGAACACCAAAATAAGGCATTATAACACAATATTAAGCCGGAAGCACTCTATGCAGCAGAGACACTAGTCATGGGGAGGAAAGGGAAAATGGAGAAACTGGAAATCAAGGAGAGGAAAATATTGAGGAAGATCATGGGTCCCAAATTCCAAAATAACAAACAAGAATTTTATAGAAACGAATCCCTCTACGTAAAGTCGTAGAGACTCTCGGATACCATGAGGAAAAGGAGGATTGATTTCTATGCACACATATTCCGAATGAATCCTGACAGATTATCTGAAGGGATTTTTGACTTCTTTTATATAAAAAGAGGGCTAAACCCAATTGGTTTAAGGAAGTTGAAAAGGGATTTGAGAGATTTTAAGATTATCAAACTCATGTTAAAGAATGGTACAGCCAAAACCGTAACCAAAAACAAAACTAAGAGGTTCCAAGTTAAGAACAACACCAGAAAACCGATTCAGATATCAGAGGAGGAAAGGAGGAGGAGATCAATTAGATTGAAGGGCTATTGGGAGAAGAAAAGAACACAAGCATCTAAGAAGTGATTGATCTGACGTATCCCAAAGATGGGTGATTCGAAATGAAGAAGAAAATGTAAATTGCTGAAATTCTTACATGGTAAAATTGTAAAAAATATATTGTCAAAAAATGCTTTCACAGCCGCAGATCTTAAAATCACAGCAATAGAACCAGCTTTTGGGTGGTTAGGCCGTGTGCATTATGCAGAGTTTCGTCCAGACGTGCCATTTGGACTCATCAGCTGGAATGGCACGCCCCTCCAGGACTCTGCTTAGCAGGCAGACCAAACTGTGTGGCCCCGCCGAGTTAGCAAATCAAGTTTGCTAACCTGCTAAAGGAGAAATCATTTCTCCGTTCAAAAAATGCTCCCCCATTGGAGATACAATGTCAAAAAATGCTTTCACAGCCGCAGATCTTAAAATCACAGCAATAGAACCAGCTTTTGGGTGGTTAGGCCGTGTGCATTATGCAGAGTTTCGTCCAGACGTGCCATTTGGACTCATCAGCTGGAATGGCACGCCCCTCCAGGACTCTGCTTAGCAGGCAGACCAAACTGTGTGGCCCCGCCGAGTTAGCAAATCAAGTTTGCTAACCTGCTAAAGGAGAAATCATTTCTCCGTTCAAAAAATGCTCCCCCATTGGAGATACAATGTCAAAAAATGCTTTCACAGCCGCAGATCTTAAAATCACAGCAATAGAACCAGCTTTTGGGTGGTTAGGCCGTGTGCATTATGCAGAGTTTCGTCCAGACGTGCCATTTGGACTCATCAGCTGGAATGGCACGCCCCTCCAGGACTCTGCTTAGCAGGCAGACCAAACTGTGTGGCCCCGCCGAGTTAGCAAATCAAGTTTGCTAACCTGCTAAAGGAGAAATCATTTCTCCGTTCAAAAAATGCTCCCCCATTGGAGATACAATGTCAAAAAATGCTTTCACAGCCGCAGATCTTAAAATCACAGCAATAGAACCAGCTTTTGGGTGGTTAGGCCGTGTGCATTATGCAGAGTTTCGTCCAGACGTGCCATTTGGACTCATCAGCTGGAATGGCACGCCCCTCCAGGACTCTGCTTAGCAGGCAGACCAAACTGTGTGGCCCCGCCGAGTTAGCAAATCAAGTTTGCTAACCTGCTAAAGGAGAAATCATTTCTCCGTTCAAAAAATGCTCCCCCATTGGAGATACAATGTCAAAAAATGCTTTCACAGCCGCAGATCTTAAAATCACAGCAATAGAACCAGCTTTTGGGTGGTTAGGCCGTGTGCATTATGCAGAGTTTCGTCCAGACGTGCCATTTGGACTCATCAGCTGGAATGGCACGCCCCTCCAGGACTCTGCTTAGCAGGCAGACCAAACTGTGTGGCCCCGCCGAGTTAGCAAATCAAGTTTGCTAACCTGCTAAAGGAGAAATCATTTCTCCGTTCAAAAAATGCTCCCCCATTGGAGATACAATGTCAAAAAATGCTTTCACAGCCGCAGATCTTAAAATCACAGCAATAGAACCAGCTTTTGGGTGGTTAGGCCGTGTGCATTATGCAGAGTTTCGTCCAGACGTGCCATTTGGACTCATCAGCTGGAATGGCACGCCCCTCCAGGACTCTGCTTAGCAGGCAGACCAAACTGTGTGGCCCCGCCGAGTTAGCAAATCAAGTTTGCTAACCTGCTAAAGGAGAAATCATTTCTCCGTTCAAAAAATGCTCCCCCATTGGAGATACAATGTCAAAAAATGCTTTCACAGCCGCAGATCTTAAAATCACAGCAATAGAACCAGCTTTTGGGTGGTTAGGCCGTGTGCATTATGCAGAGTTTCGTCCAGACGTGCCATTTGGACTCATCAGCTGGAATGGCACGCCCCTCCAGGACTCTGCTTAGCAGGCAGACCAAACTGTGTGGCCCCGCCGAGTTAGCAAATCAAGTTTGCTAACCTGCTAAAGGAGAAATCATTTCTCCGTTCAAAAAATGCTCCCCCATTGGAGATACAATGTCAAAAAATGCTTTCACAGCCGCAGATCTTAAAATCACAGCAATAGAACCAGCTTTTGGGTGGTTAGGCCGTGTGCATTATGCAGAGTTTCGTCCAGACGTGCCATTTGGACTCATCAGCTGGAATGGCACGCCCCTCCAGGACTCTGCTTAGCAGGCAGACCAAACTGTGTGGCCCCGCCGAGTTAGCAAATCAAGTTTGCTAACCTGCTAAAGGAGAAATCATTTCTCCGTTCAAAAAATGCTCCCCCATTGGAGATACAATGTCAAAAAATGCTTTCACAGCCGCAGATCTTAAAATCACAGCAATAGAACCAGCTTTTGGGTGGTTAGGCCGTGTGCATTATGCAGAGTTTCGTCCAGACGTGCCATTTGGACTCATCAGCTGGAATGGCACGCCCCTCCAGGACTCTGCTTAGCAGGCAGACCAAACTGTGTGGCCCCGCCGAGTTAGCAAATCAAGTTTGCTAACCTGCTAAAGGAGAAATCATTTCTCCGTTCAAAAAATGCTCCCCCATTGGAGATACAATGTCAAAAAATGCTTTCACAGCCGCAGATCTTAAAATCACAGCAATAGAACCAGCTTTTGGGTGGTTAGGCCGTGTGCATTATGCAGAGTTTCGTCCAGACGTGCCATTTGGACTCATCAGCTGGAATGGCACGCCCCTCCAGGACTCTGCTTAGCAGGCAGACCAAACTGTGTGGCCCCGCCGAGTTAGCAAATCAAGTTTGCTAACCTGCTAAAGGAGAAATCATTTCTCCGTTCAAAAAAATGCTCCCCCATTGGAGATACAATGTCAAAAAATGCTTTCACAGCCGCAGATCTTAAAATCACAGCAATAGAACCAGCTTTTGGGTGGTTAGGCCGTGTGCATTATGCAGAGTTTCGTCCAGACGTGCCATTTGGACTCATCAGCTGGAATGGCACGCCCCTCCAGGACTCTGCTTAGCAGGCAGACCAAACTGTGTGGCCCCGCCGAGTTAGCAAATCAAGTTTGCTAACCTGCTAAAGGAGAAATCATTTCTCCGTTCAAAAAATGCTCCCCCATTGGAGATACAATGTCAAAAAATGCTTTCACAGCCGCAGATCTTAAAATCACAGCAATAGAACCAGCTTTTGGGTGGTTAGGCCGTGTGCATTATGCAGAGTTTCGTCCAGACGTGCCATTTGGACTCATCAGCTGGAATGGCACGCCCCTCCAGGACTCTGCTTAGCAGGCAGACCAAACTGTGTGGCCCCGCCGAGTTAGCAAATCAAGTTTGCTAACCTGCTAAAGGAGAAATCATTTCTCCGTTCAAAAAATGCTCCCCCATTGGAGATACAATGTCAAAAAATGCTTTCACAGCCGCAGATCTTAAAATCACAGCAATAGAACCAGCTTTTGGGTGGTTAGGCCGTGTGCATTATGCAGAGTTTCGTCCAGACGTGCCATTTGGACTCATCAGCTGGAATGGCACGCCCCTCCAGGACTCTGCTTAGCAGGCAGACCAAACTGTGTGGCCCCGCCGAGTTAGCAAATCAAGTTTGCTAACCTGCTAAAGGAGAAATCATTTCTCCGTTCAAAAAATGCTCCCCCATTGGAGATACAATGTCAAAAAATGCTTTCACAGCCGCAGATCTTAAAATCACAGCAATAGAACCAGCTTTTGGGTGGTTAGGCCGTGTGCATTATGCAGAGTTTCGTCCAGACGTGCCATTTGGACTCATCAGCTGGAATGGCACGCCCCTCCAGGACTCTGCTTAGCAGGCAGACCAAACTGTGTGGCCCCGCCGAGTTAGCAAATCAAGTTTGCTAACCTGCTAAAGGAGAAATCATTTCTCCGTTCAAAAAATGCTCCCCCATTGGAGATACAATGTCAAAAAATGCTTTCACAGCCGCAGATCTTAAAATCACAGCAATAGAACCAGCTTTTGGGTGGTTAGGCCGTGTGCATTATGCAGAGTTTCGTCCAGACGTGCCATTTGGACTCATCAGCTGGAATGGCACGCCCCTCCAGGACTCTGCTTAGCAGGCAGACCAAACTGTGTGGCCCCGCCGAGTTAGCAAATCAAGTTTGCTAACCTGCTAAAGGAGAAATCATTTCTCCGTTCAAAAAATGCTCCCCCATTGGAGATACAATGTCAAAAAATGCTTTCACAGCCGCAGATCTTAAAATCACAGCAATAGAACCAGCTTTTGGGTGGTTAGGCCGTGTGCATTATGCAGAGTTTCGTCCAGACGTGCCATTTGGACTCATCAGCTGGAATGGCACGCCCCTCCAGGACTCTGCTTAGCAGGCAGACCAAACTGTGTGGCCCCGCCGAGTTAGCAAATCAAGTTTGCTAACCTGCTAAAGGAGAAATCATTTCTCCGTTCAAAAAATGCTCCCCCATTGGAGATACAATGTCAAAAAATGCTTTCACAGCCGCAGATCTTAAAATCACAGCAATAGAACCAGCTTTTGGGTGGTTAGGCCGTGTGCATTATGCAGAGTTTCGTCCAGACGTGCCATTTGGACTCATCAGCTGGAATGGCACGCCCCTCCAGGACTCTGCTTAGCAGGCAGACCAAACTGTGTGGCCCCGCCGAGTTAGCAAATCAAGTTTGCTAACCTGCTAAAGGAGAAATCATTTCTCCGTTCAAAAAATGCTCCCCCATTGGAGATACAATGTCAAAAAATGCTTTCACAGCCGCAGATCTTAAAATCACAGCAATAGAACCAGCTTTTGGGTGGTTAGGCCGTGTGCATTATGCAGAGTTTCGTCCAGACGTGCCATTTGGACTCATCAGCTGGAATGGCAGGTTAGCAAACTTGATTTGCTAACTCGGCGGGGCCACACAGTTTGGTCTGCCTGCTAAGCAGAGTCCTGGAGGGGCGTGCCATTCCAGCTGATGAGTCCAAATGGCACGTCTGGACGAAACTCTGCATAATGCACACGGCCTAACCACCCAAAAGCTGGTTCTATTGCTGTGATTTTAAGATCTGCGGCTGTGAAAGCATTTTTTGACATTGTATCTCCAATGGGGGAGCATTTTTTGAACGGAGAAATGATTTCTCCTTTAGCAGGTTAGCAAACTTGATTTGCTAACTCGGCGGGGCCACACAGTTTGGTCTGCCTGCTAAGCAGAGTCCTGGAGGGGCGTGCCATTCCAGCTGATGAGTCCAAATGGCACGTCTGGACGAAACTCTGCATAATGCACACGGCCTAACCACCCAAAAGCTGGTTCTATTGCTGTGATTTTAAGATCTGCGGCTGTGAAAGCATTTTTTGACATTGTATCTCCAATGGGGGAGCATTTTTTGAACGGAGAAATGATTTCTCCTTTAGCAGGTTAGCAAACTTGATTTGCTAACTCGGCGGGGCCACACAGTTTGGTCTGCCTGCTAAGCAGAGTCCTGGAGGGGCGTGCCATTCCAGCTGATGAGTCCAAATGGCACGTCTGGACGAAACTCTGCATAATGCACACGGCCTAACCACCCAAAAGCTGGTTCTATTGCTGTGATTTTAAGATCTGCGGCTGTGAAAGCATTTTTTGACATTGTATCTCCAATGGGGGAGCATTTTTTGAACGGAGAAATGATTTCTCCTTTAGCAGGTTAGCAAACTTGATTTGCTAACTCGGCGGGGCCACACAGTTTGGTCTGCCTGCTAAGCAGAGTCCTGGAGGGGCGTGCCATTCCAGCTGATGAGTCCAAATGGCACGTCTGGACGAAACTCTGCATAATGCACACGGCCTAACCACCCAAAAGCTGGTTCTATTGCTGTGATTTTAAGATCTGCGGCTG
Organism: Anabrus simplex; assembly: GCF_040414725.1. Taxonomy (NCBI): domain Eukaryota; kingdom Metazoa; phylum Arthropoda; class Insecta; order Orthoptera; family Tettigoniidae; genus Anabrus; species Anabrus simplex. The sequence goes on from NC_090267.1 coordinate 490,802,967, forward strand.
TGAAAGCATTTTTTGACATTGTATCTCCAATGGGGGAGCATTTTTTGAACGGAGAAATGATTTCTCCTTTAGCAGGTTAGCAAACTTGATTTGCTAACTCGGCGGGGCCACACAGTTTGGTCTGCCTGCTAAGCAGAGTCCTGGAGGGGCGTGCCATTCCAGCTGATGAGTCCAAATGGCACGTCTGGACGAAACTCTGCATAATGCACACGGCCTAACCACCCAAAAGCTGGTTCTATTGCTGTGATTTTAAGATCTGCGGCTGTGAAAGCATTTTTTGACATTGTATCTCCAATGGGGGAGCATTTTTTGAACGGAGAAATGATTTCTCCTTTAGCAGGTTAGCAAACTTGATTTGCTAACTCGGCGGGGCCACACAGTTTGGTCTGCCTGCTAAGCAGAGTCCTGGAGGGGCGTGCCATTCCAGCTGATGAGTCCAAATGGCACGTCTGGACGAAACTCTGCATAATGCACACGGCCTAACCACCCAAAAGCTGGTTCTATTGCTGTGATTTTAAGATCTGCGGCTGTGAAAGCATTTTTTGACATTGTATCTCCAATGGGGGAGCATTTTTTGAACGGAGAAATGATTTCTCCTTTAGCAGGTTAGCAAACTTGATTTGCTAACTCGGCGGGGCCACACAGTTTGGTCTGCCTGCTAAGCAGAGTCCTGGAGGGGCGTGCCATTCCAGCTGATGAGTCCAAATGGCACGTCTGGACGAAACTCTGCATAATGCACACGGCCTAACCACCCAAAAGCTGGTTCTATTGCTGTGATTTTAAGATCTGCGGCTGTGAAAGCATTTTTTGACATTGTATCTCCAATGGGGGAGCATTTTTTGAACGGAGAAATGATTTCTCCTTTAGCAGGTTAGCAAACTTGATTTGCTAACTCGGCGGGGCCACACAGTTTGGTCTGCCTGCTAAGCAGAGTCCTGGAGGGGCGTGCCATTCCAGCTGATGAGTCCAAATGGCACGTCTGGACGAAACTCTGCATAATGCACACGGCCTAACCACCCAAAAGCTGGTTCTATTGCTGTGATTTTAAGATCTGCGGCTGTGAAAGCATTTTTTGACATTGTATCTCCAATGGGGGAGCATTTTTTGAACGGAGAAATGATTTCTCCTTTAGCAGGTTAGCAAACTTGATTTGCTAACTCGGCGGGGCCACACAGTTTGGTCTGCCTGCTAAGCAGAGTCCTGGAGGGGCGTGCCATTCCAGCTGATGAGTCCAAATGGCACGTCTGGACGAAACTCTGCATAATGCACACGGCCTAACCACCCAAAAGCTGGTTCTATTGCTGTGATTTTAAGATCTGCGGCTGTGAAAGCATTTTTTGACATTGTATCTCCAATGGGGGAGCATTTTTTGAACGGAGAAATGATTTCTCCTTTAGCAGGTTAGCAAACTTGATTTGCTAACTCGGCGGGGCCACACAGTTTGGTCTGCCTGCTAAGCAGAGTCCTGGAGGGGCGTGCCATTCCAGCTGATGAGTCCAAATGGCACGTCTGGACGAAACTCTGCATAATGCACACGGCCTAACCACCCAAAAGCTGGTTCTATTGCTGTGATTTTAAGATCTGCGGCTGTGAAAGCATTTTTTGACATTGTATCTCCAATGGGGGAGCATTTTTTGAACGGAGAAATGATTTCTCCTTTAGCAGGTTAGCAAACTTGATTTGCTAACTCGGCGGGGCCACACAGTTTGGTCTGCCTGCTAAGCAGAGTCCTGGAGGGGCGTGCCATTCCAGCTGATGAGTCCAAATGGCACGTCTGGACGAAACTCTGCATAATGCACACGGCCTAACCACCCAAAAGCTGGTTCTATTGCTGTGATTTTAAGATCTGCGGCTGTGAAAGCATTTTTTGACATTGTATCTCCAATGGGGGAGCATTTTTTGAACGGAGAAATGATTTCTCCTTTAGCAGGTTAGCAAACTTGATTTGCTAACTCGGCGGGGCCACACAGTTTGGTCTGCCTGCTAAGCAGAGTCCTGGAGGGGCGTGCCATTCCAGCTGATGAGTCCAAATGGCACGTCTGGACGAAACTCTGCATAATGCACACGGCCTAACCACCCAAAAGCTGGTTCTATTGCTGTGATTTTAAGATCTGCGGCTGTGAAAGCATTTTTTGACATTGTATCTCCAATGGGGGAGCATTTTTTGAACGGAGAAATGATTTCTCCTTTAGCAGGTTAGCAAACTTGATTTGCTAACTCGGCGGGGCCACACAGTTTGGTCTGCCTGCTAAGCAGAGTCCTGGAGGGGCGTGCCATTCCAGCTGATGAGTCCAAATGGCACGTCTGGACGAAACTCTGCATAATGCACACGGCCTAACCACCCAAAAGCTGGTTCTATTGCTGTGATTTTAAGATCTGCGGCTGTGAAAGCATTTTTTGACATTGTATCTCCAATGGGGGAGCATTTTTTGAACGGAGAAATGATTTCTCCTTTAGCAGGTTAGCAAACTTGATTTGCTAACTCGGCGGGGCCACACAGTTTGGTCTGCCTGCTAAGCAGAGTCCTGGAGGGGCGTGCCATTCCAGCTGATGAGTCCAAATGGCACGTCTGGACGAAACTCTGCATAATGCACACGGCCTAACCACCCAAAAGCTGGTTCTATTGCTGTGATTTTAAGATCTGCGGCTGTGAAAGCATTTTTTGACATTGTATCTCCAATGGGGGAGCATTTTTTGAACGGAGAAATGATTTCTCCTTTAGCAGGTTAGCAAACTTGATTTGCTAACTCGGCGGGGCCACACAGTTTGGTCTGCCTGCTAAGCAGAGTCCTGGAGGGGCGTGCCATTCCAGCTGATGAGTCCAAATGGCACGTCTGGACGAAACTCTGCATAATGCACACGGCCTAACCACCCAAAAGCTGGTTCTATTGCTGTGATTTTAAGATCTGCGGCTGTGAAAGCATTTTTTGACATTGTATCTCCAATGGGGGAGCATTTTTTGAACGGAGAAATGATTTCTCCTTTAGCAGGTTAGCAAACTTGATTTGCTAACTCGGCGGGGCCACACAGTTTGGTCTGCCTGCTAAGCAGAGTCCTGGAGGGGCGTGCCATTCCAGCTGATGAGTCCAAATGGCACGTCTGGACGAAACTCTGCATAATGCACACGGCCTAACCACCCAAAAGCTGGTTCTATTGCTGTGATTTTAAGATCTGCGGCTGTGAAAGCATTTTTTGACATTGTATCTCCAATGGGGGAGCATTTTTTGAACGGAGAAATGATTTCTCCTTTAGCAGGTTAGCAAACTTGATTTGCTAACTCGGCGGGGCCACACAGTTTGGTCTGCCTGCTAAGCAGAGTCCTGGAGGGGCGTGCCATTCCAGCTGATGAGTCCAAATGGCACGTCTGGACGAAACTCTGCATAATGCACACGGCCTAACCACCCAAAAGCTGGTTCTATTGCTGTGATTTTAAGATCTGCGGCTGTGAAAGCATTTTTTGACATTGTATCTCCAATGGGGGAGCATTTTTTGAACGGAGAAATGATTTCTCCTTTAGCAGGTTAGCAAACTTGATTTGCTAACTCGGCGGGGCCACACAGTTTGGTCTGCCTGCTAAGCAGAGTCCTGGAGGGGCGTGCCATTCCAGCTGATGAGTCCAAATGGCACGTCTGGACGAAACTCTGCATAATGCACACGGCCTAACCACCCAAAAGCTGGTTCTATTGCTGTGATTTTAAAAAATATATTGTTAATTAGCACTCATTTATACACATGAACTGGTTAAGTGTAAGAAAGTGCCAAGAGCCCTAACTTCCCCACAAGAAAGTCGCTTTAATAATAATAATAATAATAATAATAATAATAATAATAATAATAATAATAATAATAATAATAATAATAATAATAATAATAATAATAGGACATCAATAACATTGTTTGTGAAGACATCTTGTACACGGCATTTGCCAACTTCAAACTCACTTTTCTTAAAAACTGTATTTGTATAATATCACGTCCTCTGTATTCTTCCATAACACTTATAAGAAATTTATATTACTCGAGTTTCTGTTTCTCTCCTTACTGCCACGAATGAAGTGAAGATTAAGGATTCCCTAGGTCTCGCAAAGCTAATACCGTCAGGATCGGAAAAGAACAAGTGTTGACCAAGGGAGGAAAGTGAAGAGAAGCCTGACACAAGTAAGTGGAAGCAATGACAGACTCAGCTAGAAGACCGTTGGTCTCCAACCCACGTTTCCAAATTGAAAGCCCTTGGGCCATCGTTTGATCGGCTTCAACGACAGGCAGGGGATACCGTGGATGTTTTATACCACCCCCCACACAGGGGTTTGAAAATGTGGAGCCTGACATAATAAGTGGAAGCACTTTCAGATTCAGGTAGGGGAACTGCGGCGGCCAACCCACACACCCAATTTGGAAAACTTGTCCTCACTTTCATGACAGGTAGGGGATACGGTGGATGTTTTATACCGTCCCCACCCAAACGACTACTACTCCTCAATGTATTCACTCCTCCCCTGAAGCGGGGAGGCGGGTCTCTTAGTCGATGATGCCGTCTCTCAGGCCAGGAGATTTGTATTGGAGAAGGAGACTTGGCGGCCGTGGCCTATTCTAGGAAGTGTCCCGGCATTCACCTTAGTGCAGGAGGATGGAAAACCACAGAAAACCATTCTCAGGACAACCGGTAGTGGTGACCAGCTTCTGTCCCTATCCCGAATACAGAGGCGTAGAGCCATGGTAGAGCTGTTGGCACCCGTCCTTTGCTCGGTTGGTCGGTCGGAGTGCAGAACTGTTGGGCCACAGTCCAACCATGAGCACTTGTAGGCCAAAGACTACTCTGCAACATCCGAAGCCCACCCATGGGAAGTAATTCATTCATATCCTGCTAGTGTTGGAAATAACATCGAGTGGAGAGAGTTGAAGCATCCCTTGTTTTAAATGATTAGCTTATATCAGGATGTCATGAAAGGGATTTTGAATTAACATTTAACTAGCTCTTTAACCTGTAGTTGACAGTGTTACCGTGTTTTTGTGGATCACAGAGGCGAAAGAAGGTGCGGGTATAAAATGGTCAAGATAGGACAATCAGAAGATTGATTTAAAACTTCAAATTTATGATTATATTCCTTTCTCTTTTTTTTTTTTCAGAAATAAAACTTCACAAAACTCAGGTACAATTTTGGAATGATGAATAACAATTAATTGAACAACTGATTAAAAACCTTAAGCTTGATGCTCCCTACTCACACATTTCCCATGAGCACTGCGGCTCCATTCAAAGAACAGTCAAGGAGACGAACCTCCCAATTGCTTTTACAATGTTTCAAGAGCGCCTTTTGCTCCACACAATTATCTAGGAGACTAGGAGACTCTTCTCCGAACATTACAACATTACAGCCTTCCAAAGGCATCCTTCAATGTTTCCTTTAACACCCAGAGCCTCTTCGCTCTATAAAATTTACATTTCCAACGAAAGTGTCCAGGCCTATCAAAGGCACAACCTACATTTTGCGATTCCAACAATATTCACTGTCGTAGACACTCAACAGTCTAAAATAATAAAATTGAATATCACAGGGGTATCGAATACCCATACCACCGGGCCATTGTGGGGAAACAAAACACTGGTCAAAGTTACTGGTCCAAAAATCAAAATGATGCGGAGGTGGACATTTGCGCTCCTTGAAACTTGCAATTACGAGATCAAAACCCTACTTGGGCTTCTTGCCCGAAATTACAGAGGCTAAGCCTATACTACCTGAGGTGACTAGATAGAGAAAATGTTTAACTTAGAAGGATTTTAAACAGAAACAGGTTACAAAATCATAGTCACCTCGAATTCAAGTTGATGGGGAAGACGAGAGGGTGACATATTATCTGCTCCCTGATTACGTGTAAGTCCCTTTGACTTCTTCGAGATTTACATTAGAAGTTTTAAATGTAGAAGATAGAAATTTACATTTCTAGAAAATTTGAAGTTACATTATTAAAGATTGGAAACCTTCCCCTCGAGCTAGCTTTCAAAGATGTTACTTAAGTAAGCCATGACTGTCATTACCTTGATCTACTGGACATCTCGACGACGAACGCGAACCCCCCCTCCCCCTCCTCTCACAACCACACACTAGACTTCAGCAGCGATCAGTAATACAACCTGGTCGAAAAATGTGCCAGCTTTTACACTCGAGAGGAAGGTTCTAGAGAGCTCTGGGCTAATGCCCGACACACCCCCAAATTTTATTGGTTAATTAAGTAGGTAGAAGATGAATATTATTGGTGGAAAAATACAGTATACAAAATTTCCTATTAGTCAGTTTTTAAGTTGGCAGAAAGAGATCGAAGGACTGACAATTTTAACGCACCAAAAACAAAGAAAAATTAACTTAGTGCAGAAAACATTAAAATAACAAATACTTTAGCATTTTAATAGTTCCTCTCCTCACTAGAGGGCATAACGTATGCTTTTTGGTAGAGACATCTGTGAGGATAAGTCCAAATTTCTTGCATACGTTGTTGCAAACTTCGTACATCAGATGGCATTCTTAAGGGCGCTTCAATTGAATGAACGGGGTGGGTGTACCTCGCGGTACAGACAGATTAGTTTTCATACCGTTGTGGAAGAGAAACTTCATCATTCCTTGAACAGTAATACCATCCAGCGGGACCTAGTTGCAGCAGAAGAGACAGACACAATCTTAGCTAAAAACATTTACCATTCAGTGCAATGTTACTGTTGATAGCCGTATCCTGTTGACTCGGAGGTAGTCAAAAAGGTAATACAGTGAAATTTCTCCTAACGGACACCTCCGAATAGCAGAAACCTCTAAATTATGGACATTTATAAATTCCCAGGTAGAAAAGGTAGAAATATGAGGGACAGTCGAATGAAAACCAAACACCCACTGCAACGTGACCATGGAATGGTTTTATTCAAAAGTAATTGTCGAAAGCGTTAATACATTTATTCCACTGGGAGACGAGACGATCAATTACAGTTTGTAGAAAGAGGTAGGTCGCTGACGGATCCTCAACCGCACCCACTCTTGCACTTCCTCGTCCGAATGAAACCGATGTCCACGAATGTCTTTCTTCAGGTCGCCAAAAATTTGAAAATCACAAGGTGAAGGACCCGAGCTGTACGGAGGATGTCGAAGTGTTTCTCAAGCACATTCCCAGAAGTATGGGGGCAACAGCACAACATTCGAGGGCATTTTGATTTTATGGCAGTTTCTGCAAAGTGTCTTCATAGCGCTGCGCATTGATTGTGGTTCCATGTTCGAGGGCCCCTGCAGTCAAAGAAGAAGGTCATCATGACTTTACCGGAACTTGCATGGAAAGTAATTACAGTACCGAAAAATGTCATCAGACGGGGAAACAATTCAACAAGGTCAAGTTTGATGTTCTTTGATTCATGATCTCTCTGAGTATCCGTGTTTACGTTACTGCGAAGCGGAGTTCAACCAATCACAGACGATTTGTTATCTAACAGTGCGGAAAGTAATTACAGTACCGAAAAATGTCATCAGACGGAGAAACAATTCAACAAGGTTAAGTTTGATGTTCTTTGATTCATGATCTCTCTGCGTATCTGTGTTTACGTTACTGTGAAGTGGAGTTCAACCAGTCAGAGACGATTTGTTATCTAACAGTGCGGAAAGTAATTACAGTACCGAAAAATGTCATCAGACGGGGAAACAATTCAACAAGGTTCAGTTTGGTGTTCCTTGATTCATGATCTCACTGACTATCCGTGTTTACGTTACTGTGAAGCGGAGTTCAACCAGTCAGAGACGATTTGTTATCTAACAGTGCGGAAAGTAATTACAGTATGGTAAAGTGTAATTTTCCGTACTTTTAGGAGTAAACGTAAACAGCAGACTTTAAAGTCATCAACGTCTACGAGAAAGAGAAACTTAGTGTTCGAGGCATGACTGTGTGGTTTGCTGTTGAAGAAACACAGTGGCGTCCTTAAATTGAGGTCTGAAGATGAATATCTTTCTGGTAAATGCTCATTTCCTAATACAGAGGCTTGAAAGTTGGCAGCTTAACATCTGAATGCTTTTGTAAAGTTAATATTAACATGTATGTGAGTGGACCTCTTATCCGTGAAAAAAAGTACTTGAAATCGCTAAAGAATTAAGGTATCACCAGTTTAAAGCATCTGTGAGTTGGGTTGACAAGTTCAGCGGCGTATAGTGTTCGCTTGACGAAATCATTGTACCGAAGGGAAAAATAACCCACCCTTTTCCTGAATGGCGACACTTCTTAATAACGGGCATTTGTTTCCCCAATGCCTCTCTATTACTGAGAAGTGTCACTGTAATCGCCAAAATCTCTGTCGTTATTCCCTGTACGATAAACGGGCACGATACATAATATTTTGCTCATCCTATTATTATGTGCCGACACTGTGAACAGGGGTAGCGGTGGTGGTGTGGTAAAGTAAACTGGTGTCCACGTTCCAGCTCTTTCCAGACACACCCCCAATAGAGGTGAGCTGCATACGCCATGTTATCCACATACCAGTCCTCTCGCAGTTCTTTAATTTCTAGCAGTAGCACGAATTAAACCCGGGCCTCCGAGGTCGGCAGCTAATAGTGCTAACCGTTACGCTACGGTGGTGGTGGTAGTGATTATTATTTCAAGAGGAAGTACAGCTATTAACACCAATCAGGGGGAACGAGTGGAAGGGGTCAGACACTTTCAAAAATGAAGATATTGGCCAAAGAAAGACAAGGGTAAAGAAAAGCGTGGGCGTCGGAAATGAACAAGAGTTAACCTAAAGAGGTCAGATAGGATAGATAAAAGTGAGGACCCTGGCAGGGGTATGTGGAAGTAATGCCACAAGTCACCTAAGGGTCCCGTGTGACCCACCCCACGCTCCCAAATTAAGAGCCCCTGCTGCCCCTTTTAGTTGCCTCTAATGACAGGGGGTAGCTAACCTAGAGGGAGGCCCCAGTGCCAATTCCAGGTCAGTTCAGGGAATTTTTTATCTGACATGAAAATGAAATGGCGTGTGGCTTTTAGTGCCGGGAGTGTCCGAGGACATGTTCGGCTCGCCAAGTGCAGGTCTTTTGATTCGACGCCCGTAGGCGACCTTCGCGTCGTGATGAGGATGAAATGATGATGAAGACACATACACCCAGTCTCCGTGCCAGAACAATTAACCAATGATGGTTAAAATTCCCGACTCTGCCGGGAATCGAACCCAGGACCCCTGCGGCCAAAGGCCAGCGCGTTAACCATTTAGCCATGGAACCGGACTTTTATCTGAATACTGTATAAGGGCTGATTCGAGGTCCTCTCAGACTACCCGATTACAATTGAGGAGTTATCTCTCGGTGAGATAGCGACCCCGGTCTAGCTTCGTCTGGCTGACCACGCATCACCTCGCAACCTGCAGGCCTTCGGTTTAAGCAGTGGTCGCTTGGTAGGCGAATGACCATCAGGGCTCTAGTCCCATGATTGTTCGTTTGTTTCTTGGTTTTCTTATGAACAGTTTCTTGATTTGACGTAAGAATTTCTCTTTTTTTCTCTTCTGTCCTCCACAATTTTGCTACACCGCGATTTAGCAATCAAGTAGTCTGCACGTTTCGGTTCTTGAATTTCGAGAAATTCTATTCAGTTCTTCCTCCGTGCTGTAAGAGCAAAGGGACGGACTAAAAACGAACCAAACTTATTCTCCACGTTTGTGTCACTAACGCGAGGTGAAAACGAAGTATGAGGCATACATTTAAAATATGGATATAGACTGCCATACAAATTGGAAGTCTCTCTTCCTGGCACTCAGCATTTACTTTCCATATTTGAATGATGAGAGAAGAGAAATTTTAGAGTTAGTCTATACAAGAATTGTAATTCTTCACCGTTCGCAAATATTTCTGCTAATTACTATGCTTTGTTTGCATGTTGTAGGTTATCCTGATCGTCGACCATTGGAGGAGAAAGTAAACACAAGATCTGAGAAAGAGAATTAACATTCGGACCCCAATCCAGCCTACATCGCGACAAAAATAACATAATTCAGTGTCAAAGAAATTTGCATAAACTTATCAGCTTCAAAACTATGTGTTATACCAAAGTTTAAACAACAATTTGTATTAAAATTAGAAGTAAAATAAAATATGTGGGCTTAAATTAACTTCTTCACAAATGACAAATCTGCAGCAATCTCTAAATTAAGATAAAACTTGATGTGAGTTCACTCATTTTCGCTATACCAGTGATATTGTTACACCAAGCAGTATAGAAGTGAAATATGAAAGGAAAAATGTTGTCTCCAAACTGCCTTTGCCCACTGTATGAAAATCATAAATTAATTTAATCAAAACAATGGAATTAAAAATTATGTTTGTTCTTAGTTTTTATAACTGTGTAGGAGCGCCTCTGTCGTGTAGTGGTTAGTGTGATCAGCTGCCAGCCCAGAGGCTCGGGTTCGATTCCCGGCTCTGCAACGATATTTGAAAAGTGGTACGAGGGCTGGAAGGGGTTCCACTCAGCCTCGAGAGGTCAAGTAAGTAGAGGGGGCGGGGGTTCAATTCCCACCTTGAAGTGGTTTCCCACTTCTTCTCTAGGCAAATGCCGGGATGATGATACCTAACTTACGGCCACGGGCGCTTCCTTCCCTCTCCCGTGTCTATCCCTCCCGATCTTCCCATCCCTCCACAATGCCCCTGTTCAGCATAGCAGATGAGGCCGCCTAGGCGAGATACTGGTCCTCCTTCCCAGTTTTACCCCCCAGCCCAAAGTCTCACGATCCAGGACACTGCCTTTGAGGTGGTGGAGACTGGATCCCTCGCTGAACCCGAGAGAAAACCAACCCTGGAGGGTAAACAGATTGAATAACAATAATAAAGATACAATTAAAAGCAGAATACTGTAACATGCTTCGTTCTTGAAAAAACATCATCAGCTTCTATCAAATCACACTTTCAACTTTTTATACGCAGGCATATCATTTTATATGCACGACTGAGCGAGTTTGCTGTGGGGTTAGGGGCGCGCAGCTGCGATCTTGGATTCGGGAGATAGTGGATTCTAACCCCACTGTCAGCAGTCCTGTAAATGCTTTTCCGTGGTTTCACATTTTCACACCAAGCAAATGCTGGGGCCTGTACCTTAATTAAGGCCACGGCCGTTTCCTTTCAACTTCTAGGAATTTCCTATCCCATTGCCGTCATAAGACCTATCTGTGACGGTGCGACGTAGAGCAAGTCTTAAAACAAGTAATTTCCTCAGTTCTTCAACAGATGTCGCGACCATCTACTTTTTGTTGTTCTCGATGTCCACAGCAGCCGTGAGTTCAGTTTGTTTCATAGTTACAAGCTCTTTAGTCGTAATCTCAAGCAAATAAATGAATACAATTTTCTGACCATCTGTTTTGAGCACTGTTGCTGTAGTGCTTGTATGTAAACCTTCGCGGACTTTACTTTGCTACTCCATTTCACTTTATTTTGTAGTTATCGGTTCGGTACGAGTTATTTACCTCTGTTTATATATATATATTATGCTAACTAGTTCCTACTTGAGTGCAGTGTGTGTCCAAATATGACATCTTCATTACGGAGAATTGTTGAAGGATGAAAGAGACGGATCTGACTTTGACGATATTGAGAATGAACCAACAGATTTCGAGTCTGATTCGGAATGTGTATCAGCTTGTGATGGGAATATCGAATGTTTTAAACTATCGGTAGACTACCGATTGTGAAGCGCGACCATCGAATGAAGACATTCGGTTTGAAATTGGTTAGAAAGTAGTAATATGCGTTTTGTACGGCGGTGCTCGACTGCTAGTAACTAGTAACTACAAAGATCGAATGTTGTAATATGGATTGTTGTATTATACTACCGATTTTTATAGCGCTGTTTTTGTTGTTGTTGGTAGTGATATAGGCGAAAATATAGAGACTAGTAACAAATGTTACACAATATTCGAGTGAAGTGATTGGAAACTGAAATACGTTGGTCTATAAAATAAGATAAAAATTCCCGACTAAAGTAATTGTGGTCATTACGTTTCATTTTAAATAAAATGCATTTTTGTGCCCCTAACCACAAGTTAACGAATGATTGTATGCTCATAAAAGAACAAATGTTAGGTAATTTCAGACGAAGCTTAGATTTACACTTTATTGTAATGATACCCTGTATTAAAATAAAGTGAATAGAGAAAAATAAACTAAATGAAAAGACAACATGTTTTACTAAGACCAAGTAAACTGCATATATTAATTTAAAAATCATTCCATTCAGTTAAGCTTATTCAATCATTACAGGTTCATGGTTAGTACACGGAAAGTATCCATAAAACATAATTATCTATTGATAACTTACACAATAATACAATTTCATTTATCATTATACAAATTGAGTCAGAGCCTGCCAGGGGGAAATATATCCAACATATTATTCGCTTTATTCAACCATCGCCCTCTACTATCGCTGCGCTAATACGGCTTCCCAATACAGCGATATGAGCGATATGGGCCTAGTTCCCATTTTTACCACCGAGCGCTGCTTCGCTTGCATTGAAACACAATTGTTCATTACAGCACACGTTAAGTAAGTGTTTTGTAAATTTCTTATAAAATAAATAGCCAATCACTCGATAAAAATATTTGATTCACGCCTTACACCTTAATAAAGAAATTCAGTGAAGAACGTACCATCCGCAGCGGAAAAACCGTACAAAATAATGTTAACGGTAGGTAGTAAGTACTGCAGAAAATAAATAATTTCACACACTTTTCTGTTTAAGTCTTTCGCGTTCTCATATTTCGGCCTTTCAAAGATCTTTGTTATTTATGTGGCTATGTTATTTAAAGGTAAGGTAAGGGTGTGTTCTGCCCGAAGGCAGGTCCGAACCTCCGCAGAGGTGTGCCTGAGCCGGAGTTTACGTGCGGTAGGGTGGCCAGTTCCTTTCCGCTCCTCCATTCCCTTACCCCCACCAACAGCGCGTGGCAACCCATCCACTTCTCGACCACGCCCAATATTGCTTAACTTCGGAGATCTCATGGGATCCGGTGTTTCAACACGGCTACGGCCGTTGGCATGTTACTTAAGAATGCAGGAATAGCACACTCGCAAATAACTTCGCTCAATAACTGTGAATGTCCGATTTTAGAACAACTGAAGTGAGGAAAATCACGCAACACAGGCACTAAATAGTCACTCATAGACACAACATGATTTTTATGCACAAATGGTTGTACTTTCAATACAAAATCATGAATAACTTTCAAAATCCACAGTGGCAAGTCAGATGGGTACTGCAGCCTGCTGTTTAATCTCTTTTATAAATCAAGTCCATTAGCACTGTTGAACACCTTGGTCTTGTCAAAAGAATCAAGCATCTTGTCCGGCTGCAATGTTGCTACAGTTGGGCTACTGACTTGTATGTTGAATCATTTTTTTTTATTAATGACATGTATTTGACAGTGGTACATGCATTAAAAAGTCGTGTATATCTGTATTCGAATGGTCTTTTAAATATTCTAGGTCTGTTATTACTTCAGTCGCGAAAATATATTTCGCGTGCCACACGTTCATTTTCTTAAATTTAGACGGCTCGATGTCTTTACGTGTAAGAAAAATGAACCGGTTTTACAGTTTCATTTGATTGCATTTGATACAGTTTCTTGATAAAATCACCATTTATATCCTGGGAACCACCAAACATAGATTTTTTTAAGTAAAGAATTTCTTACGTCCTCAGAATGTGCGATCGGTCGAAAGCAAGAAGAGGCATTTCACTATCAACAGGATGACAGATCTTCGGTTTAATGCATTTTGAAGAAGATATTCTTCTTATCATACTAACATTAGTCTTATGATTGTCACTCACAATGCGCAACATGATAAAAACGCAAGTTTCGACTTCCTTCATTGTTGTGAGTGTTAAAATATGTAGCTCTGTACCCAAAAGCCTCTTAAAGAAGAAAAATGCTGCTGTAACCTTTATTTTGTAGTCGCAGCAGAAATTGTAAAGCAGAGAAGGTTATTAACCTGGGTAATTCGATTTCTACTTTCGCTTGCATGACAATAAACTTGAGTAGTTTTTATTCCCTCAACATGGAACGAAGCGTCTTTCTTTCTTGTCATATAACTTCTGCTGTTCGATGGACTACTAACAAACACAATCTCTCTGCTTGATTCAGGCGCTGACTTTCTGCTAAGAGGCGCTCCTTTACTACGAGTGTTATTCCAGTCGGTCCGCCTCTGTGGTGTAGTGGTTAGCGTGATTAGCTGCCACCCCCGGAGGTCCGGGTTCGATTCCCGGCTCTGCCACGAAATTTGAAAAGTGGTACGAGGGCTGGAACGGGGTCCACTCAGCCTCGGGAGGTCAACTGAGTAGAGGTGGGTTCGATTCCCACCTCAGCCATCCTGGAAGTGGTTTTCCGTGGTTTCCCACTTCTCCTCCAGGCAAATGCCGGGATGGTACCTAAGTTAAGGCCACGGCCGCTTCCTTCCCCCTTCCTTGCTTGTCCCATCCAATCTTCCCATCCCTTCACAAGGCTCCTGTTCAGCATAGCAGGTGAGGCCGCCTGGGCGAGGTACTGGTCATTCTCCCTAGTTGTATCCCAAGACCCTAAGTCTGAAGGTCCAGGACACTGCCCTTGAGGCGGTAGAGGTGGGATCCCTCGCTGAGTCCGAGGGAAAAACCGAACCTGGAGGATAAACAGATTAATAATAATAAGAAGTTATTCCAGTTTCGCAATTTATACCTCCTTCGTAGCGTGAGAGTGTGGATTTATTCGGTGTGGCAAACATATAGTTTCAATGACCTCGAATTGAAATTAAGAGAGAAATTCTTTCTTGAAATAACATTTAGCCATTTATGATGTTACTCGTTGAAAGGAAATTCATGAAACGAAATCCCACTTCCCGATCTGCTTTTCATCTTACATCGAGGCACATAGTAGTAAACAATATTATGTACATAAATATTAAAACGGCTCACGACCAAAGAAACAAGCCAAATAAGGCAAACAGAGGTTCAAATTACACCAGCACTCTCAGCAATGATCACTCAGCGTATCTCTTCAAGCAGATTAATGCCAGCTTCTCAGCGCTCCAAGCGCCTAAATTGGTAACTTTGACGTGTTCGTTCGTTTACATGTGTGACCGGGCGAATGAGAAGGCGTATTAGCGCAGTCATAGTGGAGGGCGATGATTCAACAGTGCATACTCCATGGTGAAATAGGAGGCCGATTTTAGCGTCGACAAGTGGAAACAATTGGAATTTTGTATCCGAATGAAAAACCGAATGCAAAAGGAAACAATCGGTTGTAACGGTGATTGAAGACTACAGAATTATTATTATTTCGCATCAAATATCGGAAAGTGAAAGTGATGACGAGCCTGCCATACAGCAACCTATCATAACGTAGTAAAAATAAATATCGTGTGGCTACTTCTAGCCGAGTGCAACCCTTGTAAGGCAGACCCTCCGATGAGGGTGGGCGGCATCTGCCGTGTGTAGGTAACTGCGTGTTATTGTGGTGGAGGATAGTGTTATGTGTGGTGTGTGAGTTGCAGGGATGTTGGGGACAGCACAAACACCCAGCCCCCAGGTCACTGGAAATAACCAATGAAGGTTAAAATCCCCGACCCGGCCGGGAATCGAACCCGGGACCCTCTGAACCGAAGGCCAGTACGCTGACCATTCAGCCAACGAGTCGGGCATCATAACGTAGTGAGCGACATAGTGAACCAAAGTAATACATTTTCATTAATATTGTCAAGAATATACCTCTCATAGTGATGAAGTTTTTGTTGGTGAATTACAGATACATAACTGATAATTCTTTTATCTCAGTTTGTTTGTGTCATGTTCCATTTTGTGTACATATGATCAAAAGCTTTTTTAATTATTTACGGACTTATACGTGGTTCGCAGAGGAAAGGAAGCGTGAGGGATGAATGGCTGGACAAGACATAAATCAAGGTTTGAGAAAACCTAATAAAATTTGAGAAATTTGTAGTTTAATTTTTTTCCAACACGATAAATTATTTAAAATCAATATAACGAACCGATAGACTATAAAGAGCAGAAAGCTCAGGCAACAGTAAGTTGAACATTAATGATAGATTTTTTTTTTTTTTTTGCTAGTTTTACGTCGCGCCGACACAGATACATCTTACGGCGACGATGGGACAGGAAAGGGCTAGGAGTGGGAAGGAAGCAGCCGTGGCCTTAATTAAGGTACAGCCCCAGCATTTGCCTGGTGTGAAAATGGGAAACCACGGAAAAACATTTTCAGGGCTGCCGACAGTGGGGTTCGAACCTACTATCTCCAGAATACTTAAGCGACTGCAGCTATCGAGCTCGGTAAATGCTCGATAAATTTTATAATTTAAACACTAAAAGGGTAGTTCAACAGTTTCAATACATTTTAAAAAAGGAACTCAGAAGCTAAAGATCATTTACCAAGAAGAACACAGAAGGTCAGGGTAACAGATAAGCACCGAAGCTCAGAAACTTACTCTTACTGAGTTTCCGTGGATCACAGAGGAATAGGAAGCCCCTGGATTGAATGGCTGGACAAGGGACTACTTAGAGCAGCATTTAACACAACAAATTTGGAAATTTTATTTATTTCCTTTTCAAAATTGAGAGATAGAAAATCTGAATTACTAACAAATAATAGAACAGGTTATTAATGAGCTCGTCAGTTCTAACAATATCAGGGACTTAGAAGTCTGAACATCAGGTACCAAAACTTGCGATAATTACAAGTTACATTACACAGGAGTCTAGTCTAGCCTCGTAGTCACTCAGTTTCTCTTCATGCACTGCAGTTACACTAGGCAACGAATCGCGTTACCCCACCTTAAAGCGTTCATCAATTGCTCCACAATAACAATAACATTAAGCACTGTTCCTAAAGGGAACCAAAACGCAGAAACAGTTATAGAATAAACAAGGGCATAATTGCCCATACTACACGGACTTAATAGAAAAGAGAAAAGGGTTGCACATAACCGGCCATAAACAAAAGGCAAGGAGGCGAAACATCTGCACTCCTTATAGAAATTGCTAAAAGCCTAAGTAGAATTTACACAATTTTAAGGTTGAAAGCTTTAGTCACCCAATGCAAGGTTGAATGGGAAACGACAGAGGGTCGTCACTCTTTGTCCCTTACATTACATATTTCCCAGTAGGGAATAGAAACAGAGTCCTCAGACTTCACCGATAATCCTACATTGAAACCACCAGTTTACAAAATTACATTAAAGGTCAAAGGGCTGAAACCTTCCCCTCAAACTGCCCGCAGGTGCTATCACATGACTGGTTAAATTCTGCCATTACCTTGTGTAGCTGGATCTTCTTCAAGCAGGCCTCGCCCTTGCCTCCTAGGCTTCCGTCACGTTGCACTCCCGATCACTGGAGCATTTCAGACAAGACGCCCCTAAAGTGCCCTGCTTTAGTAGTTCCGTAAGAGGCAGAACTCTTTGCTAATAGGCTGGATTCTTCTGCACACCCACGGTTTTAATTGGCTAGAGAAGATATTTCCAAGCATCTTTTAGATAGATTATAACAGAGGTGGAACCATCTAAACTGTTGACAACTTTGGTAAATTAAAAAAAAAAAACCAGTCCTCAGAGAAAGGTTTTCTAACTCTTAAAATAAACATTACTCTATTAAGTAGATAGTTTTTAGTCCGGCAAAGGCAGCAAACAAATCGATGGTAGAGCCATCTGACAGTAGAAGGCGAAATTATTTGGTAATTTACGAGTTCAAGTCCGTTGGCATAGATGGCCGTACAGAAGGCGCGCGGTTTATATACCCCTGATACACTTCCAGTTTCATAGTCGGAGTATTCTGACCCTTACAAGATAGTTACATATTTGGGATTATGCTGGCCTATACAGTGTTTCATAGTTAAGCTGAATACCACATATGAAAGAAGCAGTAGCTTCTAGAACGTTTACATATCGGGTGTCGAACTCTGGAGTTCAATTACATAAGTTTACAAAGACGGCCTCAAATAGGCCTTTAGTTTATACTAACAAGGGTATAGCAACAACACATTGCCTGAAAATCAGTTCGTACCTTCGTTATTCACAATGATAGGGGAGTACCCGAGAAAAAGGATCTACAGGGGCAGAAGGCTCACACTAAACGGCCACAAAGCAAAAAAGGAAAAAAGAACGTAACATTTACAAAGGCCGTAATCCAAAGTGGAACGGAGGCAAAACACAAGCACTCCAATAAGAAATTTACATTTTATCTAACTGGGCATAATGCCCGCAGAAACAGAGGGGACCAATTTAAGAAAGAATTAAAGGTCGAACAGGTGAAAAATAATTTAAATATTTAGAAACACTTAGCCACCAAGAAACGAAGTTGAGAGGAAGTTTAACGATGGTATATCACTCGTGCTTCGTGATATTTTACATAATCCCCTTGGGGCAAAATTATAAGTCCTAACACGGAGAACAGAGGCGTGCACTGAATTTAAATTTACAAGAGAAAACCCTACATTTAAAATCTAAAGAGAGCTGAAACAGACAATTACATTCTAAAAGGGGCGTAGAAATATTCCCTAAGTACACACGCAGATAGTTGACGCAGTAGTATTCTGCACAACCTCATAACTCATAACTGCCTTGTTACGCCGTCCGCTCCCCCACCTCCAGCATTTCCTTCCTTCAGAAGAACTCTCCTTCCAGTAACAACACGCTGCGCTGCTGCGAGACAAGACATTAGTTTCAGAAAAACCCCACTCCATAAATAACAACACAGCAGATACTTCCAGAAGGAATAAGAAAGAGAGGAAATGATTGGAGGATAAGTTTTAGGAGAGAAGCAATATGATTGGATGATCAATTTAATAACTAGCTTCACTTATTGGATGTGACACCATGGAATTGGCGGAGTTTTTGTAAAGCTCATGGTTCAATTACTATTCATCATCAGCGTCTAAAGGCAATGCCTTGTGTACGCAGCCATTCTTCCCTGTGATTTTCCCGTCCAGGAGATTGGTAAGAAAGGTACTGTGTCGCAAGATGTGGCCAGTGAATTCAGCTCTTCTTTGTATTGTTAACGTCATTTCTCTCTTCCCTCGATTTTTTTCTAGAACTCTTTTGTTTGATCTCTTTTCAATCCATTTAATCTCTAGCATTCGTCTCCAGACCCACATCTCAAACGTTTCCAGTCGTTTCCAATCCTGATCTCTGATTGTCCGCAATTACTATTGTTGTTATTATTATTTTATCGTGTTTTAATTATTTTGGAAATGATTTCGGAGTTGTTGAATGAGCATTGGTGAAATTATATAATATTAAAAATGGTTACAATTGTGCAGAGTGTCCAGTAAATGGTAGAGCAAGCCGGACGGGTACGAAACTTATCTGAAAACCAACTGTATTTTTGAATATATATAGCCAGTAGAAACTTGGTGAAAGAAAGAAGTTCGGAAAGTTTGTGGCCGGTGCGTGACACGGACGCAGCATGGCAGTAGAGTTGGCTAGTGTTTGCTTCAAAACACTTACCGGCGCACTGAGCTGTCTCGATACCTCGACACAACAACGCCTCACTGTTTCGAAGCAGTGAGATTGCTCCCTGTGTCGTGTCACGTGAGCGAAACAACAGTTGTTCTCGCCTCAATAGAAACACTCCGCGTGGCATTGCGCTGAAGATGAGCTGGCACTCGGTAACAGACGCTTCATATCCTGAACCGCAATTCAGGTTACTAAAAGAACAATGTACTCCGCAATGTAAGGTCTTAGTTTTACATAGAAAAAGGACATCGTTTTCAAAGCAGGGTCATGCTATAACAGAAAGATGCTGTCGTTTGTCAAGTGCAAAATTTTCGACAATTATGTTTTTAAACTTCAATTTGAACCAGATTTTTAAACTGGATTAGGTCAAGTTGTTACTTTACTTATAATACCAATCTTGGACTCTTCTTAGATTTAATTTCGCATTTTATCTCTTTTAAATTAGTTCATTTAGTTTATTAACTATCTTACTATGCTTTTGTAACTGGATTAGATTAAGTTTGTTAGTGTATATACAGTAGAATACTATTTTGAACTCTTCTTAAATTTCATTAATCATTTTATAATTATTCAAATTAGTTACTGCTTTAGTGCGTTTTTAACTGTAAAACTGATTCCTTTTACAATAATGGTGTCGTGATTTGCTTTCCTTTAACTGTGTTAGGAAATATTCGAATATATATTGTTGTGTGCCTTTTTTGTATTCCGAACAGGAAAGAAAAGAGCAAAGGGACACTATCATTTCACGAATTCTCTATAGACCAGGACAACTACGGAGTGGCTAAAGGCAGGTACCACTCTAATCTTAGTTTTCCGTTTCTATTTCGGGTAATTTACCTTCTTTCTTTCTTTCTTTCTTTCTTTCTTTCTTTTTACTCTGTTTACGCTTCCAGGGTTGGCTTTTCTTTCGGACTCAGTGAGGGATCCCACCTCTACCACCGTAAGGAGCTAGCTAGAGCGACGCATCAAGTCGGCCGTGCTTAAAGGGACGGCATAATCACACTTATCTTGTAGCAGTATCTGTCAGGGGTTATTCATAAATCAGTGTCACTTTTGGATAACATATTGATGTTGCTGTATGAGGCGTGCGAATCCGAATCGTGTACGTATGGAAACAGAAACTCTCCAAGTTTGTGTCAAATAAAACGCGCGCATGTTGTCGTTACGCCGTTGGCCGCAAGGGGGCAGAAGTGTACAAAATGGCGTTCGCAGGCAACGAGAAGGCATTTCGTGGGATAGAATTTGTGAAAACAGAGGCTACTGTGACTGTTCAGCGGTGATTTCACACTCGTTTCCATAAGGACGCGCCAGATCGCAGGACAATCATAAAGTGGTATCAAACGTTTGAGCGCACGACTCGGAAGGCCGGGACCATCAGAGGCCACTGTCTTACGCGTTCGTGAGCTGTTTCACTGCCTTCGTGATGTCCAGGCCGTACTGTAACGAGCGCGGGAAAGCAATCAGCTGATCGTTAGGGGGGAAGTTTAGCACATGAGTTAGTAGAGTTAAACATAGATTTTCGCAGTTGTATTGAAATTTTTAACGATGGCCGCGTGTTCACTCAGATATATGTGAGAATGAGTCGTCATCGACTGCATTATTAAGTGGAAAGTCGTTAATTAGTGAAGAAAACTTAGTGTGAGCGTGTATTTATGTGAAGCTATAGGTTAAGAAGATCGTTCTTCAGTGTTTTAATTTTGTAGTTCATTTGTGTAAGTTATATTTATAGTGTAAAATTAATTGAGTTAGTGTATTCTGTGTTTTATTATTAACCACGAATTGTATATACGGTACTTGAATTAAGATGATCAGTGAGGGAAATCACCATGCCTAAGAGTTGCTGTGTGCCTGGCTGCAAATTCAATTATAAACAAGGAGAGTACACTCCAGTATTAGTGTTTCCTTCTGATGAAGAACGAGTTAAGTTATGGAAGAAGGCTATTCCCAGGGAGAATTTAATAGTTAATCACAACACAGTTGTGTGTATTAAGCACTTCCCTAAAAATCACATCCTGAGAGAAATAAGAGTGTCCCGTCCAGATGGTGAGTTAATTTTTTATTATGTCATAAACATGCGTAATATTGGGTAGGGCCTATATTTTTATGTAATCAGACCTACGGCTTATCTGAATTCGGTGTATTTGAAAATGCAAGTCTTATTTATGAGTATCACCGAGATCCATAGCTGCAGTCGCTTAACTGCGTCCAGTATCCAGTATTCGGGAGACAGTGGGTTCGAACCCCACTGTCGGCAGCCCTGAAGTGGTTTCCCATTTTCACGCCAGGCAAATGCTGGGGCTCTACCTTAATTAAGGCCACGGCCGCTTCCTTCCCATTCCTAGACCTTTCCTGTCCCATCGTCACCGTAAGACCTATCTGTGTCGGTGCGACAAAAAGCAAATAGCAAAAAAAAAAAGTATCAAACAGCAGTGTTATTTATGTAAATCTTATCTTCTGACAGATTCAGATCTTATTTATGAATTACCTCTAGAAGTAAGATATATGAATTTACTAAATCGAGGGGGCTTAAAGTATCTATCAGACATGTCAATAGAACTTGGAATTGAGGTGTACAAAGTATTTTGTGTTTTAGTGTCAGATACATATAAGATGGTATTTCTAAATTCAGACGATCCTAAGTGTGTCAATTCAGTTGGCAGATTCCTTAGTCATTTGTGACTGCGGGAAGAAATTGGAAGACCTGGCCGGACAGTGTAGGCCTATATGTATTTGGGTGAATATATTTTTAAATAACTTTTCCAAAATTCACACCGACTTGTGTATTCAACAAAATGCTTCAAAGAGAGCAGACCTACTCCATACTGGTGTAACTTCCTGTAAGAGGTCCAGGAAAGCTGCAGTGTTCATGGAGTGGAAAAAAGTGAGGTACAGAAATAATTTATATTTGTAATAAATAAATAGTAATGGTAATTGGCTGCATGTTTCCTGTCAGTGTGTATGATGTGAATGTTCCAGTTGACCAGAAAATGGATAAAATCGCAAGAATATGTCTCAAAGTGTTAGGCTGTACTCACGCAAACGAACGTATATACGCGAGAAATGAACGTTACGGAGAAGGATATGCATTGTATGTCAGAATTAACAAATATTTGAGGATAGGTTTTGGTTTTATAAGGTGTTAACAGTTCTTTAAGTAATTTAAACGAGTGTGTTATTCAAGCGGAGCGTATGCGTATCGCCTTCAAGTCCCCCCCAAAGCGTGACGTCATCAGCTCGTGGTAGTCTGCAGTTGGGAATGACCCAACCGACTGTATGGCGGATTCTTCGCAAGCAGCTAAGGGTGAAACAGTACATGCAGCAACTCCTGCAGGCGCTCACAGGTGGTGACAAGGAGGTTCGCACACAATTTGCCACCGACCTGCAGGCTGCAATGGCAGCTAATGATGATTTTGATGACAGGCTCGTCTTCAGCGACGAAGCAGCGTTTCACCTGTCGGGAAAAGTAAACCGTCACAATGTGCGCATTTGGGTGACAGAACGAGCACATGTGATAATCGAGCATGTGCGCGACTCCCCAAAGATCAACGTGCTCTGCGCTCTGTCAAAGGACAAGCCTAACTGGTCCTATTTCTTCGCCGAAACCACAGTGACTGGCATCATTTATCTGGACATGTCAGAAAAATGGCTTATGTCTCAACTGTGTACAGAGTGACGACTCCGTTTTCCAACATGATGGAGCCCCGCCCCACTTCCATTGATTCGTGCGCGCGTACCTCAACGAGAACTTACCGCGACGTTGAATTGGACGAAGTGCTGACAATGACGTTGAATTGTTGCGGTGGCCGCCCCATTCTCCAGACATGAACACGTGTGATTTATTTCTCAGGGGATATGTGAAGGACAGGGTCTACATTCCACCACACCTGCTGACTTGAATGACCACCGAGATCGCATTACAACAGCGAAAACAACGATCGACCGTAACATGCTGGCGCGGGTGTGGGCGCAGTTGGACTATTGCCTGCATGCCTGCCATGTATCAAACGGCACACACATAGAACCCTTGTAAGGTATGTCAAACAAACTTGGAGAAATGTTCCTCTTTTGGTATATCATTCACACTGATATGTAAAGTACTTATTTCACAAAAATATATCAGAAATGTGACACTGATTATGAATGAATTATATGTGTTATGTGGTGTGGTGTAGTGGTTAGCTTGAATAGCTGCCACTCCCGGAGGCCCGGGTTTGATTCTCAGCTCTGCAACGAAATTTGAAAAGTCGTACGAGGGATGGAACGGGGTCCACTCAGCCTCAAGAGGTCAACTGAGTAGAGGTGGCTTCTATTCCCAACTCAGCCATTCTCTAAGTGGTTTTCCGTCGTTTCCCACTTCTCCTCCAGGCAATGCCGGAAAGGTACCAAACTTAAGGCCACGTCTTCCTTGAATATCCCTTTCGATCATCCCATCCGCCCACAAGGCCGCTGTTCAGTATAGCAGGTGAGGCCATTTGGGCGAGGTACTTGTCCTCCTTCGCAGTTGTATCCCTGACCCAAAATCTCTCGCTCCAGGACAGTGCCTTCGATGCGGTATAGGTGAGATCCCTCACTGAATCCGAGGGAAAATCGATCTGGAGGGTAAACAGGATGGATGGATGGATGGATGGACAAATTAAGTTTGCTATATATTCTATAATTCTCTAAAGATTATTGCAGTCAATATTTTTTTAAATTCTTAAGATTTGAATTTCATCATTTTGAGGGACATGGCCCTACAGTAATAAAATGTGAACAATGACGCTGTTATACATACTGGTTAAAAAAGCAATCAATAGCAAGTGTTAATCCTGGCATATAACTCCTTTTTCTTAATCTGTTTACACTGCAGGGTTGGTCTTTCCCTCGGACTCAGCGACGCATCCTACCCTTACGGTCTCAAGGGCAGTGCCCTGGAGCATGAGACTTTGGGTCTGGGATACAACTGGAAAGGATGACCAGTACCTCCCAGGCGGCCTCACCTGCTGTGCTGAACAGGGGCCTTGTGGGGGGATGGAGGGTTGGAAGGAATAGACAAGGAAGAGGGAAGGAAGCGGCCGTAGGGGAAGTGGGAAAACACGGAAACCCACTTCGAGGATGGCTGAGGTGGGAATTGAACCCACCTCTACTCAGTTGACCTCCCGAGGCTGAATGGACCCTGTTCGAGGCCTTGTACTACTTTTCAAATATAGTGGATGACCTCCGGGGGTGGCAACTAATCACGCTAACCTCTAGACCACAGAGGCGGAATTGACATAGGGAACACAGCTTGTAAATAATTTTTTGCAGGTTAATGCGAAATCTCTATCACGAGAAGCATTTTGTACACAGCAACATCTATTAATTATGAAACTGAGAAAACAACACAGAAAAGAGACAACGATGCCCTCACATCAGAGCGGTCCTGTTAAGGCTGTTATTAGCATTATCGATGTCGGATTGGAATTTATTTTTTTCTGGTACCTGTACAGCATGTACTGGGATATTTTAATATGCAAAAAGTAAAACTGACATTTTTCGCCAACATCCTTCACATTTCAGTCTTACCTCTCCTTAAGTCTGTGGTGTGCTTGTTAGTGCGATTAACTACCACCCCCTGAGAACGGGGTTCGATTCGCGGCTCTGCCACAAAATTTTGAAAAAAGTTGTACGAGGGCTGGAACGGGGTCACTCAGCCTCGGGAGGTCAACTGAGTAGAGGTGGGTTGGATTCGCACCTCAGTCATCCCGGAAGTGGTTTTCCGAGGTTTCCCACTTCTCCTCCAGGCAAATGTCAGGATGGTACCTAACGGCCGCTTCGTTCCCTCTTCCTTGTCTATCCCTTCCTATCTTCCCATTCTCCCCCGAAGGCACCTGTTCAGCATAGCAGGTGAGGCCGCCTGGGTGAGGTACCGGTCATTCTCCCCAGTTGAATCCCCGACCCAGTGTCTCACGCTCCAGGACACTGCCCTTGAGGCGGTAGAGGTGGGATCCCTCGCTAAGTCCGAGGAAAAAACCAACGCTGGAGGGTAAACAGGTTAAGAAAGAAAGAAACAAAAAAAAGGAACAACACCAGCTACTTGATCCGCAGTTTTTCACATTTTACTGTTGCCTGCTTTAAGTTACTCTGCACGCCAGAACAAGGTGCGGTGCGATAATTCCTAAATTGCTCAGAGATTTTATGTTATTCAAAGATTGTAAGTTATATTACGTTACGCTTGAATTGGAATCTTTTGCGCTGTCAAGTCATATAAAGGAAACTCACTAAAGAGTGAAGGACCAGAGTTAAATTAACAGCTGAGATAGTGGCTGATTGACAGAAGAGTAACAGCCGTTCAAGTCTTAAATACAGGCCAATCACTGAAGAAAGTGTTTCCAGTTCGCAAGTCCAGTCAGGTGCGAGGAATGTGTCAGAACCTGAGCATAAAAAACAAGTTTCTGCAATAAAGCAAAATGACAGATCCACACCCCGTTCTCCTGTAATTAATTATGGGCTCTAGCAAAATCCGTGTAGCCTAGCGTTTGTAATTAAACTGTCCAAAGGAATGAACAATAATTTCCTTCAGAATTACAGAACTTACTTTGTATTCAATGTGTTATGCAATGTCAATGTTTCAAACACAATTCATGCAGGTTCCCTGTAGATCATGATTCGGCTTTCACTGATTAACGAACTTTCGTGACCCTTCCGTATGGAATAGGTACCTCAATAACATACAGTGCCAACTGCATCATTTTCCCTCTAAAATAAAAATGAGAGCAGTCGATTTTATTTATTTACCGTAAACTGGGGTTACTTTGTGACAGTTTTGACGATTTCTTCAAGATAATAAGAATAATATTATTATGTATTAAGGTTTTTCTATATTGTCGTATGCTTCCATCCTTTATTCATGTTTTGAAATAATTTTTATATGTGTATTTACATTTATTCAATATTTCAAGAAGAACTTGTCGCAATGTTACCCCGTTCGGTGGGGTTACTTTGTGACACGATCTTTTTACCATTTTATTTCCACGTTTGGTGCAGATGTCACAAAGTTACCCCCATTAAATCGTTACTTAAGACTCTGGCTAAATATAAAAGGAGAATTTCTTTCATAACCATGATAATACAACACATTGTATATTTTTTAAATATCTGCATCATTAAAGAGTGAATAGTTTACAAACTGTTTACTTTTCGCTGTGTTTTGTGAGTTCTGGAATGTCATAGATTTCAAGTTTTCTCCTTTGTATGGTTGGACTAAGTTTACACTATATTTTGTCATCTGCATACTATATTTCATCCTTGATATCCGCCCGCTTCATGGTGCTATCCATAGCACTGACAACTGCACTTTGATATCCACCCATTTCACGGTGCTATCCATAGCACTGACAACTGCACTTTGATATCCGCCCGCTTCATGGTGCTATCCATAGCACTGACAACTGCACCTTGTTTGTGTACTTTCGTTACGATTCTTGGACAGTACAGTTACGCATGTCCCAACAATCTTATCATCGGATTCTAAGATACGATTTTCACGAATAGGAAGTTCTTCAGAGTCAAATTTAAATTCTTCTCCATGCAATGGGTTGTCTTTTGACTCAGTACAGATGTCATCATTGTCATTTTTACTTGAATTCTCGTTTCGGGTGTCTTTAATGTTCTTTGAGGGACAGTTCCCGTCGGTGCCACTACAGCTAGGAATCTCATCTACAGTGTCAAAATCTGAAGCTGCCATACCTCTTCCAGGAGGCACATCTATACATCTCCCCTTTCTTCACCCATTATTTGTTACCTTACCCCCTTTGAGATTCAAGTGTTCAATGCAACTTACTTACAGCTTGTTTCACAGCATCACCTTCTACATCCATTGCCCTGTTATACATGTGCTTCAGCACTTCTTCCTGGCTTAGAGGGCAAATACTACATTTTCTGCATCAAGAACGTAGATTATTCAGACCATTTTCAACTAGTTCTCAATTAGATCTTAACAAGAAATGGACATTCTTGCTTCAGTATAGTGGAACATCGTTTTCAGGCTCCACATTACTAAAAAAGGCAATTTTAGGACACTGGGGTTACTTTGTGGCAGAGTCATTGTTGTCACAAAGTTACTCCTTAAACTTCTCCTCTTTATTTTACTTTAACATAAATAACTGAAGGAAAGCTCAAAGCGTCATGAGAATCGTGCATTTTTATCAGGAAACAAGAAATTAAGATTTCCACTAACTTTGATATGTGTACCTCATTAACGTTTTCTGTCGCCGACAAAAGTTTCCCGCTATTCACAAAATCACGTGCTCAGTACAATACACCAAAAGGCTCTCTGTTGCCAACAATCCAACACTTAGGACAATATCATTGTACACACAGGTAGCAGCATTATTGAGGAGACCATCGATGCATATCCCGCGAAATATGAAATTATTATTTGGCGCGCACCTGTCACAAAGTAACCCCTGCAGTCACAAAGTAACCCCGGTTTACGGTACTAGTTTGATCTCTTTACCTTCCAGAGTAGCTTTTCCCCTCGGACTCAGTGAGGCATCCCACCTCTACCACCGTAAGGGCAGTGTCCTCGAGCATGAGACTTTGGGTCAGAGTTACAAATGGAGAGGAGGACCAGTACCTCTCGCAGAGTGCCCCATCTGCTATGCTGAATAGGGGCCTTGTGGGGGAATGGGAAAAGTGGAAAGGATAGACAAGGAAGGGTACGTGGCCTTAAGTTAGGTACCATAGTGCCATTTACCAGGGAAAGAAGAGGGAAATAAACAGACAACCATTTCTAAGATGGCTGAGGAGGGAATCGAACCCGGGTCTCCGAGGGTGGAAGCTAATCACACTAACCACTACACCACAGAGGCGGACCTTCATGTATTTAATGAATAAATACATTATTTTATCACTTGTTCTCGTTCCATTTCTAAAACGTAATTGGAGTTTCGGATGTACTGAATACCCCTCTGCCCAGTTCATTGGTCTTTTTGCCAATATCCCTGTATACATCTCACTTACTAAATTTAGTAAAGTTGTCCCTCTGTTGTTACTTAGATTTGATATCCCCCTCTTCTTATATAAATAGAGCAAATTACTCACTCCTACCATGATTTTGGTGCTTTCACTCCTACAAGTATCTTATTTTCACTGTGCTCTCGAGGATAATATCTCTATTAAATCTTTTGATTCACTAACAGAAATTTCCTGGTCTAAGTTAGGGAGGGTGCACACAAATCCTCTCGAAATCCCAGTCTTTCCTTATGTTGGATTTCCAATCGTCCTCCCCATCTAATAGCCGTCTCTAATGTCTGATCCATTCCCAATTAGTTATATTCGCCTGTGTTGAGCTTTTTATTTCTCTACAGATTTGGTGTATTCTATTCCACACTTTCTTACTGTCCTTCCTTTTGGAATCTCTGTTTAGATTTTCAGCTTACTACTTCTGCCATGAGTACTTTGTGCTTACCGATAGTTCTCTATACTCCTTTCGTTTGCTACAGAACGTATTTCCTGTTCCAAGAACCTCTATCTTCCTGTGTGGTTTTTGTGCTTTCGTCACTTCCGCCCATTCTTCTCAAGTCTTCATTGTACCACCCAGCATTTCTTGCCAGAGCTGTTCCCTGCACTCGCATCTTCTGTCCTTCTATCATTGTAATATTTTCTTTAAGCTGGATTGTCACATCTACTTGGTTATTTTCAATCGTAAGTCCTGTCTCTATCTTAATAATTTTGTAACTTCTCCCTTTAAAATTGTACCGGGAGGTACACCTCAACCCCGCACATTTAAAAGAAGCACCTTAAGGAACACTATCTATCGAACAAATCTTGAAACAGCTAATGCATAAAGTTGGGGCATTGACCAGAAGATGTCACTACTGAATAACTGAGCAATATGTTATTTAAAGTTTCCTATACTGTTTGATTGAATTTATTTGTTTTGTTTTGGTGTACATCAAGAAGTTTGAACTTTTCTCCATAGATGTCTCTACAAAAAGCTGAGGTCATGCACTCTGTTGCAAAGTGGAAAAATTAGTGATTGGAAGTAGTTTTGTGTTTATAGATTTTCTCAACTAAATTAACTTTCATTTATTTTGGTACTTCAAGGTTTGCAACACTTCCTTCTCATCCCGCCAGCTTTGGAGTCTGGCCAATAACAAATGTTCTATAATTATTTTTCAGCCAATCCGCAGGCTTCTTGCACTCAGGTACTATTTAGCCAATAAAAAAGAGAGGGTGTGTCCGGATTTAGTTCAGAGCCTTCTCGAACTCTCCCCTCAGGTATAAAAGCTGCAGCAATTTCAAGCTACCTTGTCTTATTGATCGTCGAGTTATTGAGAGTGCTACATCTCTGTAGCTATCTCCGCAAACTTACCCTAGGGGAAGATTCAATTTCTAACTATGTAACCATCCGTTTCCTAAAAATGTAAACTACTTCTTGCTAATGTAAAATTTCATAAAGGCTTAAACTGTAAATCGGGATAGAGAGTGCGTTACCCTCTCGAGTTCCTCTTCAATTTATCTTGAGGCGACTACGATTTTGTAACTGTTTCTCTTCCTGTAAAGCATTAATTAACATTTCTTTCCAGCCACCTCAGTAGTGTGGGATTAGCCTCTGCATCATCGGGCCACAAGCCCAAGTAGGGTTTTAAAACTTGGTTTTTCAGGAGCGCAAGTGTACGCCTCCACACATTTTTGAGTTTGGGCCAGTAATTTAACCTGTTCTTCTTTTTCACGAAGGCCAGGTAGTATGGGTACTAGATACCCCTGTGTTGACTAAATTGTAAATTGGGCCTAGAGAGGCCAGAAATTGTAAGGTTTGTGTAATTTTCCTTTGAGTAGGCTGTAAGAGATTGGGAGCCAGCCTCCATGGTAAAGTTTGGAGAGCATGTAAGCTCTTTTCTGAGATCTGTGTAATAATGAGTTTTGTCTTTTGAAGGCCGTAAATTGTAACGGTTGGAGCAAAGTGTTCTCGAAAATTAATTATTAGGATATATCTCTCCTTGTATAACTCAACGCTACATTAGTGACTCGTAAAATTGTAAATTTTGAGCTTGAAGCTCAAAGAACATGTAAATTATCTATTCTCGGGTTTTCTATTCTGGTGTCAAAATTGCCATTGTACCTGATTCCGTGTTCTTTCATACAGTGAAGAATTTTGTTAAAAACTTGATTTTCTGAAAAGAAATATAACCTTTATTTCAAAGTTTTAAAAGAATCTTTGACCTTCGTAGATAGACCCATTCAGCCTGCACCTTCTTTCACCACTCTGCGTTCCACAGATAACCCCGGAACAAAAATAATTCTCAAAATCTTTCCGGAGTTCTTATCTCCATCTATATTTTAGACACTAATCTATTTTTAATATTTCCTTGATAACAAGCCACACTAGGTCTTCCATACTTATCAGGTTAATGATTATTGGTATGTGGTTGGATTCTGCCCAATCTTTAATGTTTATCCTTCCGAGAAGTGGTAATGCCCCCTTTAAAATAATACTAGCTCTAAAACATCTCCTCCGTTTCCGTTATAAAGTATACACGTTCAGTTACCGATTTCATCTCCAGGCCAACACCCATTCAGAATATACAGTTCTTCTCTAATTTTCACGTACCTATTACATCCTTCGTCTTTACTTTTTCAACTAAACTTCCCTCTACCTCTTTGGAATACACTGGATAAATGAATCAATTTATCATATTTTGATATTGAAAACTGCATACAACGAATTCGATAAAGGTATTTCCCTAGACAGCAACAAAGAGACCTCCCATGGCTGAGGTACATCTCCAAGACTTGCTTATAGTCACGTTTCGGTAAGACCTAAAATCGCAGAAACCTCCAATAAAATCTAATGAGCCGACTTGGGACATCCTAGTTGAAATCTTCCCACGTGAAAGCGGATGTCGGAACAATAGAGGCCACACCTAAAAGGGAGACGAAGAAGCACGATATCAGAACAAGACAGAGAGACACCCTACACCCCTTGGTAAAGTGGTTTGGTCCTTGTCGTACGATGTCATAAGGGCCGTAGGTATTATTCTACCAATCACATAATCGGACATTTCTACCGCTCTAAGGAAGTAATAATCTCAGTTTTCACTACTGAGAAGTGAATTAAGAACGAAATAACGTGCTCTTGTCTTTATATAATTAATAATTTTATGATGATTTAAGTGCTAAACTATACCATGAATAATTAGTTATCGGCAACTACGTCGTAAATATGTCTGAAGTGGACTCGCCCAAAGTATGGTGGTAAGTCGTTAAAAGTCCACCAGGAGAAATAACACCAGTGACGATTATCAATGTCAACGATCGATTTTTATAATCTTTTGGAGCAATGCATGGCACCAATTTTCGGAGTCATAGACAAGAGTTACTTGATCAATTAAGCTAAAGACATTAGAAAATTCAACGTAAATTAACCGTAACATTTCGCCACCCCCTCTTTAAAAAATAGTTCCGGAGCGTGGTTTGAGAATGTCACAAAATGAACGGAGGAAGCCGTGAAATAGTCAGTGGGTTTTGAATCATCAGTGTTGTTGATCACCAGTCTACAGTCAGTGTTTTTGAACAGTATGCGTCAGTTAGTTTTACTTGCAATCTGTTTACAGTCTTAAGTCTGGCAGTTAGCAAACAGTGCAATACATTCTTTCTTACATCTTACTGTCAGTTAGGACTCAGCTATGATGTGTTTATCAACGGGATTTGCCCGTCATTTACCATCAGTCGCTTCACATCGGTATTAACTCGGTATTAACTTCGTGTAGGAAGACAGGTGGAGAAATGCTAAGATTTCTGCTGAGCTGTGCCTTGCCACGAGTCCGAAAGGATTAATGTTTGTTAGTGGTACTACATAAACTTTTATGAGACGTGTTTCAATGGAAAGATAATAATTGATTTAATGAACCCAAAATGCTGAACTTTGAAGGGAGTTTATTGTCAGTGAAGCAGCCGAAATAATCTAGCGATTCGTAAAATTTAACAAAGACGGTAGCATTTGAAAGACAGAATGGGTAAGCTCATTTAACATCACAGTTTGTACGAGACAAGGGTAGCTGACAGCCAGCCATTCAGATAACGGAAGGCGAAGACGGTCAAGGACACGTTCCTTAGAGGCTAGTTCGACAGAAAAAGGTAGTTGACCACTAACCCTGTTTACAAACAAATGACGAGAATCGGGAGCTGTAGTAGGAAGCATAAGTCTGAACAGCTGATCGGTAAAGATCAATGTGGGTTAGGTGAATCGTTTTATTCCAGATACAAACTTGAATCAAAATCTAATTGTATAAATATTTATTTGTGTAAGTAACCCTGTACCCTAGGATAAGCATCAAGAAATGTAAAAGAAATTACAAGTTGTACAAGTTGCTTTACATCGCTGCGACTCCGACAGGTTTTACGGCGACGATAGGACAGGAAAGGGCTAGGAGTGCAAAGGAAGCGGCCGTGGCCTTAATTAAAGTACAGCCCCGGCATTTGCCTTGTGTGAAAGTGGGAAACCACGGAAAACAATTTCAGGGCTGCCGACAGCGGGATTCGAACCCACTATCTCCCGAATACTGGATACTGAAATAAATTAATGCGGGTGATCGGTGTATTTAAAATGTATTCCATCCGTGTGTGTTACGCGCCTTGTAACGTGATTTAGCATTATTAGCATTATTGTAACGTGATTACGATGTCAACCATGAAATAACTTCGCTATTGAAGACGGGGCCTACAGAATGCAGTAGCAGCCAATGGTCCTACAACAAGGTAAAGAAAATGTTGAATTGATTGTTTTTGTAATTATTAATGACGGTAAGCATAGCGTTGTTCGTGTAAATTAGAACGATACCGATTAGTTATAAGGTAAAATTTGAATTTGTTTATCATGATTCCTGTCTTTCGCCTTACCATTTAAGGTCAAAATCCACTATCGAACCCGGGGCCGAAAACTTTCAAATACAATACCCGGCCGGGAATCGACCCCAGGGCCAAAAATATCAGGGGGCACCCGGGTTTGAACCGGGGACCTCTCGATCTGCAGTCGAATACTCTGCCACCGATCCGCATATACTGCATGTTCACGCTTCACACGTCCGTACCATCGACCTATAGTCGCCCTGTAATGTTGAGTAGTAGTTCTTCGCTCAGCACTTACATACAATTCTTACCGCTTCACTTGTTTGATTACAACTGAGTACAACACATGTAGCTGCTGGGTTGCCACGACGGGGGTATAGCTCAGTGGTAGAGCATTCGACTGCAGATCGAGAGGTCCCTGGTTCAAACCCGGGTGCCCCCTAATATTTTTGCCCATGGGGTCGATTCCCGGCCGAGTATTGTGTTTTAACCTTAATTGGTAATACCACGTCCGCCTCTGTGATGTAGTGGTTCATTCGTGGCTCTGCCATCAAATTCGATAGCTGGAACGGGGCCCACTCATCAACTGAGTAGAGGGGGTTTCATTCCCTCCTCAGACATCCTCGAAGTGGTTTTCCGTGGTTTCCCGCTTCTACTCCAGGCAAATGCCGGGATGGTACCTAACTTAAGACCACGGCCGCTTCCTTCCCTCTTCCTTGTCTATCCCTTCCAATCTTCCCATCCCCCGACAAGGCCCCGGTTCAGCATAGTAGGTAAAGCCGTCTGGGCGAAGCACTGGTAATCCTCCCTAGTTGTATCCCTCGACCCAGAGTCTCGCACTTAAACACACTGCCCTTGAGGCGGTAGAGGTGGGATCCCTATCTTAGTCCGAGGGAGAAACCAACCCTCGAGGGTAAACAGATTAAGAAGAAGAAGAAGACGAAGAAGAAGAAGAAGAAGAAGAAGGTTATTCCCACTGGCCCAGGTATATGTGTCGTCAAAGGAAAAACAAGCAAATCTTCCTTCTTAATCTACTTGCCCTCCAGGGTTGGTTTTTCCCTCGGACTCAGCGAGGGATCCCACCTCTACCACCTCAGGGGCAGTATCCTGGAGCGTGAGACATTGGGTCGGGGGATACAAATGGGGAGGATGACCAGTAACTCGCGCAGGCGACCTCACATACTATGCTGAACAGGGGCCTTTTGGTGGGGTGGGGGTGGATGGGAAGATTGGAAGGGATAGACAAGGAAGATGGAAGGAAGCGGCCGCGGCCTTAAGTTAGGTACAATCCCGGCATTTGCCTGGAGGAGAAGTGGGAAACCACTGAATACCACTTCCAGGATAGCTGAGGTGGGAATCGAACCCATCTGTGCTCACTTGACCTCCCGTGGCTGCGTTGACCCCGTTTCAGCCCTCGTATCACTTTTCAAATGTTCGTGGCAGAGCCGGGAAACGAACCCGGACCTGCGGGGTAGGCAGCTAATCACACTAACAACTACCCCACAGAAGCGGACAAAAACAAGCAATTAATGATCAAAATAAGGAAAACATCAGAAAAATATATCATTATGCCGATTGTAAAAAGTGGTTAAGGAGTTGAACTCGAAACCTAATAGGTTGTAGGAGCAGAGTTTCGAATTCTGTCCGTAGTGAAATTCTGCTGAAACAAATTACCTTAATTATAAGCACCTACAGAAGAATCCTTAATGGGGAATAACGCACATGAAGCTGCGGTGTCCGAGTAGTTAAGGTGTGGGACTTGAAATCCCATGGGTTCTACCTGCACAGGTTCGAATTTTGTGAGCAGCGATATTCTGCGAATATCATATACGGTCGAATCCTGTCCTCAGCGAAATTTTGTCATTATGGTATACAGTAATTATATGTACTTTTCTTTCTTTCTTAATCTGCTTACCCTTTAGGGTTGGTTTTTCCCTCTGACTCAGCGAGGGATCCCATCTCTACTGCTTCAACGGCAGTGACCTGGAGCATGAGACATTGGGTCGGGGATACAACTGGGGAGAATGACCAGTACCTCGCCCAGGCGGCCTCACCTGCTATGCTGAACAGGGGCCTTGGTGGGGGATGGGAAGATTGGAAAGGATAGGCAAGGACGAGGGAAGGAATCGGCCGTGGCCTTAAGTTAGGTACCATACCAGCATTTGCCTGGAGAAGAAGTGGGAAACCACGGAAAACCACTTCCAGGATGGCTGAGTTGGGAATCGAACCCACCTCTACTCGGTTGACCTCCCGGGGCTGAGTGGACCCCGTTCCAGCCCTCGCACGACTTTTCAAATTTCGTGGCAG
Source organism: Anabrus simplex (assembly GCF_040414725.1). Classification (NCBI taxonomy): domain Eukaryota; kingdom Metazoa; phylum Arthropoda; class Insecta; order Orthoptera; family Tettigoniidae; genus Anabrus; species Anabrus simplex. Next base: position 490,838,574 of record NC_090267.1, read on the forward strand.
AGCCGGGAATCGAATCCGGGCCTCCGGGCGTGGCAGCTAATCACACTAACCACTACACCACAGTATGTACCTACTGATAAACTCCTAATGGCGACGGTGAAACATCCAGCTGCAGTGTCCGAGTGGTTAAGGAGTTGGACTTGAAATCCAATGGGTTCTACCCATACGTGTCCGAACCCTGCCCGCGCCGATACTTTTCCTACATATTATATGTAACAATACGAAATGGTGGGGCCATTTTAATGGACAATTTGAAAGGAGCATCGTTGTCCGAGTGGTTAAGGAGTTCTGTAGTGTAGACTACTAATTAGTGTCATTAGCTGCCATGCCCCGGTGGTCGGGTTCGTTTTCTGGCTCTGCCGTGAAATTTGAAATATGTTACGAGGACTGGAACGTGTCTACTCAAGGGGGCTCGATTCCCTCCGCAGCCATCTTCGAAGTTGTTTTACAGTGGTCTTCCACGTCTCCTCCTGGCAAATACCGGGATGGTACCTAACTTCAGGCCGTGGCCCCTTCGTTCCCTCTTCCCTGTCTATTCCGTCCAATTTTACCATCCCGCAAAAAGGTCCCTCTACACCACAGCAGGTGAGGTAGCCTGGGCGGTGTACTGGTCCTATTCCCCAGTTTTATCCGCGACCGAATGGCTCACGCTCCAGGAAATTGCCCTTTGAAGCGGTAGAGGTGGGATCCTTCGTTGAGTCCGAGGGAAAAACTAATTTCCTGGAGGGTAAGGGTTCAAGAAAGAAAGAAAGAAAGAAAGAAAGAAAGAAAGAAAGAAAGAAAAGTAGATTACATTACGTCGAAGTTGGTATCTATTTCTCTGTCAAGTCATATAAAGGAAACTCAATGAAGAGTGACAGACCAGAGCTGAATTAACAGCTGAGGTAACGGCTGATTGACAAAAGAGAACAGCCGTTCATGTTTTCAAGTAGGGCGGATCACTGAAGGAAGTGTTTCTCGGATCGCAGTCCAGACAGCTGCAAGAAATGTGTCGCCATTTTTCTGCATTAAACCGAAATGAGAGTTCCGCACCTCGTTCTCCTGAAATAATTTATGGGCTCTAGCAAAAACCGGGTAATTAAACTGTCCAAAGGAATGACGAATATTTCCCTCACAATTACAGAACTTCCTTTGTATTCAATGTGTTTTACAATGTCAATATTTCAAACGCAACTCATGCAGGTTCCCTGCAGATCATGAATCGGCTTTTACTGATTAACGAACTTTCGTGACTCTCAATAACAGTCAGTGCCCGCTATATTACTTTCCCTCTAAAATAAAAGAGAGAGCAGTCGATTTTATTCTTTCCTTCTTCCTTTCTTAATCCGTTTAACCTCCAGAGTTGGATTTACCCTCGGACTCAGCGAGGGATCCCACCTCCACCCCCTCCAGGGCAGTGTCCTGCATCGTGAGACGTTGGGTGAAGGGATACAACTGGGGAGGATGGCAGTACCTCGCCGAGGCGGCCTCATCTGCCATGCTCAACAGGGACCTGGTAGAGGGATGGGAAGATTGGAAGGGATATATAGTCCTCTCCGTGTAAGGACGTACACTAAGGGTGCAACCTTACCCTTTCTCCCCTGTAATATTAAGGTATTGGTTTATAGTGACTTTTCTTGCTGTTGGGTCTTTTTCAGTGTCGGTAACCATACAGTTTAGGGACCCTACTTGCCGATACGACGTCTTACTGTTACCGTTAATCTGGCACGTTGGCAACGTTCAGTCACTGTTCTAGCGTGAATTGTGTGTTGCCACCGCATTGCCTCTAAAGTCACTAGCGATACATTTGCGAGAATATTTAAAGCATATTTTCTTTTTCTGTGGGATTGTAAATCTATTTGGCTAATACCAGGTAAGTAGAATTGTGGCATGTTCGGATAATGCATTTAATAACATAGTTTGTGTGAAATGATGAGCACATCATTTTATTAATTACGTTCCTATTTCGTCCCATACTTATACGAACAGAATTCGATTGGGATGTCTAAGAAGGAAGAAAAATCTGCAAAAACTCCTCCGAAAAGGAAACCAAGGTTACGTCCTTTACAAGCTTCAGGTCAAGAAATGCTTGTACATTGCTACGAGCAATTGAAACAGGAAGACGACGAAGAAGGTATCAGTCGTAGTGATACGAAGCTAATGGCAAGAGTTTCATTATTAACTGGGGTAAGTGTTCGTTTTTATCTTGTTTCTATGATAAGTTTCTGGCATAATGACAATCAGTTGAAAAGGAGCAGTATTTCATTCTGAACCTAACCTAACCTAACCTGATCATGTAGGCCTAGGCCTATACCGGTACCATGTCTTGTGTCGACTTCGATACGGTTCGTAGACTTAACCTTTGTGTATTCATGTTGACTTATGGTATATGTGTATGTAATATATTTCTGTGTGTGTATTCTTACAGTGTAGTTTCGGTTTAGTCCGAAAAGTAATAGGAAATTTCAAGAAGGGAGTTGAATTTTCTACACCAGGTAAACGCCGAAAGCGTGAACATCCAGTGACCGGCATAGACAGTTTTTCTAAGGAAGCGATAGCAAGGTTTATTTATGATAAATTACATAAAGGTAAGGTGACTTCATAAGGAATCTATTGCAACATTATTTATAGAAATTGGCACGCAGGTGAGATAAGCTCCCAGAAATGTTTTGTGCATGTATTGTCATACAGCTCTTTTGAGTCCCTTGTAACTCTCTTTTTTCTTCCCACAGGAGAAGTCGTAACTGTAAGAAAGGTTTTCGACCACATGAAAGCAAATTATGACACTTATTTGTACAAGGGCTCCGAAACATCATTAAGAAGAATTTTGAAGGCCATTGGGTTTGTGTGGAGTAAAGGTGATCCCTATGCGTATGTTAGAGAAAATGAAGACATTTGTTTTAAGAGATCTTGTTTTCTGAGGGAATACATGCGTAATAAGGACAGTGAGAAACCAAAACCTGTTGTTTTCTTGGATGAGACTTGGATTTTTATGAATGGTGAATATATATGTTATATATTACATTTTATATTTAAAAAATCTTGGAATAATTTATCTTCATCAGGTGTCTTTGGTTTCAATTGTGCATTTGTCTTTCAGGGTCACCCACATACTCCTGGAATAAACCACACAAATCTGGACATGATGTTCAAGGAGTAATTCGTCGACCTGTGTCTGAGGGAGGAAGACTGGTTATTGTTCATGCTGGAACGAAGGATGGCTTTGTACCTGGTATGTTCTTAATTTATTTTACTTCATTTTATTGTAGTGAGGTGATCTCTCTTTACATAGTTATGAGGGTATTTAGGGTTTGTAGTACGGATGCAGGGGGGGGCACATAAGTCTCTGATAAGACCCCAACTTAAGTACAGTTCCTGTGTATGAGACCCTCACTGGGATTACTTGGTTTGAGAATTGGAAAAGTTCAAAAGACAGAAGCACGATTTGTTGTGGGTGATTTCTGACAAAAGAGTAGCGTTACAAAAATTTTGTCGGGTTTGGGCTGGGAAGACTTGGGTGAAAGGAGACAAGTTGCTGGACTAAGTGGTATATTCCGAGCTGTCGGTGGATAGGTGGTGTGGAATGACATTGGTAGACGAATACGTTTCAGTGGTATTTTAAAAGTAGGTAAGATCACAGTACAGTGCTAAAGTTGATGAAAAGTGGGGCAAATATTTGTTTTTTTTTAAGAAGGGAGTTAGGGATTGGAATAATTTACCAAGGGAGATGTTCAATAAATTTCCAAATTCTTTGCAATTATTGAAGAAAATACTAGGCCTATCCCTGAAACTACATCTTCTGTCCTAAGTGCAGATCAGTGGTGACTGATTGATTGAAATTGACTGGCACTAGGTCGGAAGTGGCATTATAACTTACCGCTCATTGAGCTCTGTACGTGGTTTTTGATTTTGACTTCTCCACTGTTATTAAAAAGACTTGCAGGTATTCACTTTAGGCCAATGATTAACCTTAGAGAGGTATTTCAATCAAAACTTACTCAGTGTATTTTCATATAATATTACTGGATATTTGTATCAGTAAATTACTTGTATTGTAGGCCTATTTATTATGTTTATTCTGCATTCGACAATCTCCACCTGAATCAGTGCTTGATACCTGACTGTTGAACACCTTCCAAGCTTCTTATTTCTTACTGCCTGATATAGGTTCAGTGTTCGCAGCAATTACATTTGTTCTAAGGTATTGAAATGGGTGTTTATACTTATATCTTTTATGCAAGTGATCGTGGACTTCTAATCCAGATATAGGCCTACTAATGGAGATACATTCATGAGAGATGTTACGATAAAGTAGTGTAAGTAGTAATTAATTGACTTCATCATCAGGTGACTTTGCTACACAGTAGTTGGTTTTACTTAAAATCAGACAGCTTTTTGTATCATTCAACAGAAATCACATTTTTTATTAATAGGCCTATACTTTTTTTAGAACAAATAACTTCATACTAAAACTTAAAATTCTTACAGGTGCTGATTTGATATTTGCTACAAACTTGAAGAGAAATCAGGATTACCATGGTGCTATGAACAGCGAGAAATTTCAGATGTGGGTGAAGACGCAATTAATCGTAGGATTAAGAAATATAGGACCCTGTGTTATTGTAATGGATAATGCACCATATCACTGTAAGCTTGTTGAGCATCAACCAACAACGAAATGGAGGAAGGATCAATTAGTGGTAATTATACTTAATTGAATATTTCCTTCTACTGAATGATGTTTAATGATGTTACAGAAATTAATTTTTATTTTTCCTTTAATTTACAGTCATGGTTAAGGCAGAATGGAGTTTCTCCACCAGAAAATGCCACAAAAGATGAGCTGCAAAGGTTGTGTAATATGAATCGAAGTCACTTAAAGAGGTACAGAAGCACGTAAACATAAGTTTAGATAATGTTGTTTACACTCGTGTATTTGACTTTCATGTATGCATAACAATCTTTCTCTGTTTCTTTAAAACCAGGTACATTGTTGACGAGATGCTGCACAGTGAAGGCCATACTGTCTTACGACTTCCTCCATACCACTCATTTTTCAATGCCATCGAATTTGTATGGTCTGTGGCAAAACAGTATTATAACAAAACAGTGGCTTCAAGACCTGGTCACGGATTGGACAGAGCTACAGCTGTGTGGAAAGAATCTCTTGATCAGGTAGGCCAAGTGGAAATGTTATTTATTGGATATATGCAAGTGGAGTTTATAATATATTTGTCAGGTTGTGATACTTCAATATATCTTATAGGTGACAGCAGAGATGTGGAGAAATGAAGTAAAACACACTGAGAAGAAGATTGTCGAGTTCTACAATAATGAGGTGAGAGGTCTTCCTGAAGTGGAGGAACTAGTCATTCATCATGGAAGCAGTGAATCGGAGGAGGAAGATGAAGAAGATGAAGAAGAAGAAGAAGAAGAAAGAAGAGAAGCCGAGGAGTTAGCTGTACCATTGTAAGAGCCATTCCATGAGATTAAGAATGTTATAACTTTGCTGGGAAATAATACATTTCTGATTGCCCCGTCCTTTCTGATATAACGAAGTTACATTTCAAAATTGTGGGAATTGTGTATCTACAAGTTACAGGGCGGTATAGATGTGCAGGTGGGGATCAGTGTCCAATCGGAGTGGAATTATCTAGAACTGCTGTGGCGCAATGTGATGAGGAGCGGGCAAGGGGGGGAGAGAGAGAGGGAGACAGCACTCTGTCACCAATACACGATGTAAACATTGTACGCCTGTTAAAATACTGACATAACTTAAATTTTATACACTATCTAATGGTTTTCCACAGTTCTCTGAAAGTCACAACTCACGTATACTGTATATATATAGAGAGAATTACATATAAAAATACCTGTGTACACAATAAGTAGCCCACATATTAAATATAAATCAATTTGCTTTACGTCGCACCAACACAGATAGGTCTTATGGCGACAAAGAGGATAGAAGAGATAGGAAAGGGCTAGAAGTGGGAAGGAAGCGGCCGTGGTCTTAATTAAGGTACAGCACAAGCATGTGTCTGGTGTGAAAATGGGAAACCACCGAAAACCATTTTAACGGCTGCCGACGGTAGGATTTGAACCCACCATTCCCCGAATGCAAGCTCATAGCTACGCGACCCTAAACGCACGGCCAGCTAACTCGGTCATCTTTGAAAATGTCTTTTTCTATCAGCAGAGGCTTTTTTAAAATCGTCATATTTTGTATAGGCTACAGGAGATGTACAGTAGCCCACTGGTTTTCTGATTAAACATCATTTATTTAATCTATTGCATCAGTCTACTTACATACTCACTGTCCACGTACATCGGTAACCTCGTGATTCGATTATTGAAGTATTGTGCAATGATGCGACATACAAACTAAGAGAATACCGAGTGGTTCTTCCAAATATAAAACAGACAATTTCGAGTGGTCATGAGCATGACTCATAGTCATAGGGTAGGCTAAATAATAATGTTATTGGCTTTATGTCCCACTATCAACTTTTAGGTTTTTTTTGAGACGTCGAGGTGCTGGAATTTAGTCCTGCAGGAGCTCTTTTATGTGTCAGTAAATCTACTGACATGAGGCTGAGCACCTTCAAATACCACCGCACTGAGCTCGGCCCTGCCAAGTTCTGTTCAGAAGGCCAGCGCCTCGACCGTTTGAGCCACTCAGCCAGGTGTGGAGGCTAGAGAGCTGAGTTTAAGTAATTGTCGAACATCAACTAGTTATAAAGATACTGATTGATTAAACTAATACAGTAATTAGAATAACCTAATTGACTACCTACTTACAACCTAGGTACTTTGGAATTGTGTTCTATCTTTTTAACACTGCAAATAAATCCATGTATTGTTTAAAACTCCCTGTAAGAAGAGGACAGTGGATGCGAATAGGTATTATTTTCAAATGAGCTGAGCTCGAGAGTCCATTATAGCATACGATTTTTTCAGTGTACCATGACTCTGTATGTATTGCTTCAGAGGAAGTTCGGCTCCCCGCCAATGTCCAGTGTACCGATAATGAACCATGTGTGTGTTGTGTCTCACTGATCCATGACTGCGTACGATTCTTTCAGTGTGCCATGATTCACTGTGGCTCACTGCAGCGAAAGCTCGACTCCCCGCCAGTGTCCAGTGTGCCTATAAGGAGCCGTGTGTGTCGTGTGGCTCACTGAGCCGTGATTGTGCATGATTTGTGTGCCATGAGCTTGCCGTTCCTGTGAATCGATTCACTCGGACACTGAATGAATCGATACACTGCTTCGAATCAAGCACTCAGTAGCCTACAATAGTAGAGGTACATAGTACATTACCATTAAGATAGATAGCATTGCAAAGTAATTTGTCTTTACCATAATAACAATAATAATAATAATAATAATAATAATAATAATAATAATCGTATGGCCTCAGCTACCATGTGCAGACATTTCAAGTTGACGCCATCTGGCTGTCTGCTCGTCAATTTTGACGTTCCGTTATACTCTAGGCCCACTAGATGGCAGACCGAGTAAACCGAAACTCTCTTGGGCGTCTGTGGCTGAGATTTAATGAATTTTGTCGGGTAAACACCAAATGCGTCACCAGAGATCTTTTACATGCCGACATCGTACGACATGAAGTGTCGAATGGACTTTTTTCTGCCCTTCAAAAATCCGACTACCTCTGCCGGGTTTGAACCCGCTATATTGGGATTCGGAGGCCGTCACTCTACCACTGATCCACAGAGGCAGCTGTCTTTACCATGAAATACATCGTCGTCGTACATGACTGAATTACTATCAATATATCTTAGAGAAACTGTAATGTACATGAAACCGAAATTGAGTTAATTTCCACGATACATTCTTCCTATATAAAGGAGACCATGTAGCTTATCCACCTTCATTTCAGCCACATAAATATTCAGCAAAAATTGCAAAATCACATTAAAGGACAAATACAATTTTTTAAGTAGAAATAGTCTGGAACATAGATTAGTGAGGTTGGACATCCTGCGCGTCATCATTCAGGAGTCGCTGTTGAACATACTGTACTTGTCAAAACTAGTAAGTTTCTATTTTACACAATAATAGTGAAATGTTGATGAAGACGACATACACCCAGCCCCCGTGCCAGAGAAATTAACCAACGGTGGTTCAAATTCCCCACCCTGTCGAGAATCAAACCCACACCCTGTGACCAAAGGCCAGCACGCTAACCATTTAGCCATGGGGCCAGACAATAATAGTGAAAAAGCATGTTCACTGCAGCTATTGTTGACAGGATATTTCTTCTCTTTAAAGAACAATGAGTACCACGAATTAATATCCTGTTTTGTTGATTCCTGTAAACTTTGTATGTACGGTTTTGGTTCGCCAGTTCCTAGCGTATCTACTGAATGAAAACTTTGTAGACCAATGGATTCAGTTTTATGTTTATTGCCTTCAGTCGTCACGACAGTTTTTTCAATGACAACAGTCGCTCAATTACAAATCCTGTCAAACCTAACCTAACCCTGCGACAATCAGTGGTTTTCGATGGATCACTACCTAACCGGTCATTATAATTTGTTTTCGGTGGATCACAACCAAACCTGTCCCTATCAGTGGTTTTCGGAAGAATACAGTGGTTTTGTCACAAGTCAATACAGACTCTTGAATCAATGTGTGAAAATGGGAAAGTGTAGAAAACCCTCTTCAGGAATGCCAATCTCTAAGTCCATAGTCTTTTCAGCGTTGTCACACAGCTGAAATTCACTTTAGAAGTAATTGTAAAAAGTCGTATATAGGCTCTACAGATACATAGTACATTACCAATTCCATCTCGATTGCTATGATACGCACACTGCATAGCGGTTTTGCTCTATAGATAAATCATATTATAGTGAAAAAAAATTTGTTTAAAAAAAAAATCTGTCTGGCATGAAGGTCCAGAAGGAAAATACTTTCATTGAATTCTTATTTATGTGCTCACCACCCTAGTAGGTTTAAATAAACCTTATAAATACGTTGTAAGACCCATTCTCGAATATGGATCTGCATGTTGGTTTAATAAATTCCCTAGAGAAAGTTCAAAGAAGAGCGATGCGTTTCGTAACTGGGAATAGAAGGAATACCATTAATTGGGAAAGTCTTGAATCTAGAAGAACTAGAGCTCGCCTGTGTGGTCTTTATAAGAGCTATACGGGAAGGGCTGCTTGGAGTTGTATTAGGAATAGGTTATAACCTCCCTCATTGTATCACTATTTGCAGCGATAGCCAGGAAGCGTTAAAAGCACTATGTGCAGTTAAAACAACATCAAAAATGGTATGGGAATGCCAAAGGATGTTAGATCAGCTGTGTGAATTTAGCTCAGTTACCCTATTACGGGTCCCTGGGCACACAGGTATCAGTGGAAATGAAGAAGCTGACAAACTAGCGAAACAAGGCTCAAAAGGTCCTTTTATAGGACCAGAGCCCTTCCTGGGAGTGTCACTCCGAAGCGTGAAACTGGTAATATCCCAGTGGACAAACCAGTCTCACTTAAGACATTTGGAAGAGGTTAACTATAGCAAGGCAGGCACGTGAACTTATCAAAGGGCCTAGCCAAAGTTATAAAAAGGTCCTGATAAATTTGAATAGGACCAGAATGCGAATGGTAGTTGGACTGTTGACAGGCCACAATACCTTAAAGAGACACCTACACATCATGAAAATCAGTCAGGATCCGATGTGTAGAAGATGCGGTAGGGAGGAGGAGACCTCCGCGCATGTGTTATGTCAGTGTGAGGCTCTTGCAAGCACTAGACATCGATACCTTGGCTCACATTTCGTGAGCCTGGAAGACATCAGGAATGCCAACATCCGGGCACTGGTATCCTTTATAGGAGCACTAGGTCTGGACTAGGCAAACCCGTTTAAGGGACACAAAGGGTCTTCACAGACCTACGTGTGGAGCGAAGGCAGGGTTCACCCATTCTTTATCTATCTATCTATCTAACCTCCCTCATACTTATCGAGAAATTATCATAAGCATAAAATTAGGGCCAGAAACCAGCATACGGATGTATTGGAAATAATTAAATTGTGTATGAAACTGTACATGATGCTGGATTTAGAATGACTAGTAGTATTTCTTGTAATATTTTTTTCCATGGAATTCCTTTTTGTACTTGAGTTGTTGTAGTTGTTGGGTAGTATGATTTAACTTTATTATCACTTGTAGTGTTAAGCTAGTAGTAAGTTCAATCTATAGTATTGTAATTTGTAGTGTTAAGTACTGGAAATACTTAAGTTGTGTGTGAATATGTATATAATGACACTGGATTTAGAAAGTTTAATTAGTAGTATTTCTTGCTTGTTGTAATGTTGTTGTTGTTGTTGTTGTAGGGTAATTACGGTTTAACTTCACTTTATTATCACTTATAATGTTAAGCTAGTAGTAAGGTCAACCTATAATATTGTAAGCCAAATTGTTAAGCACTGTAAATACTTAAGTTGTGTGTGAATTTGTATATGATGTTGCTCGATTTAGAATATTAAACTAGCAGTAATTCTTGTTATATTTTCCTTCCATATATCTGCTTCTTGTACTCTTGTTGTTTGTTTGTTTGTTTGTTTGTTTGTTTCTTTGTTGTAGTTGGGTAATTATGTTAACTTTATTATCACATTACTGTAAGTGACCGTTGCCACCGGGGTATTTCCCATTTGCAATTTATTAATAATAATAATAATAATAATGAGTGACAGAGGTTTAACGTAATTTGGAAGGAATGTTTTGCGTATGATAAATGAGTACCAGTTAACTATTGGGGGCAAAGGCGGTCATGCGTTGAGCTAACCACTCCACCCCACCCCACCAAGTGCCAACGTCATGGATAGTGGAAGCCTTCACCTTCCCCCTTTCCAATGGCTTTCATGGTTTGTACGGAGATGACTTTGCTTTTTGCTTTTTAAATATTAGTATTCATGTTTATTATGTTTGTTTATTCATACCCCTGCTTTGTAATTCAGTGACCATGGAATGGCTCTAAATGTTGTAAATTATATTTATATTTACTTGTATTTATTTCCTTTTTCCTTATTGCACACGTTTGTTGTTGTTATTGTTATTACTACTACATATCGCTTAACATGTAAATAAACTAATATTTAATGCAGTAAATAATGCTTATCTCTTCGGATTCATTTCTTCGTTGCGTATTCGTTTTGCTATGACAACATGACTTCTTTATGATATAAATAAATATAAAATAAAAGTATTTCTTCCCAAACATATTTGTTATACGTGCACCAATCAGAGAACCAACTAGGGAAGTACCTCTTACTAAGGTGCATAATGTTTTTGCATACATGTATAATTGAAGAATTGAAGATCCATATACAGGTAAGTGGGTCGCCCATGTGGTAGGCCTATTACGCGTCATAGGAAACTGAGTGAACTGGCTGTGCAGTTTGATCACATTGCTGTTAGCTTGGTTTCAGGAGATGGTGATGTATTCGAACCCCACAGTTGGCAGGTCTGAAGTTTTTTTTTGCCCGTCATTTTCATTTCAGGCTAGTGCTGTGTCTGTACGCTTATTTACATCTTAAATCCTAGCCCTCTTTCCTATCCAATTCTTGCATCACAACCTGTCTTCATGTGATTTAAGCCAATATATATGTAAAAATCTGGTAATGTTGTAAGCTTGAGATACACCAACTTGTAAGCTGAAAATATGTTTAAAATGCCAAATGCCGAAAACCGTAAAAGTTCTTAGTGGGATGTAAAGCTGTTAGCATTATTATTAAAAGGAAGGACATATGTCTTATGTGGTAAGTCCTTGAACTTGCAGAAACCGCAATGAATTATTCAATCTATATTCCCTCCCCCCTTTCTTTAAGAATGCAGTTATAGTAATGCATACATCAGAATCAGAATAAAGGCAGGAAATGTTTAACATTATTTTAAGCGAGTGAAGGAGAGAATGTATGACTAGCTCATGTTGGCGGATTCGAGTTCGGCGGTATTTGAAAGTGCTCAAATACTCCAGCCTCATGTCTAGATCTACTGGTACATAAAGAACTCTTGCGGGACGAAATACTGGCACCTCGGTGTATGTGAAAACGATAGAAGTAGATAGTAGAACTAATATTCAATTCTGCAGTGAGCTTGAAGCTGACCTAATTTCCGTTCACGTAGCTTGGCACATTAGTATTCCTATATGTTTCCTGATAACCGTGAAGATATAACCAGCCTGCAGGCTGAAAATATGCCCAATCTCTCTCCTTAGGCTACGGGTTACCGGTATTGAAGAGAGAAGGAAATGTTCGCGCAAAAGAAAGGGAAGTCATTGGACTTTCGAAAATCACACTGCAAAGACTTATTAAACAAATTGCATCGTTTAACACGCCCCTATTTTCAAGAATATGGTTATAGTACGCCTACTGCATATCAAAATAAAGACAGATATATGTAACATTAATTTGAGTGAGAAAGGGTGTTTATTTCCTAAATTTCTCATTGAGCGTGGAAACCGACTTAATTATGAATATCTTGATTTATTTCATCTTAACTTTTATCATTTACTAGGGTAGGGAAACATTTATTATCGGTGTTTACATTGAGGTTAGTTTGTTTGGTTATGTCTGGTGATTTTAATATGTAACCAGGCAGGTTGGCAGCAGTGATCAGCCATTACAAAATAGAGAAAAGAAGAGCATCGGGCGGCGATATTTACTTTCTGGGGTATTTCGTTACGTGGCTATTACTATACAAGGAAGAGGGAAGAAATGGGCGTCTCCTTAAGGTAGATACCATTTATCTAGGAAAGAAGTATGAAACCACAGAAATCCACTTCTACGATGGCTGAAGTGGAAATCGAACACCCTTCTACTCAGTTTTCCTCCCGAGGTTGAGCAGACCCCGTTCCACATTTCAAATTTCGCAGCAGAAAAAGGTAATCGAACCCGGGCCTCTGGGGATGGCAGCTAATCACACTACCTACTACACCGCAGAGGCGGACGGCTGTGTTCTTCGGAGTCAATAATCTTGAACCACTACGCACATACGGAACTTCCTGACTCTTAATATGGACAAAACGGAACGAAGTTGCGGAGTGCGAGTGGTGAAGGAGGTGGACTCGAAATCCAATGGGTTCTATCCGCACTGCTTAGAATGCTTTCCGCAGCGAAATTTTGCTAACACCATTTACGGTAATTATAAGTGTACTGGGGGTACAGCTTCTCCACCCCGTTCAACTGCACGCCTTCCAGAAGGCCATCTGTGTTATGAATCTGGAACTAATGTATTACAAGATACTTGGACCTTCAACAATTAGATGTCTGTACTACCGGCCTATGTGCCCGTTCTGGCGGGATTAAGGACAATTAATTCTTAAGAGAATTGTAATTTTTTGAAGGTGGCAAACCTTAAGTTTTTTCATGTATCAAAGTTGTCAACACTCCTACTGCTTCCTTCTTCCCTAGTTATTAACTAATCAGGAATTTTGCGAATATTTCTCTAGCCAATTAAAATTGGGTCTATCTGAAAAGAGTTCTGGAAACTTCTCCTCGGAAATGCCATAAAAGCTGAGCGCTTTAGAGCCGAATTGTCATATTCATCGCTCCGATCAAGTGAGTGCAGCGAGTTATAAAGGAGGCAAGGGCTACAGGGCGGTGTTCGGAAGGCCTAACAACTCAAGGCAATGGCAGAAATTTCTTGACATGTAATAGTTCCAGGCAGATAGCTTGAGAGTAAGGTTTCAACTTTAATTTTATGTACAGTCCTAAAGTTGTAATCTTTTGGAGATATTGAAAATACGAAATGAATAAATTGAAACTAGAATAAAATGTAAATAACGAAATTGGGCGCCACCTGCAAAAAATGTACAGGAATAATTGACTCGAAGATCATGACAGAACCCCCTCTCCCAACGCGACGGTAATCAGTCTGACGAGGCTCCAAACTTGCTTTATAACCTTACCTGTTACTGTTTACCCCTGAAATTAAATTTGGTTAGCATGCCAGGTTTTTCCTCACTCCACCGATAAAAGATTTACCATGAGTTTCACTACATCAATTTACTTCCAAAACAAAATTAAAACAAAAACCAACAATTATCATCACGTGATGAGACCAATATAAACATAAACAACATCTGCAAGCTATACACCACAACTGTACATAGTTCTGAAGGCCACGCTTCAAATTGATTATATCCTACGGATAAGAACGCTGTCCCTTCTTAACCTTAATTACATTAGCACAATGGCATCATCACAGTGGGATCTATTTACCACATGTCACAACTGTACAAAAAAACCCAGTCACCTCACTATACTCTGTTACTAGATAGTAATGAGTAATTTATTAAACATTACAGGCTTTTCGCCCAAATACATGTTCACAATACCAATTTACAATAAAAAACAGGAAGAACCACTACAACCAACGACCCTGAACAATTAAACAATTATAACCAGAATTAAAATCACACAAAATAAATCTACTAAGCGGCCTCTTACATGGGCGGAAAACCAGGCCACATGTAAGGGCCACCCCTGCAACCCTATAATCCTACAATTAACTTGGTGGTCCCCCACACGGGCGGAATACCAGTCCACATGCAAGGCGCCACCCCTAAACAGAATTGAAACTACACAAACTTAATCTACTAATCGGCCTCTTACATGGACGGATGACCAGTCCACATGTACGGGCCACCCCTATAACTACTATCCTGCCATGCCATCCCTCCCTGGTGAGAAACGGAGCCGCCCTCCACCATAGGGCCCAAAAGGAAGACCCCAACCTATCCTAGCAGATGATGCTAATTCCTCTCACCGTTCCTTTTGCGACAGGCCACTTGAGGGCAGAAATCCGCTCCTCATGTACCCCTCCTCCCTCTCTCCTTTCTCGGCATATATCTCGGCCATTCTTTCACAGACTCTCTACATGCATTTGGGATAGGCCCGCCCTAACCCGTCCTCCTCTGATTATGTCCTGCCCTCCACACTCCCAATTCTCCCTACCACATCTTACCATATATAATTACTAATCTACATAAACTCTCAATCTCTCACTACTAAAGGAAAGTCTAGCTTTCCATCACTCTCTTTTTATCTTGAGTTGGCCCGCAGGGTCGTGTGGTTCCACACTAATAAAATTGGTTACACACGACCCTCAAGGAGGCCAACATCCCAGTCTACCCCAGCCTGGCTGAGTCATCTAATCAGCTATTACTTCCAAACTGTAAGCACATTGCGCGCCGGACCTACTCTTACGTCAGCTGACACAGCCATAGCTGTTAAACTGTTGCTGAGTGCGTGTCCTTCTCTTAACTTCTCAACTTGCTGTCGCCACATAACTTAATATACTGTTCTACATACCGAATAACCACTTGCGAGTCCATTTTTATTAATATCATGTCCACACTGAGACCACACTAGAGAAACTTTGCTTTAGAACACCTTGTAAATTTAAGTACTTACTTCTTTTAACTTTTCCACATAATCTCCTGACTGGACATAAGTCCGTATTCAAATCCCGTCCCCTTTCCCATTCTAAAATCACCCCTCCTAAGATTTTCTGTTCCTCCCCTTGCTCTAATAACTCTCGTTTGTTATTACTTAAAAGTTTACCTCTTACTTGTTCTGTTTCTATATATCTACTTACTAAGTATAGGTCGTTACTCATTTTCCCATATAATATACACAGGGACTTGTCCTTACCCTTAATCCATCCCTCATTCTTATGTAAAACCATAAGCTGCAACAGTAAGCCTCCTATCTGCAATCTACCTACATTCCTTATATTTAACACTTTCATCTGCATTACCTTAGTAAAACACTAAGAGAACTTCTATTAATACTTTCTTCTAACATACCCTATCTTTGGATATCTCTGCTCCTCCTTGTAAGCATTCTCTGACTCCGAGTATTCATCTTACTCCAGACCTCTTCCCACATGTACCCCATCCCCACCCTCTCCACGTATTGTTTGATTTTTGATAACCAGCCCACCTCATACATACTTTTCTTTTTATGTTCATATGCAGCCTGTAGCACCTCACCTCCCTCACACCTTTTCAAACGCATCCAATACTTGATTACCATTTTAACACATTCCACCTCTATTTCTTCCCCGCACATTAACACCAGCCCCAGCATTCGCCGTACACTGCGGCAATTTCATTACCGCTTCTCTTCCAGACCCCATACTTCAGCCCCATACATTATGCTACTCAACACTACTGACCTCAAAAATAACCGCACGGTTTTGTAATTTATTCCCGGGAATTTCACCTTTAAAATAGTGACTACTGCTAGGGCTGCCATCCCCTTCTACTTTGTTTTCTTTATTTGATCATCCCAACTCCCACTTCTGTTTAAAATACTCCTAGATATTTTAACTTATTTACTTGTTCTATCTTCTCGCCCTGGACCACCCATTTCATTTCAGTTTTTTCTCCCTTTATGTTTCTGCATTACTATCATCTTAGATTTATTTCCGTTAACTTTCAGAGCCCATTTCCTGGCATATTCCGACACCGCATTTAGACTTCGCTGCATCCAACCCCCTGTTAAAGTCTACAAAACCGCGTCGTCCGCAAAGATCAGTCCTGGAATCTCTCTCTCATTTAGAACCGGCACCGCTCAGTTTTCCCCCGTGTCCATCCAAAATATCGTTAATGAAAAAATAAACAATATCAGGGATAATTGTCAACCCTGTTTTAAATCCATCTTGCAATCTATCGGACTACTTAATATATTTTCTTCCAGTCTAACACAGCACCTAACCTTTTTATATATTGCCTTCAGTTCACGGATCATCATCCCAGAAAACCCCAACCTGCCCAGTTTTTCAACCAACGCCCGTCTGCTTACCGTGTCGAACGCTTTTTCAAAATCTATTGCCACCGCATATACTTTACCTCTTCCCATACTCATGTATTTTTCTAAAATCATCTTCACCATTAATTTCTGACGTCATTTTCCCTTCCTAAAACCCCCTTGGAAAACTGACAATACCGAATTTACTTCTGCCCAGTCCCTTAATCTGTTTGGTAAAACTCCTGTGTAAATCTTACTTACTGAGTCTAATAAAGTTATTCCTCTGTAATTACTCGGAATGTTTTTGTTCCCTCTTTTCTTGTAGTTTGGGCATATTATTCCTGTCTCCCATTCCGTTGAGTACTTGCCACCGTCGAACTATGCCTTCAGTCATGTGTCCAACTTTGCTTATTTCTTAACAAAACCTATTGTTAGTACAGTTACATCCCTGACCTGCCCCTATTTTTGCCTTTCACTTTCAGTACTTCTTTTGAAATTCCTTTGTCCAGTTCAAATATCGATATCTCTATATCTGTCCATACAACATTTTACTCTTCCACCCGACACCATTTCTCCTCCCCCCCCCCCCCAAGTAATTTGCGAAAATAGTTCAAGCACTGATCGTACTCGACACTAGGTTTCACGAATTTCCTCCCACCCTTGTTAATTTTATTTATTCTCTCCCATACTTTCTCAATTTTATTCATCCTACACTCCTTATTTATAGCTTCTGTTTGTTCTTTCATCCATAGTTTCTTCCTCTTCATAATTTCCCTTTTGTATCCTTTCCTCAAATAACAGAAAACTGCTCTTTCTGCACTCCCACCTCTTTTCCTATATTTTTGCACCCTCATAACCCTTTTTCGTAAATCCTCACAATCCTTACTGTACCACCCTCCTTCCTCTTTCTTTCTGTTTCTCGTGTCACGTCTATCTGAGCTACCCTTTTAATTGGGTATATAATTAATTCCAATGCTCTATCGGTGTTGTTTTCCTTCAATGCTACCTCCCAACCATACCTTACTCACTGTAACTCGTCCCTTATTATGGCTTCTAATTCCCTACTTGCTTTCTCCGACCATTTATATTTAACATACCTTCTCCCCAACTCTTTACCTCCCTTTAACTATCTCCTCTTATCCACCCCCACCTTTCTTTTTACCAACATCCAGACCGGAAAGTGATGTGATTCAATCCAGTCTCCTACCTCCATTCTTTTATTTCCTCTAACATATTTTCTGAACTCATTACTAAATCTATTACACTTCCTCTCTGCGCTGTAACATACGTCAGTTTCCCCTCCCTGTCGCCCTCGTGCCAACCATTCAAAATATATAAGTTTCCCGCTGCACACATATCTAAAAGTTTACAGCCGTAACTGTTACTTACTATATCTTCACTTCTTTTACTTATCTTCATTTCCCTCCCGTCTTCTTTACTGTACATTGGACTCTGTACCCCTATCCTTGCATTCAATCCCCAAATAGCAACATACCGTCTTCTTCAAACTTGCCCCTAATAATACTAGTTTCCAACAATAACTCCTCGAAAAAATTATCATTTGAGTATAGTGAGCTCTCGGGGTGGCAATATGCAAAAGCTTAACTTACATTTTTTACCCTCCCTCCCCATCTTAAACCTAATCCAGATTACTTCTTCCAACTCTTTATCAATATCCTCTATTATATCACTAATCCCTTCTCTTATTAGCACTATTATTCCTCCCGGCGATCCTCTCTTATTCCGCTCCTTTTTTCATTTATGATTAACCACAACCCACCCCCCCCAATGTTATTTCCTTTCCTAGTCAAGCCACATCTCTAAAAGTGCCAAAATATCAAAGATTTTCACTACTTCTTTAAACTTTGTATTTCCTAATTTGCCTAACCGTCTCTCAATATTGACAAACCCTATCTTCCAATTTTGCTAAAACATTCCCTCCCCTTCGACATTTCCTTCCTTGTTTTTTCTTCTCGTTACCCTAGCCCTCTCGCCCTCTAACTCCATTCCTTCTCTTCTTGACATATTTAGTCGCTCTCTTCCCTCTTTTTCCTCCGTACCTTTATTCCGTTTACCCCACAAGTCTTTTAGATTCATACTTCTCCCTTTGTTAATGATTTCCCTTCCTTTCGACTCACCCCTCTGACCTAAACATTTTTATTCACTTGTCCACTGCACTCTTCACTTGAAGTTCTTTGAGACTTTCCGTCCACCATCACCTCCAGACTCCTCGTTTCCATTCCCGCACTGCGCTGTCCATCTTCACCTGGGTTGAGCTCCTCTCTTGCCTCAGCTGGTTCCACCACTCGCTCTGCCTTCTTCCTTTCATCTTGCCTTGTAGCCAAGTCCTCCTCGCTCTTGTAGTTCTCGTCCATTGCTGTCAGTTTTGACACTGGCCACACACGAACCCATCTTCCATTCGACACAACTAGCTGTTGCCCCCTTATGTGGGCCTTCAACCCTTCGTGTCTGGCCCTCTCTAGATGCCTCTTCAATATTTTCAGATTCTCAATCCCTTCTCTGCCCACATCTCTCTTTACCCAATTGTTTTGTCCTTGTAAATTGCTCGCGTTTCTTACCACAATGACGGCCATTAAGGACGATAATAACTTCACTCTGAATCGTCTATGCATTTTCACTCTACCCACCCTTTCCTCATCGTCTATGTCCACTTCACCGAAATTTATTTTCATCTTGTTCTGGATGACCTCGACCACTTTGTAAATTATGTCCACTTAGATTTTTTGCTTCTTCCTCAATACCATATATAAATATGCATTCCTTCATCCTTTCCTGGTAGCTGGCTTCTGCTTCTTTCTTCAGTTTGAGCACTGTCTCTTCTAAGTTTTGTACTTTCTCTCTTAGCAACTCTGTTTCTTTCTCGTTGTTACCCACTTCGGTCACAGTTTCTTCTGTTCTTTCTTGTAACCATCTTCTCATGTTCCTTATCTCCTTTGATTGTGCTTTCATCGTTTCCTTGATCTGGTCCCAAGGGCAGGTTTCTTTTATTACCTCCGCCCCTATCTCCCGAATCGCTTCCAAGTCTTCCCAGCTGAATTTGCCACTCGTATTCGGGCTGGGATTTAATACCAACCCCCCAATAACGAAAAGCAAAGCTATTACCACTGCAACCAACACCACCTCTTCCATATTTCCCAACTCTTCTTTTCTCTCCAAACTTCTCGTAGTATTCTTCCTTAGCGTCCACTGCCACCTCCCAATCACGGCCCGATATTGTTCTACTCCCACCATACTTTACGGCACGCACCACACAGCACGTCCTCACTCTCGGCTTGCTCAAGCTACAGTAGACTGTACTCTGTTACTAAGCCATACACATCCACAACGCAAAATGTCTGCTGTGGGGTTAATTTTGTAACGACAAGCAAGTCGTATTATTCAAAGAATGAGCAAGTAATATACACTTGGGCTACGTGTTTGTCAAGTCGTAATTACGCTGAAGAAAATGGAAATTGCAGCACCCAGAAGGAATGGTGCTACATCGCTGAAATTGAACATGCAGGGCGAGTGTTCGATTGTGATTTGATGATTACACTTTCAGGTCCCTCTGACGGCACGTTTGGACAACAATCAATACAGAATGTGCCCACCACGAGCTGCAATACATTGATGAATTCCTCGAGGCATGGAGTCAATAAGGTCCTGGATCGCTTCCTGAGGAATTGTGGCCCATGCTTGCTGCACTGCACGGGTCAGTTATTCCAGAGTTGTGGGTGGCTGAGGACGGTTGACCAGTTGTCGACCCATCATGTCCCACACATGCTCAATAGGACTGAGGTCCGGGGATCTGCTGGACCATTCTAAGGTTATGATGTCGTGGAGAGCTTCTCTGGAGATGCGTGCAGTGTGAACCCGGGCATTGTCCTGCTGAAGCATCCCATTAGCAATGTTCGCCATCATAGGGACAACCACTGGACTGAGTACCCTATCCACGTACTGTCGAGCAGTCATAGTACCCTCAACAAGCATTAATTGTGATTTCACATTAAAGCCAATAGCTCCCCAGACCATAATGCCTGGTGTTGGCCCTGTGTGCCTCTCGACAATAAGATCTGGGCGGCCCCTCTGCCCGGTACGTCGCCGAACACGATTCCGGCGATCACTGCGGGCAAGACAGAAGGGCGACCCTATGCCATTCGTCGACCCACGTCGATCTTTCTCGACACCAGGCCAGCCTTACTCGTAGCTGTTATGGAGTCAATGGAACACCTTCTGCAGGGACACGGGCTCGTAAGTCAAATGCAGGCAGGCGATTACTAACTGTTTGTTGTGAAACGTGGGGTGCCACAGCTGCTCGAATTCGCGCTCCTGTTGCATGGGGTTCCATCCGGGCCATCCGAATGATGCGGAGATCCTCTCTCACAGTTGTCTGTCACGCTGGGCCTGTGCCAGGTCAACGAGCGTGGGTACCTTCATTTGACCACTGCTGCCATACATGTTGTACCGTAGATGCCTGTCTGCCAACACGACTTAGCGATAATCCAGCCTCACACAGCCCAATTATCCGAGCCCTCTCAAACGGCGACAGTTGTTGATAGCGTGCTCTTCTCTGTCGTCGAGGCATGTTTGACGGGGAACACTTCACTGCACAGACTGCAAGTCAACTACGCTAGACCGGAGTCCGTATACTGGAGTTGATTCCTCTTTAGCACTCTCTGTGCCATTGGGCCTTAAGCCAATTTAGGTTCTTGTCTTTTCCGAATGTACTATTAAGGAGTGATGGTGTTTCGCCTCCTTTCTTTTTGTTAATGCCCTACTTTTGCTGTGAACGTTTTTATTTTCATTCTTAAGACCTAACAGAATGGGAAATATGCCCCTGTATATTCATTAATATTTTTTTTTGTCATTTGCTTTACGTCGCGCCGACACAGATAGGTCTTATGGCGACGATGAGGCAGGAAGGGGCTAGGAGTGGGAAGGAAGCGGCTGTGGCTTTAATTAAGGTACAGCCCCAGCATTTGCCTGGTGTGAAAATGGGAAACCACGGAAAACCATCTTCAGGACTGCCGACAGTGGGGCTCGAACCCACGATCTCCCGAATACTGGATACTGGCTGCACTTAAGCGACTTCAGCTATCGAGCTCGGTCATTAATATATTGTGGGTAATCGTGGTTATATTTAGGTGCCGTTGGGGAATAGACACTACAAGCTTGTGGAATGTTGTATTTGATAAGCACCCCATGGGTCAACCTGTATATTAAAAATATGAAGTGTGTTCTCCAAATTGATTTATTGTGTAATTGAAAATGTAACAATCGACATATCGCTTTATTGAGGCTAGACTCTATGTATTTGGAGCTCACACTCTATAATATTGTACCTGTTCGGAGAACTTACGCTCTTTCATGTTATACCCGTAACACGGTTCTAAGTTAAAGTCCCCGATGTGTATGGAGTTATGCTACCCACCGAGCACGCTTCCCGTGCGAGCATGTCAGCTGAGAGCAGCGGGGAAGTGCGACGTCACGACTGGAGAACTTTGTCAAGGTTGTATTACGTCAGACGACGGAATGTTCGATTCCCTTCCATCATTAATTTATTTTAAATGAATTAAGATATGAACAAATGAACTACATCACCGTATAGCTTGTATTTTTATAATCATGAGTCCCAAGTTTCAAGGAGATATGTTGAAAGTTACGGAAAATATTAACAATTACAATTCCTTGGGGAAACTGAATAAAAAAGCAGGCATTTCGCTTGTCAAGCCACTTCACCTTGTACCACAGCCGAGATCGGACGGTCGGCTGTTGGGTATTCTGCGGTCATAATGTAAGTCGTCAGTTCGACCCTCTGCGAAGTTGAAGTCCGCGTACTACGGCGCACTTCAAGACTTAGAATATTTTCAGTGTCGTGCGTGTGGTGATAGAAACTGCGCCTAAGATGAAATGTGAACAGTTGAGGAGTGTTATCATTTACGAGAACAGTGTGACTGAAACTTACATTAACTCACTAATACGATATTACGCTAATATAATTTGATGTTCGTATTTGAATGAAAGTGATTAACTTAACATTGATACTGAAAGTGTTGAAACGTGATCGTCAGTGAAACGTCAAAATTGTCCATGATTTTATATTTAATTTTGACTAATGATAAACTGTGCTAGTAGTGGAATATAATCTAATATTTTCAGACTGTTCAGGTTATTGAATTTACGGCATTGAAGCATCACAGTGCATAATTGTTCTACCAAAGGTGTTGCAACATTTTTCAAACTGTACGTTTATGTTACGAACGACTGATATAATTAATCATATTTAACAGTGTGGTCGAACTTTGATTCTATTTTACAAGTGTCCAGATTCTTCAGTGAGCATAAACTCAGTACTGTATTCAAACGATCTTAACATTCTTTAATTATCCCGATAAGACTTGCGTCGAACCAACGACGGTTCTAGGAAGGACATTCTTTTGCCATTTTCGATAGTGAACGGGAATAAATTCAGGGAGCTTATTCTTTTTCCTTTGATGTTGTGTGAAGTATTAAAACGGGATACCTTGTTCTCTACGTCGTTATTCGGACAATGCTTTCACACTTAACTTTAATAAGGTGACTTTTATTTGACTTGGTTAATACATCACAAATTCAAATTGGAGTTCAATTTAATCCATTAGTAATGATTATGTTGTTCTAATTAATTAGTGAAATCCCACTGTGAAGACAATTGAATGCAGCTTGCGACTCGTTAAAGACCGCTACTGACCACAATCTCATTTGTGCAGATGAATTACTTTGAATCCATTTCATACCCCAGTGCTGCGTTACAACCAAGACCACGAGTGCTCCTAGACCATCCAGACCTCCGAGATATTCGAGACCTTCCAGATATTCGAAACCGGCTCGGAAGATGGTGGCAACGTGAGCAAACATCGCGACCCAGCAATGTATCAGGACCAGTTCAATCCCAGGGGAAGTACTCGTTGTAACTGCTGTGCTGAGATGACGTTAAATTCTGACTTTATCTTATGAATAAACTTTTTTTTAAAAATTAGTGTTCCATTATACTTATCTTACTTCTCTCTCCTCTGTAACAAGTGAGATAAGGACCGGTCACCCCAGTGCCGAGTCTTGTGTTCAGCTAGCCATCGAAACAAACTTTTACGGTTACAATATGTAGGTTAACGACAGGGAGTTACTAAAATTAATCTTGTACCTGATAAAGGACTTCTAAGTCGAATGTATTGTTGGGGCTGACAACCATCCAGGGTTGGCTTTTCCCTCGGACACAGCGACGGATCCAACCTCTACCGCCTCAACGGCAGTGCTCTGGAGCGTGAGACTTTAGGATAGGGGATACAGCTGGGGAGGAGGGCCAGTACCTCCCTCAGGTGGTCTCACCTGCTATGCTGAACAGGGACCTTGTAGGGGGATGGAAAGATTGGAATTGATAGACAAGGAGGAGGGAAGGAAGCAGTCGTGGCCTTAAGTTAGGTACCATTTCGGCACTTTCCTTGAGGAGAAGTGGGAAACCACGGAAAATCACTTCGATGATGGCTGAGGTGGGAATTACACCCCCCTCCTCTCAATTGACCTCCCGAGGCTGACAGGACCCCGTTCTAACCCTCGTACCACTTTTCAATGTTCGTGGCAGAGCCAGGAATCGCACCCGGGCCTCCCGAGGTGGCAGCTATTCACGCTAAGCACTACGCCACAGACTGTTAGGTCATCAGCCCAGAGGCTGGTTGGATCCTCATATAGCATCACCAATGGTTATGCGGTTATAAGGAAACCGTAAAAACCAATGGGAGCACCAAAATGCGGCGTACTAGGCAAGATGAGGAGTGAGGTAGTTTGCCATTGCTTTCCCTACTGGGTCAGAAAGTGGCCCTTGTTACCCTCTAAACCCTCTACTGAATCTGCCAATTCGGGCTTCTTTAAATGTGTTTTATTTGGATTTGAAGTCCAACTCGGATACTGAAGCTGTTATAGCAGCTAGCTGAAAACGTACTATCCGTACCTATAATCAATATCCAGTACCTTGAATGAAGAAACAAGGCGCAGCGGACAGGATACGAACCTGTGCTTGTAGAACCCATACGATTTCAATTCCAACTCCTTAACCAGTCGGACACCGTAGCTGTGCTTGCTTATTACTGGGGCCAAACTAAACGTATCTATTATCGTATTCAATAAATAGAATGAGAATAATAGACATTACAGACAGGATTCGAACCTGTGTTGGTAGGAGCCATTGGAATTCGATTTCATCTCCTTGGCCATTCGGACAGACAGCTGTTGTAATCGTCGACTCAAAATGTACTGGCAGCACGTAAATATTATCATATGCAATATTTTGAAAATCAGAAGAATGTCGCTGCATTCAGGATTCAAACATGTGCGGGAAGAACCCATTGGATTGCAACTCCAACACCTTCACCACTCGGACACCGTAACTGATTTGTTACAGAAGGAACTGTCCATACCAGTTATCATATTCAATATTTTGAAAGAACAGACGAAATTTAATACGGGCAGGATTCGAATCTATTCAGATACAACATATCTGATTTCGAGTCCGACTATTTAAGCAGTCGGACACCGCAGCAGCCCATGGAAGTTCTACCAGAAGGAACTATCTGTATCTGTTATCATATACAATACTTTGAAAGAACACGCAAAATTCGCTGCGGTCAGGATTCGAACCTGTACGTGTACAAACAACTGCATTTCATTCCAACTTCCTAACCACTCCGAGATCGCAAATGTCGAAGCAGGTAACTGAAAATAAACTACCCGTACCGATTATCATGTCCAATTTCATGAATGAAGGAAAAACGTCGCTACCAGTGCGGGGCAAGACGGCTCCTATCAGACAACGGTTGCCGCCGAAACCATTGCGCGCAGACAACCGGTTTGTGCAGCTGTTGCAGAATAACGTGCCCCTAACCATATGGATAGAACTGAAGTAGTGACCAACCGCGGCAACGTCTTACGACTTTCCTAGTACCGACCAGCTAGTGGTTAGTGTCATTAGCTGCCACTCCCGGAGGTCCGGGCTCGATTCCCGGCTCTGCCACGAAATTTGAAAAGTGGTACGAGGGCTGGAACGGGGTCCACTCAGCCTCGGGAGGTCAACTGAGTAGAGGAGGTTACGGTACCCACCTCAGCCACCCTCGAAATGGTTTTCCGTAGTTCTCCAATCCTCCTCCAGGCAAATGACGCGATCGCACCTAACGTAAGGCCACGGCCGCTTCCTTCCCTCTTTCTGGCCTATCCCTTCCAATCTTCCCATCCCCCACCAAGGCCCCTGTACAGCATAGCAGGTGAAGACGCCTGGGCGAGGTCCTGGCCATCCTCTCCAGTTGTATGTTCCATCCAGTGTCTGAAGCTCAAGACTACTGCCCTTGAGGCGGTAGAGGTGGGATCCCTCGCTGAGTCCGAGGGAAAAACCAACCCTGGACGGTAAACATATTAAGTAAGTAAGTAAGTAAGTAAAAATATCAGAACGTTTCTCAACAGCTCCTAAACGGAACCACATTATGGCCTAATTCTAAGGAGTTCTTTCTTTCTTTCTTTCTTTCTTTCTTTCTTTCTTAATAAGTTTAACTTTCATGGTTGGTTTTCCCCTCGAACTCAGCGAGGTGTCCCACCAATACCGCCTCAAGGACGTCATTGTCAACCACAGACGCGGACTGAAGTTTAAATTCCACTTTAAAACCACTATTATCAATGCTACAATCCTCTGTTAAATTTGTCTCTCAAGAAGTTACTATAAATTACTATTTCTACGTCATAGTCAACATGTAAAAAAACACATTCTAAGACGTATGTACGAATAGTTTCGATTTGGAAATAATAACTGGAGTTAAAGCTGGATAGAGACCTTTAATACCCTAGAATTTTCTTAACAATATCCGACAAAATACAATATTTCCTTCTTCTTCTTCTTCTTCTTAATCTGTTTATCCTCCAGGGTCGGTTTTTCCTCCGGCTCGGTGAGAGATCCCACCTCTAACGCCTCAAGGGCAGTGTCCTGGAGCTTCAGACTTTGGGTCGGGGGATACAACTGGGGAGTATGTCCAGTACCTCGCCCAGGCGGCCTCACCTGCTATGGTGAACAGGGGCCTTGTGGGGGGATGGGAAGATTGGAAGGGATAGGCAAGGAATAGGGAAGGAAGCGGCCTTGGCCTTAAGTTAGGTACCATCCCGGCATTCGCCTGGAGGAGAAGTGGGAAACCACGGAAAACCACTTCCGGGATGGCTGAGGTGGGAATCGAACCCACCTCTACTCAGTTGACCTCCCGAGGCTGAGTGGACCCCGTTCCAGCCCTCGTACCACTTTTCAAATTTCGTGGCAGAGCCGGGAATCGAACCCGGACCTCCGGGAGTGGCAACTAATCACGCTAACCACTACACCACAGAGACATACATTTCCAGCTCGCCTGGCATTTTGTATCAAGAGACGTGAAGGTCTATATTTACCTCGGCCAGTCAAATGTTGAGATGGCAAGGGAGCGATATTTTAAAGTATCAATATTTACCGAGCAAGTGGCTACGTGGTCTGCGTCAAGACATGACGGTCTATGGGGTATATGATTATTGAAGGATTTCCTTATACAGTATACGAAATTTCTTGTAATTCATTTTTTACACATTTCCTTATATCACACCGACATAAATACATCTTACGGTGACGATGGGATACGAAATGGCTAGGAATGGGAAGGAAGTGACCGTGGCCTTAATAAAGGTATGGCCCAGCATATTCCTGGTGTGAAAATGGGAAACCACGGAAAAACATCTACCAGTCTGCCGACAGTGGGGTTCTAACCCACTATCTCCCGAATGCAAGCTGATAGCTGTGTGACCCAATGACGTCTCTCTATTTAGACCCATTTCTTCTAGGATATGGTTCATGGCTTCCCTTTCTAAGGAATCGCAATCCTTTTTGAATTCCACAAATGTGAGCATGAATTTCCTGTTTCTCTGTTTCTGGTATGCAATGATCAATTTTAGGTTCAGGATCTGTTCGGCACATGATCTACCCTTTCTAAAACCTACTTGATACTCATCAATTTGCGGAGCTACAATTATTTTTTTATCTATGTAGCAGTACTTTTGGAAAGGTTTTAGCCGGGCTGAGTGGCTCAGACGGTTGAGGCGCTGGCCTTCTGACCCCAACTTGGCAGTTTCGATCCAGACTCAGTCCGGTAGTATTTGAAGGTGCTGAAATACGTCAGCCTCGTGTCGGTAGATTTACTGGACATAAATTAACATCTGCGGGACTAAATTCCAGCACCTCGGCGTCTCCGAAAACCGTAAAAGAGTAGTTAGTGGGACGTAAGGCAAATAACATTGGAAAGGTTTTATAACTTTCTGGCAGTACTTGTAGTATACCCTAATTCAAAACAGAAAAACTCAACACGCTGTGGACAGGACTCGAACCTGTGCGGGTAGAACCCATTGGATTTCAAGTCCAACTCCTTAACCACTCGGACACCACAGCTCACGTCGTGGTGGAGCTTATTTGTTGCTATTGAAATAGCACTTCTACTCAGCTAGATGCAGGGGAATAGGAGAGGTTTGGAGGGAGCGCGCACGGCTACACAGAATGACTCTGGGCTGGGTGACTCTTCCAAATTCTTCCCGCGTGTTGTAATCATACACGATCCCATACCATGCCTGAATTGATGGGAACAGTAAAAAAATACGAGTAATTAGACTTAATGTCCGCCTCTGTGGTGTAGTTGTTAGTGTGATTAGCTGCCACCCCCGGAGGTCCGGGTTCGATTCAGGCTCTGCCACGAAATTTGAAAAGTACGAGGGCTGAAACGGGGTCCTCTCAGCCTCGGGAGGTCAACTCATAGAGGTGGGTTCGATTCCCACCTCAGCCATCCTGGAAATGGTTTCCGTGGTTTCCCACTTCTCCTCCAGACAAATGCCATACACGTTGACGTCCGGCGCACTGTCTCAGGGGAAGCTTGGACTTGTCTGTGAAAAACATAGGTCTCCATTGGCGAAGTTGCCAGTTGACGTGGGTACGGGCAAACAGAAGGCGAGGTGCGCGATATTGCTACGTTAAACGGAACGCTCTAAGGCTGCTTCTTCACGAGCAGGTAAAACGCCGCTGTTCGCCCGCTACAAACCCGTTTGCGGAACAGAACTATGGGGTATTTGTAGAGCTGTCTACACGGGTGGTTTGCACGCCGCGGTTGGACGCGTCCATGAGCGGGCAGGCGGGTCTAACGCCAGCAGAGGCGTTATTCCCGCTAGCGGTAGAACAGCGAATCATACTCCACGTGGCGGCAGTGAGCAGTTCACCCGCCTCTGTCGCACGATAGGAATTGCCTGAAGTGTAGTATACTTTTTACTAGCTGATGTACCTGTGCTTCGCTACGGAATTCTACATTGTATACAGAATTCCAGGTTGGGTAGTGTATATGTTGTGAGCAAGATTGTATTAAGTTCCATAGCTCTTAACGTTACCCTTGAAACGCGACGAGAAAGTCGCCGAACGCCTTTTCTAATATGAAGACTGTACGAGGTTTGTCCGGAAAATACGTATAAAAGTTGAATAATAACTTTATTTGACAATTATTCAGGTATTACAATATGGTCTCCTTCAAAGTACTCTCCCTGAGACAAGATGCACTTCTGCCAACGCCGTTTCCACTGTTGATAACATTGTTGAAAGTCTTCAGTTGTGATGCTGTTCAGATGCCGTGTCGTTTCTCCCTTGATGGCTTCCACATCACCCAAGTGCCGCCCCCGAAGCACCATTTTGCATTTCGGGAACAGGAAGAAGTCACAAGGGGCTAAATCGGGTGAATAAGGCAGGTGGTCTGTCACGGTGATTGAGCTTCGGGCCAAAAACTCACGCACAACGAGCGACGTGTGAGCGGGCGCATTGTCGTGATGAAGGATCCACCTGCCCCCTTGTGCCAAATCCGGTCGAACTCGGGCCACACGAGCTCTGAGACTTGATGTTGATGCGCTGTTCCTCAATCAGAGAGAGCTCCATACCGACGGCAGGTGAAAACGGGTAACTTTCAACAAGCAGCCGCACACTGCTACTGACACGCAGAGCTCTCCCACTCGAACTGAGCATTGAGAAGATTGGCGACAACAGCAGTGCCACCTGGCGGCGTCTCCACGATACGTGATACGTCACCCCGACGGATTTATACGTATTTTCCGGACAAACCTCGTATTAGGGAATATCCATTGTAACAATAGGCCCGCTTGCCTACCGTCAGTCAAAATCAAGTTGGGGAGCATTATAATGGCAGACACTCAATCTCCACCTGCCTTTTTTACATCCTCAGAAAGACTGTCTTAGTCATTTTCCCAACTGAAATTAACATAGGTCATTATAATGATGTTAGTAGGAATGACACGATTAAAAGCAATCTTTTGATATGAAATACTCGATCAAATGAAAAACCACGCATTTTCTCACTTTTAATGAACAGTACTACGCTGGCGATCTAACAATCCAAATTTTCAGAGCTGGAGTGACCAAGCCGCAGACAATCGTGATCCGTGAACACTCTTCGTCTTTTGTTTCGGGGAGAGGGGGGGGGGGCAGGGTCGAATAGTGGAGAGTCCGAGGGCAAAACCTATGCCCTTTTACTACTCTGTTTCCTAGCAATACACAATGAATCGGAAAATCTCAATTCACAACACTGGCGGGGGAAGAAACGATTTGACCTGGAGGCAAATTCTTCCTCAAAGCCAGAGGAGAAAGCCCCTCTTCACGACTAATTTAGAATAAAATGAATATAGATTTAATAAAAGTGAAGCGGAAGAAGCTTTTCTTAAGAAACGGCTCTTTTCAGGGTTGAATTTTGAATTATTTAGTGAATTGTAGTGCTATAATTTGGAGTAGACCTAAATTGTAATTCTAAACCAGGTCATACTACTACTACTACTACTACTACTACTACTATTGAGTGAGCCTCTGCCTTAAATGTGCACACTGCTCATTCAAAACAGCGCGTCAGAGTAGGGATGGAATAGCTGGAATACTATGATGAACCAGTGTGTTACGTACCAGCAGTATCAGGAAATGTATGAACCAGAGGAATGGAATGCTAAAGATGAACGTTTTCTAACTCCCCAGCTATTTCCCGCCAATATTCAGTCAGGCTGTTATACTCTGTACGCAGCAGTAATCCCATCTATCGGAGTTAAGCGGCATCATGAGAGACAAAGAACATCACAACAAACAATGGTCAATAAAATGTTATTGTTGATGAATGTTATGCGCTTTCGATATAGTAGGCCTTCACGTTTAGTTTTCTTCCGACTCTGAAATACCACTCTTATCATAGTCGGTGTGGTGAAACTGAATAAAACATAAAGGTAAGGGTGTATTCTGCTCGAAGACAGGTTCGAACCTCCGTAGATGTGTGCCTGAGCCGGAGTTTACGTGCGGTGGAGTGGCCAGTTCTTTTCCGCTCCTCCATTCCCTTACCCCACCAACAGCGTGTGGCAACCAATCCCAAGCTTGACCACGCCCTTCTTATTTTCTTCTTCATCTGTTTACCCTCCAGAGTCGGTTTTTTCCCCGGACTCAGCGAGGGATCCCACCGCTACCACCTCAAGGTACGTGAAGGTCCCTGTTTACCTCAGCCACGGCCGGTCAAATGTTGCCATGTCAAGAGAGCGATATTTTGAACTATCAATATTTACCGAGCAAGTGGCTACGTGGTCTGCGTGGTTGTCTCTGTTATCATAGCCGGTACGGTAAACATGTCATAGATATAAATGATCGGAAATTTAATTATGTAGAACTTGTAGCGGAGATCTCACGGGATCCGGTGTGGCAACCCATCCCAATCTTGACCACGCCCAATGTTGCTTAACTTCGGAAATCTCACGGGATCCGATGTTTCAACACGGCTACGGTCTTTGGCAATAAAACATAAATGATCGGAAATTGCATTATCTCTAACTTTTGTTATGCAGTACTTTTCGATAGGACCAATAACTTATTGTAGGTAATAAAAAATATATTCTAGGTGCCTTTTCCTAAACTGCAGTTTCATCCAGGGTGAATAAAATTGTTTATAGCTTAGACTGTAGTTTCTTATTCCCTCACTCTATGTACCGATTTTCATCATATTCTGTTAGCCCATTTTCTCCTGGTTCGGCGTTGATATGACTTAGCAACAAAAATATAAATTCATGAATGTCTCTGTTATTATAGCCGGTACGGTAAACATGTCAGAGATATAAATGATCGGAAATTTAATTCTGTATAACTTGATTTATGTAATATTTATTTATAAGACAACTACAAATATAAATATTTGAGAATTAAATTTCAGGTCTTGACCTAAACTACCACATTACTAGTTTAGTAATACGCAACTTAATAAGTTCAAAAAGCTCACCGAATGAAGCAACTGACATTCTATAATATTGGAAAAATATTTTCCGGATAGTTCCTGTGTTCGCACAACTTTAAATGGAATTGTCCAGTGGTGAGCCGATTCGATAACACAGGGTGAGTCCACCAACGTCTTTTCTTACCAGGTTTACATTTTAATATTGCTAATAACTGTAGTTTAACAGCTCCGACAACACAACCTATTTGTACGACATCCATCATTACAGTATGGCGGGTTTATCGCTGGTGGAGAATGGCTGCGCGTGTCGCCGGCGTTTTTGGCGCTGTTTACAGGCGTCAATTCAACCGCTCATGTAGAACAGGCAAAAAGTTTGAGCGTTCAGGCGGGCGAACAGCGGCGTTTTACCTGCTCGTGGAGAATCAGCCTAACAGGGCGTCTGGGTCGTAAGGACAGTTCTCGTAACCTGTTTCTTACTGTCTTGTCAGACTCCGTAACTCCAGTGACCCCCCTGAGGTTCTATAGCAGTTGCTGAACAACGCCGCAACGCACAGATGGTCAGGTATCGGTCATCGTGTGGAGTTGTCATGCGTCCACGACCTTTCCAAACCTCCTTCTGAACCGGGCTGTTTCATTGTAGTGATTCCACAAGCGGTAAATAACTGACGGATAGACATTGAGATCCACTGGAACACGACGAAAAGTCCATCCTTCCTGGATTAAAGTGACGGCACTTGTGACTTGAACCTCGTTAAGATGTCTCGTGGGATGTGCTGGTTGACGTACGACGTGCTAATGTTACCGCAAGTAGTCTGTGTACCTCACAACGACACACGACCGTACACCCCATTAACATTGTTTCGAGCGATCATCTGACGGTTTAATGCATGGCTACGTCTAAAGATGGAGTATAACTTCGATTTGACATACCCTGAGTAGCTAAGGTCTCAAGGTATGCTGTACGACAATTGGAACTCCATCTACCAAATAAACGTCCACATACCAGACCCCTATTTTATTTTGAACTGTGTACTTAGCAAGACAGGAGATAAGAGAGTTCGAATGAGCAGGTATCCTGAATTGATAGAAACAGAAATGGAAGAAGCTCTTTGGGCAAGAGAAAAGATGAATAGGAAAGGTGAAATAGGCTAATGTCTTGGTTTTGTCTAAAACCCAGCAGGAAAGTTCCCCATAGGCAACAAAGAATTGTTCCTTGATTTTGGAACACCACAGGATAACCGATATCTGCCCATCTGTGCGTTGTGGCGTTGTTCAGCAACTGCTAGAGAACTGCAACAGTACCTCAGGAGGGTCACTGGAGTCACGGTGTCTGATAAGACAATAAGGAACAGGTTTACAGAAGTGCGTATGTACAAATATGTAGGGGTTACATTAAGTGGTCAAAAGTCATGGGAAGACACTGACTTTGATTTTAATAAAAAGTTGCTTCTCTGAGAGCCTTCACATTACTGTATATGGCATTGGCCTAATTTCGCTGCGGACAGAACTCGACCGTACATGATATTCGCAGTTTATCACTGCGGACGGGAAGCACGCCTGTGCAGGTAGCACCCATTCGATTCCAAAGCCAACTCCTTAACCACTCGAAACTTGCAGCTGCATGTATGTTATTCCCCATTATGAATTATTCTTCGGGTCGCCTCTATAGCGTAGTGGTTAGTGTGATTAAACGTCACCCCCGAAGGCCCGGGTTAGATTTCCGGCTCTGCCACGAACTTGAAAAGTGGTACGAGGGCTGGAATGGGGTGCACTCAGCCTCGTGAGGTCAAATGAGCACAGGTGGGTTCGATTCCCACCTCACCAATCCTGGAAGTGGCTTTCCGTGGTTTCCCACTTCTCCACCAGGCAAATGCCGGCATTGTACTTAACTTAAGGCTAGGGTTCGCCTCCTTCCCTCTTACTTGTCTGTCCCTTCCAATCTTCCCATCCGCCCGCAAGGCTCCTGTTCAGCATAGCAGGTGAGGCCGCTTGGGCGAGGTACTGGTCATCCTCCGCAGTCATATCCCTCGACCCAATGTCTCAATGTCCAAGACAAAGCCCTTGAGGCGGTAGTGGTGGGATCCCTCGCTGAGACCGAAGGAAAAACCAATTCCGGAGATTAAACAAATTAAGAAGACTAATTCTTCTCTAGGTACTTATAATTATGGTAAATGGATTCCGCAGATTTTCGTTACGGACACGATTCGAACATCTGCGCATACAACCCATTAGTTTTCGAGTTCAACTCCTTAACCATTTTTAAAGCGATTATTTGAATTTCTTAATATTTTTTCTTATTTTTCTCTTTTATTTCCTGCTTGAATTTCCTTTGATTTTCTATTTAAGGATGATACACACACCCATTCCCTGAGTCAGTGGAAATAATCAATTACGGTTAAAATCCGCTATCCGGCCGGGAACCAATTTTTAGGGGGCACCTGGGTTTGAACCGGGGACCTCTCGATCTGGAGTAGAATGCCCTTCCACTGAGCTATACCACCGTCTTGTCAACAGAACAGATGCATGTCTTGTGATCAGTTGTAATCGAACAAATGAAACGATATGTATTTTATATATTGTGTAAGTGCTGAACTGGTCATCCTCTCCAGTTGTATCCCGCGACCCAGAATCTGAAGCTCCAGGGCACTGCCCTTGAGGTGGTAGAGGTGGGATCCCTAGCTGAGTCCGAGGGAAAAGCCAACCCTGGAGGGTAAACAGATTAAGAAAGAAAGAAGTATAAGAGCTGAGCGAGGAATTACTACTCAAGAGTACAGGGCGACTATAGGTCGATGGTACGGACGTGTGAAGCGTGAGCATGCGGCGTATGCGAAGAGTACCTGGGAAGAACAATAATTGCAGGTATCGTTGATGGCGGCAGCAGTGTAGCAGTACTACTTGAGATAGGGGTTTTCAAGATGAATCCTGGTCCTGTACCAGTGGGATTGGCTGGGAAGAGATGGAGAAGATGCAACAAATACTTAGAGAGGCGTGTCAGGTGAAACAAACTAGCGACCTCATTAGGGAACAGTATAACGAAATGAAGGAGTTACAAGAATGTGTTAAAGAAGAACGGAGAATAATAACAGAGAAGGATGTGCAGTATGGGGGTGAGCTAGAAATACTGTAGGCCAAAGTAAAGGGTTTAGATGAGGAGTTGAGACATTTAATCCGACAAGGTTATATGGCCGTCCGCCTCTGTGGTGTAGTGGTTAGTGTGATTAGCTGCCACCCCGGAGGCCCAGGTTCGATTCCCGGTTCTGCCACGAAATATGAAAAGTGGTAGGAGAGCAGGAACGGGGTCCACTCAGACTCGGGAGCTCAAATGAGTAGGGATTGGTTCTATTCTTACATCTGCCATCCTGGAAGTGGTTTTCCGTGCTTTACTACTTCACCGCCAAGCAAATGCCGGGATGGTACCTAACTTAAGGTAACTCAAGGCCACGGCCGTTTCCTTCCCATCCCCCACCAAGGCCCCTGTTTAGCGGAGCAGGTGAGGCCTCCTGGGCGAGGTACTGGTTATTCTCCCCTATTGTATTCCCCGACCCAATGTCTCACGCTCCAGGACACTGCCCATGAGGCGGTTGAGGTGGGATGCCTCGCTGAGTCCGGTGGAAAAATCAACCCTGGGGGTAAGCAGATTAAGAAGAGAAGAAGGATTTTAACTATGTCTATCATTATTTGGATGACGTGGTTATTTATTCTGAAACTTTTGAAGATCATCTTCAACACCTCCATGAAGTTCTGTCGCGTCTTCGTAAAGGTTGTATTTCGGTCAAACTCTCTAAGATATAATTTGCCAAGCCCCAAATATCATTTCTTGGGCATATTGTTTCACCTAACGGCGTTTCCGTTGATCACTTTTGAAACCAGGTCCTTCGAGAGTTTAGTCCTCTCAAGGATGTAAAAGGTATCACAATTTTTGTTGGTAAGATTAACTTTTCCGTAAGAAGGAGACAACCATAATGGACTGTTGTGGCAACCATGGGGCCCCTAGCTGAGTATATTATCGCTTCCACTTACTTGCGCTAGGCCCCTCATTCTCCTCCTTCTATCTGACCTTACTTAGACAACACTGTCTCTTTTAACCCCGAGGTCTGAGGAGTCTTGATTTACATACACATCTTTTCTCAGTCCGGTAGTTTTTTGAAGGTGATCAAATACGTCAGGCTCGTGTCGGAAGATTTATTGACACGTCAAAGCATTGAAGTGGCACAAAATTCCGGCATCTCGGTGTCTCTGAAAACCGCCAAAGTAGTTAGTTGGACGTAAAAGCAATAACATTTTATAGGTTGTTCTCAGTTCATACCCGGCCCTGTATAAAAACGGGACTAGAGCTGCTCACACACCATTGTTTGTATCTTGTGTGGACAATTTGAAGAGAATTATGTTGAAATAATATTCAGAAACTTTTAGTGGCAAGTTGAACGAGACTACCTGCGCGAAGAACAGCGTAATTCAATCTGCTGAAAGCAGAAGATGAAAGAGACGTTTTAGTTCACTTTTTAAAGGACTCATTCTTACATATCGTCCTATGACTCCTCTGCGTAAGATACAGCAAGAGCATTAATTACATGAGCGCTGCGGTGTCCGAGTGGTTAGGGAGTTGGGCTCGGAATCCAATGGATTATCCCCGCATAGGTTCGAATCCTGTCTGCAGTGAGAACTTTGTACAATTGAGTAGACATGTTATTTGAATTATTAATCCGGAACGTAACGTGTTAGTGGTTAGTGACGAATACTCATAAGTAACGCACCTACCCGCGTTGTGTGGGCTCACGTATTCGTAACACTCGTAACGTTTATTAACTTTCTGAAAGAACAATTTCAAATTTTAAACAAATGAATGTAGCGTTGATAATAGTAGTTTAAAGGAGAATTAAAACGTAAGCTTTTTCCTGACCGTGTTGCTTTTCTCTTCTATTACACTGTTGCTATGTAATGCTATCTTTTATTTTTGCAAACTTATACATACTCCTATTTCAGGAATGCATCTCTGGTGAGTGTGATTAGCTGCCAGCCCGGAAGAACTGGTTGGATTCCCGTTTCTATCACGAGATTTAAAAAGTGGTACGAGGGCTCGAACAGGGTCCGGGGGTTGCAGCTAATCGCACTAACCACTACACCACACAGGCGGACCATTTTTAAAACGATTATTTAATTTCTTATTATGTTTGTCTTGTTTTTGTCATTATTTGCTTGTTTTTCTTTGATTTTCCATTTAAGGATGATACACACGCCGATTCCCCGAGTCATTGGAAATAACCAAGTGCGGTTAAAGTGCGCAATCCGGCCGGGAATCAAACCGGAGTCCAAAAACTGTAGGGGGCACCCGAATTTGAACTGAGGACCTCTCGTTCTGCGGTCGAACGCTCTACCACTGATCTACTCCCCGTCATGCCAACACAGCAGCTGCATGTGTTGTGTTAAGTTGTAACCTAACCAACGAAGCGATATGTATTGTGTGTGAAGTGCTGAGCGAGGAAT
This sequence comes from Anabrus simplex, assembly GCF_040414725.1. NCBI lineage: Eukaryota > Metazoa > Arthropoda > Insecta > Orthoptera > Tettigoniidae > Anabrus > Anabrus simplex. Next base: position 490,876,139 of record NC_090267.1, read on the forward strand.
CACTGCTCAACAGTACAGGGCCACTAAAGGTCGTTGGTACTGACGTGTGAAGTGTGAGCATGCGGCATATGCGAAGAGTAACTGGGAAGAATACGGATTGAAGGTATCGTTGATGGCAGAAGCAGTGGCAGCAATACTACTCGTAATAGGGTGTTTCGAGATGAATCCTGGTCCCGTACCAGTGGGATTGTCTGGGAAGAAATGGAGAAGATGCAAGAAATAGTCAGAGAGGCGTGTCAGGTTGAACAAGCCAGGGACCTCATTCGGGAACAGTATAATGAAATTAAGGAGTTATAAAGAGGAACTGAGAATGATAAAAGAGAAGGGTGTGCAGAATGCTAGTGAGTTAGAAATACTAAAGTCCAAATTAAAGGGTTTAGAGGAGGAGTCGAGACATGTAATGCGACAAGGAAATATGGCCAACCAGAAAACACGGTGGAATATTATTTTCGTCTGTGGTGTACAGGAGAGTGATACTGAAAATGTACACGATTCTGTGAGTAAGATTTTGGACGTTATACAAAATTGTATGGAGGTAAATTGCAGTGAGACAGGCATTGATGACGTGCATAGAGCGGGGAGATGGAAGGAAAAGAGTCCAAAAAAAGTCAGCTTATTATCCGTTCTGATGGTAAATTAAATTTCAAGGAACACTAGGAACATAAAATCAAAAAAGAAGGAACATGGACAACGATAATATCATGGAGTAGAGAATTCAAAGCGAACCAAATCAAAATCTCTTTATGAGGTGTCTACCTCGGTGGCAAATGGTACACTAAAATACATTATTGTCAAGCACCACATTTTAAATTAACAAGAGAAGTAAATTTTTCTAGAATTCTGCAAGGAACTCTGGACTCAAGGCGTACATACGAGGACAGCGGTGGTGATGGTAATCGGTGGCGAGCTTGGACAGAGTGCAGCCATATAAAACGGATGAGTAGCAACAGATAGATGTGACGCGCACGACAGGTGGAATGTTAGGATCAATGATAGTGCTTGTGCAGCAACATGTTTAACTGCAGACACTAGAGAGGTTCAGTGCTCTGCAAGGAAGAGAACAGACAGCTGTACCTGCTTACAGCCGGGTCGTGTTACGTTCAGGAGTCAGCAGAGGAATCGAAGGAAGGAGGAAAGAAACAAAGGCCACAGGTAAAACTTTATATTTAAAGGACTTATGGTTCAAAAAGGAGAAGTCAATGAGGACAATATGCACAAGGAAATTATTTGTTCATTAGAAGGCAGTATATTAGAAGTAGAGAAATCGAGGGTAATAAGAAGTATGGTTACCAACCTGACAGATGGTAAAGCTAAAAAATAGCTAGAATTGAGACTGGGGTGTGTGAATGTAGGGAGATTTTTAAGGAAGATAAGGAAGGATGAGCTGAAAAAATTAATGGCCGAAATGGACATTATTACCTTTGTTGAGTGTTGAGTTGCATCAGGATACGAAGTCCACGTCGATGGTTTTAAGGTAGATGGTTCAAAAGAATTAGGGGAACATGTTTTTGAACGTAAGCCATGCTCCACAAAACAATGTCTCACACCCTAGTACGAGGGGTGTATTATATTCTTTTACACTTTATTTTTTGTACGTCCGGGTGTGGTTCACATATCACTTTTGAAGGTCGTGACGTGTAACTAGTGTCTTTTTTCACCGTTTGGTAGCAGCACACACACAGGTGCCAACGAATTCACTCGTCATAGCCATTTCACAACAACACTGTCAGCGTAGGAGCAAACCACACGGAAAGCAACCGTCAGGGACAAAGCTATACGACTTGCTTCCTGAGGAAGGAAGGCGTGACCACTGCAGAAATTCATCGGCGCTTGGTGGCACTCTGTGAAGAGCATGCGGCGTCACGGAAACAGTTTGAAACTGGGTGGAAGGTTGTAAAACAGGGCGCTCATCTGTGGACAAGGAACCAATTCTGTAAGGAATTTTATAGTGTCAACACCAGGCAACATTGCCCGGGTCGAACAGCCCATCCAAGGAAACAAATGCTTCACATTTACGGAAATGGATGCAGTGACGGGAATTATCCGAAACACCCTGCAGCGAACCGTATACGGCCACTTACAGTTGGGGAAGGTGTCATCCACGTGGGTGCCCAATTCTTGTCTGCAGACGAAAAGCAGAGGCGTGTGGACGTGTGCAGAGAACTTTTCCAATGCCATGATCAAGATCCAGACGACTTCATGGCTAGACTTTTGACTGGTGATGAGATATGGCTCCATTACCATGAGCCACAAACGAAACAACAATCGAAGCAATGGAAGCATATGGAAAATCCACCGCCAAAGAAATGTCGAACAGTGCCATCAGTTGGACTTCTGCAGTGGTAACACCTTTTTTTTCCATAGGAAGCAAGTCGTATAGCGCTCTCCCTGACGGTTGCTTTCCATAATGTCTGCTCCTACGCTGACAATGTTTTTATGAAATGGCTATGACGAGTGCATTCGTTGACACCTGTGCATGTGCTGCTACCCAACGGTGGAACAAGACACTAGTTACACCTCACCACTTGCAAAAGTGAAATTTACCCATACCCAGGTGTACAAGAAAAGTGTAAAGCAATATAGTACGCCCTTCGTATATTACCAACTAAATATACCTTACCGTTGAAGTATACGAAAGAACATCGATGGATTCGCGTTCATTTTCAAAACACAAACGGAAATGTCCAAATAGGAGCAAAGAAAAAGTGAAAATGGTCCTCCAGGGTGGATTTTTATCACAGCTGGAGAGCTTTAGTATAGTTTATGTCCACGGCGAGCATTTATTACAGTTTGATACCTACGTGGCATGCTGCGTAAAAGTCGGCGGAGGTCACGTTACGGTATCCCATTCTTCAATGAGAGCCTATACGTGGTCCTGGAGAGTCTGTGGTGGAACAGAACGCCCACGAACTCTTCTGTCGAGCCTATACTACACATGCTCGATGGGATTAAGGTCGGGACTCACTACCGGCTATTCCATCTCTTGAATGTCCAGTTCTCGCAAGACAGCTCTGGTGATGCGCGCTATCATTGTCGTGCATGAGTACGAATTCGAGGCCGACATCGTATGCAGCAACCAACACATGCTGTAGCAGTATCTTCTCGATGTACCCCGCAGTGGTAATATTACCACGGACGACGAAAAGATCCATACGGCCATCAATACTGATGTCACTTCACAGCATCACAGAACCTTGTCCGATTCGGTCGCCTTCCTGGACAACATTTGGCCTGTACTGCTCACCACGGCGTCTCCATACACGTTGACGTCCATCACACTGTCTCAGGGGAAGCCTGGACTCGTCTGTGAACAACACAGGTCTCCATTGGCGAAGTTGCCAGTTGACGTTGTTACGAGCAAATAGAAGGTGAGCTGTGCGATGTTGCTGTGTTTAACGGATCACTCGAACAGGACATCTGGGTCATAAGGACACTTCTCTTAACCTGTTCCTTACTGTCTGGACAAACACCATGACTCCAGTGACCCTCCTGAGGTCTTGTTGCAGTTCCCTGGCAGTTGCTGAACAACGCCGCAACGCACAGACATCAGTCATGGTGTGGGGTTGTCATGCGTCCACGACCTTGCCCAACACTCCTACTGAACTGGGCTGTTTCATAGTAGTGATTCCACAAGCGGTGAATAAATGACAGAGAGTCATTGAGATCCACAGCAACACAACGAAAAGTCCGTCCTTCCTGGACTGAAGTGACTTGAAGTTCGTTAACATGTCTCATGGGATGTGCTGGTTGACATACAACGTGCTCATATGACCGCAGTAGTCTGTGTGCCTCACAAAGGCACACGAGGGCACCGCTATTCACATTGTTTGAGCGATCACCTGACAGTTTAATACATGGCTACGTTTTCAGATGGAGTAAAACTTCGATTTGACATACCCTGAGTAGCTAAGGTCTCAAGGTATCCTGTACGACAATTGGAATGCCATCTACCAAATAAACATTCATATACCAGACGTTAGAAAACATGTTCCCCTATTTTATTTTGAACTGTGTACTTAGCAAGACAGGAGATAGGAGGGTTCAAATGGGCAGATATCCTGAAGTGATAGAAACAGGAATGGAAGAAGCTCTTTGGATAAGAGTAAAGATGAACTGGAACGGTGAAATAAGCTTATGTCTTGGTTTTGTCTACAACCCAGCGGAAGGTTACCCATTTGCAAACAAATATTTGTTCCTTGAGTTCGGAACCCCACACGATCACTGATATCTGACCATCTGTGCGTTGCGGCGTTGTTCAACAACTGCCAGAGAACTGTAACAATACCTCAGGAGGGTCATTGGAGTCACGGTGTCTGACAAGACAGTAAGGAACAGGTTAATAGAAAGTGAGTATGTACGAAGATGGAGGTGTTACAATGAGTCGTCAAAAGTCATGGGAAGACATTGAAGTTGATTTTAATAACGATTTGCTGCTCTGCGAGCCTTCACATTACCGTATATGGCATTCGCCGCATTTCATGCGGGCAGGATTCGCACTTGTGCGGGTAGCACCTATTCGATTCCAAATCCAACTCCTTAACCACTCGGACCCACAGCTGCGTGTATGTTATAATACCCCATTAAGAATTCTTCCGGTCCGCCTCTGTGGTGTAGTGGTTAGTGTGATTAGCTGCCAACCCCGGAGGCCCGGGTTCGATTCCCGGCTCTACCAGGAAACTTGAACTGGTCGGGGGAGAATGACCAGTACCTCGCCCAGGCGGCCTCACCTGCTATGCTGAACAGGGGCCTTTTGGAGGGATGGGCAGATTGGAAGGGATAGGCAAGGAAGATGGAAGTTAGGTACCATCCCGGCATTCGCCTAGAGGAGAAGTGGGAAACCACGGAAAACCACTTCCACGATGGCTGAGGTGGGAAACGAACCCACCTCTACTCAGTTGACCTCCCGAGACTGAGTGGACCCCGTTCCAGCCCTCGTACCACTTTTCAAATTTTCGTGGCAGAGCCGGGAATCGAACCCGGGCCTCCGGGGGTGGCAGCTAATCACGCTAACCACTACACCGCAGAGGCGGGCTGGTCCTGTACCAGTTAGATTGGCTGGGAAGACATGGACAAGATCCGAGAAATACACAGAGAGGCGTGTCAGGTGAAACAAACTAGGGACCTAATTCGGGAACAGTATAATGAAATCCTCCCGCAAGGCTCCTGCTCAGCATAGCAGGTGAGAACGCCTGGACGTGGTACTTGTCACCCTCCCCAGTTGTATCCCCAACCCAATGTCTCATGGTCCAAGACACTGCCCTTGAGGCGGTAGAGGTGGAATCCCTCGCTGAGGCCGAAGGAAAGCCAACCCTGGATGGTAAACAAATTAAGGAGTTAAAATAATGTGTTAATGAGGAACTGAGGATAATAACAGAGAAGGGCGGACAGTATGGTGGTGAGTTAGAAATACTGTAGGCCAAAGTAAAGGGTTTAAATGAGTTCAGACATACAGTATAATCCGGCAAGGAAATATGGCCGTCCGCCTCTGTGGTGTAGTGGTTAGTGTGAATAGCTGCCACTCCCGGAAGCCCGGGTTCGATTCCCGTTTCTGACCCGAAATTTTAAAAGTGGATGATGGCTGGAACGGGGTCCATTCAGACTGGGGAGGTCAAATGAGTAGAGGTTGGTTCGATTCTCACCCCTGCCATCCTGAAAGTGTTTTTCCGTGGATTTCCACTTCACCTCCAAGCAAATGCCGGGATGGTACCTATCATAATGTAACTCAAGGCCATGGCCGCTTCCTTCTCTCTTCCTTTTCTATCCCTTCCAAACTTCTCATTCTCCGCAAGGGCCCTGTTCAGCATAGCAGGTGTGTCCGGCGCGAGGTGATGTTCATTCTCCACAGATGAATCTCCCGACCCATGCCCCCCGCTCCAGGACACTGCCCTGGAGGCGGTAGACGTGGGATCCCTCCCTGAATCCGAGGGGAAAAACCCTGGAGGGTAAACAGATTAATAAGAAGGTTTAGTGACAAAGTTGGAGGAGACCACCTGCGCGGAGAACAGCGTAATTCGATATGCTGAAAACAGAAGAGGAAGGAGACGTTTTAGTGTACTCTTCTAGACTAATTCTTACGCAACTCTCGTATGACTCCTCCGTATTAGACTAGTAACTGAAGATCGCATCCTAACTCCTTTACTAGCTTTATAAATATACTAACCTGAATTTAAATTGAAAAATTACTATTCATTAAATAAAATACACGATCGTCGGACCTTGCACTCACACTTACTTCTTACCTGATCACTTACACATACGTTACTTGAAGGGCGCCAGCTACAACTCAGTGCAGCAATAAGATAATGAGATTCTTGAATATCTCTACGGTGTGGGATAATAAGCTTACTTTTGACAACATATCATGTAAGTTCTGGGAAACGGAGATTGGCGTTTGGTTTCCCCGTTACATTTCAGGTTATCTAATTCTGTTATTGAAATAATACGATGAATTCATTTGATAGAACAAAATATATTCTTTAAATTGTATAGAAAAAATAGTAAGTCTTTATACGAAAAAACAGATGAGAACATTAAATTATGACATTGCAACTGAAAGAAACTAGGCATGAATTTGAATTCTTCTTGACGGGACATTTAACAATTATACACAAAATTTATCCCTCACTTTTTCACTTGTCTGTACCTTCAACACTTGGAGTGTAATTACGACGTATTCCTTTGATCTGATGTTTACTGTAGATGTATCAAGCCTAATTTGGTGATGTATCCTTTTTGTTTCATTGACGACTACGTACCCATGTGACTGCTTCTTCTCCATATCATATGACTTCTTGGTAAGTGTATCCTTCTATGACTCCATGGTAAGCCTTTCCGTCGGTATCTTCAACTAAGTGACCGACCAACTGTGGCCTAACTTTCTCAATAACCAATGACTAATGACTCACTGAGTCCTCTCCATCTCGTTCACTCCTTTTTTTTTGCTGGTTGCTTTACGTCGTACCGACGTAAATAGGTCTTATGGCGACGTTGGACAGGAAAGGGCTAGAAGTGGGAAGGTAGCGGTCGCGGCCTTAATTAAGGTACAGCCCCAGTATTTGCCTGGTGTGAAAATGGGAAACCACGGAAAACCATTTTCAGGGCTGCCGAGAGTGGGGTTCGAACCTACTATCTCCCGAATACTGGATACTGGCCGCACTTAAGCGACTGCAGCTATCAAGCTTGGTCTCGTTAACTCCTTGAATGTTCACTAATACATTTGGCTTCTTTACTGTTCAGCTTTCGTTTAACTAATGACTGACGCTACAATATGCAGCCACCTTATGTAGACTGGTTGACACACCTACGTAATCTCCAGAAATAACTATGACCTACTCCCACTCCGCGACAAATGTTTCACACTATGGCGAAATCACCCGCAGCACCCAGAAGGTATCTCCAAGAACGTGAGCTCACCGCTAAATACGCACGATGACGTAGCGATGACTTGGCAGTAACGCCAGCAGTATTGCACAATGTAGCAATACACATCTGATATACAACAACTCTTACTGTAATGTCTTTAGTGTTAATCTACAGACACGCATATATGCATACATTTAGCTACAGTCACGCAAGAGACAAACATTGCAGAATTGAATTGAATAATAATTATAATACAATAATAGTAATCTCACAGATAAAATAATAGTACGGACATAACAATAATCATCATCATCATCATCTGTTTACCCTCCAGGTTCGGTTTTTCCCTCGGACTTAGCGAGGGATCCCACCTCTACCGCCTCAAGGGCAGTGTCCTGGAGCTTCAGACTCTTGGTCTGGGGATACAGCTGGGGAGTATGACCAGTACCTCGCCCGGGCGGCCTCACCTGCTATGCTGAACAGGGGCCTTGTGGAGGGATGGGAAGATTGGAAGGGATAGACAAGGAAGAGGGAAGGAAGCGGCCGTGGCCTTAAGTGAGGTACCATCCCGGCATTCGCCTGGAGGAGAAGTGGGAAACCACGGAAAACCACTTCCAGGATGGCTGAGGTGGGAATCGAACCCACCTCTACTCAGTTGACCTCCCGAGGCTGAGTGGACCCCGTTCCAGCCCTCGTACCACTTTTCAAATTTCGTGGCAGAGCCGGGAATCGAACCCGGGCCTCCGGGGGTGGCTGCTAATCACGCTAACCACTACACCACATAGGCGGACCATAACAATAATAATGATATAATTAATAATAATAATAATAATATTAATAATAATAATAATAATAATAATATCACAGATGAAATAATAATAATAAAATTACATACATCACCTTGTAACGGGATATGAACTGTTACATAACCGTGCGTATAAGACACAGCAAGAGGAATACTTGTAGTAGCGCTGCGGTGTCCGTGTGTTAAGGAGTTGGACTCGAAATCCAATGGGCAATGCCTGCACAGGTTCGAATCCTGTCCGCAGCGGCAGTTTTTGACAAGTGAATATACGTGATATTTTTTGATCGAGGTATTTCACAGAAACGAGGCGTGTTATTGTCACACACTGGTGATAAATATTCATGTGTAACGCATATGGCCCTGTTCTGTGAAAGTATGTGTTTGTTTCAATAGTAATTTCAGTAACTTCTTGAAAGAACTATCATCATCATCATCATCTGTTTACCCTCCAGGTTCGGTTTTTCCCTCGGACTTAGCGAGGGATCCCACCTCTACCGCCTCAAGGGCAGTGTCCTGGAGCTTCAGAATCTTGGTCGGGGGATACAACTGGGGAGTATGACCAGTACCTCGCCCAGGCTGCCTCACCTGCTATGCTGAACAGGGGCCTTGTGGAGGGATGGGAAGATTGGAAGGGATAGGCAAGGAAGAGGGAAGGAAGCGGCGGAAAGGAAGCGGCCGTGGCCTTCAGTTAGGTACCATCCCGGTATTCGCCTGGAGGAGAAGTGGGAAACCACGGAAAACCACTTCCAGGATGGCTGAGGTGGGAATCGAACCCACCTCTACTCAGTTGACCTCCCGAGGCTGAGTGGACCCCGTTCCAGCCCTCGTACCACTTTTCAAATTTCGTGGCAGAGCCGGGAATCGAACCACAGAGGCGGACTGAAAGAACTATTTGACAGAGAAATATAGCGTTGACAATAGTGGTTTTAAAGTGGAATTAAAACATCAGTCCACGTCTGTGGTGCAGTGGTTGTCTTGATTAGGTTAGCGTGATTAGCTTACACCCTCGGAGGCCTGGGTTCTATTCCCGGCTATGCCACGAATTTTTAAAACTGGTATAATGTCTGGAACGGGGTACACTGAGCATTGTGAGATCAACTGAGTAGAGGGAGGTCCGATTCCCACCACAGCTATCCTCGAAGTTGTTTTGCGTGTTTTCCCACTTCTCCTTCAGCAAATGCAGATGGTACCTAACTTACGGCTACGGCTACCCTTCAAACTTGCCCATGCACCCACAAGGCCCATGTTCATCATGTGATGTACTGATCCTCCTCCCCAGTTTTTTCCCGGACGAACAGTTTCACGCTCCAGTACACCGCCCTTGATGCGGTAGAGCGTAAAACCTACCCTGGAGTGTAAACCGATAATTATTAGATAATAATGGAGGCAATTACTTTTATTTTTTACCCTCCCATCACTGCAGGCATCGTGTAAGATCGTATATGATTCCAACACCCGGGAAGAGTTCGGAAGAGTCATTCTCTGTAGCCGTGCGCGCTCCCTCCAAACCTCTCCTATTCCCCTGCATCTAGCAGAGTAAGGTTGAAACAGAAGTGCTATTTGAATAGTAACAAATATACGCTATGACGTGAGCTGTGGTGTCCGAGTGGTTAAGGAGTTGGACTAGAAATCCAATGGGTTCTACCCGCACAGGTTCGAGTCCTGTCCGCAGCGGTATTTTTTTGTCTATTTTTGAATAGGATATAATATAAATACTGCCAGAACGGTATAAACCTATCCAAAGGTACTGCTATATAGATAAGGAAATCAATAGTAGCTCCAAAAACTGATGAGTATCAAGGAGGTTTAGAAAGGGCAGATCATCTGCAAAACACATCCTGAACCTAAAATTGATCATTGCATACCAGAAACAGAGAAACAAGAAATTTATGCTCACATTTGTGGACTTCCAGAAGGATTACCATTCCGTGGAAAGGGAAGCAGTGAACCATATCGTAGAGGAAATGAGTCTAAATAGAGAGACCTCATTGGGTCACATAGCTATCAGCTTGCATTCAGGAGATAGTGGGTTGGAACCCCACTGTCGGCAGCCTGGAAGATTGTTTTCCGTGGATTCTCATCTTCACACTAGGTAAATGTTGTGCTGTACCTTAATTAAGGCCACGGTCACTTCCTTCCCATTCCCAGCCATTTCCTCTCCCATCGTCGCCGTAAGATGTATTTGTGTCGGTGTGACGTAAGGAATTATATAAATAATGAATTACTAGAAATTCGTATAGTGTATAAGGAAATCCTTCAAAAATCATTCACCCCAATACTGTCATGTCTTGACGCAGACCACGTAGCCACTTGCTCGGTAAATATTGATACTTTAAAATACCGCTATCTTGACATGGCAACATTTGACTGGCCGTGGCCGAGGTAAAAAGGGACCTTCTATACCTTGAGGTGGTAGAGGTGGGATCCCTCGCTGAGTTCGGGGAAAAAACCGACTCTGGAGGGTAAACAGATGAGGAAGAAAAAGAATAAGGAGAAGAAGAAAAGTAAACGGATTAAGGGGAAAAGAGAGAAAGAAAGATAGAATGAAGAAACTTCTTAGAATTAGGCCGTAATATGGTTCCGTTTAGGAGCTGTTGGGAAACGTTCTGATTTTTTTCTTTCTTCCTTAATCTGTTTACCCTCCAGGGTTGGCTTTTCCCTCGGACTAGGCGAGGGATCCCACCTCTACCGCCTCACGGGCAGTGCCCTGGAGCTTCAGACTCTGGGTCCAGGGATACAACTGTGGAGGATGACAAGTACCTCGCCCAGGCGGCCTCACCTGCTATGCTGAACAGGGGCCTTGCGGGAGGATGGAAAGATTGGAAGGGATAGACAAGAAAGAGAGAAGAAAACGGCCGTGGCCTTAAGGTAAGTATCATCCTGGCATTTGTCTGGAGGAGAAGTTTGAAACCACGGAAAACCACTTCCAGGTTGGCTGAGGTGGGAATCGAACCCACCTCTAGTCAGTTGACCTCCCGAGGTTGAGTGGACCCCGTTCCAGCCCTCGTACCACTTTTCAAATTTTGTGGCAGAGCCGGGAATCGAACCCGGACCTCCGGGGGGTGGCAACTAATCACACTAACTACTGAACCACAGAGGCGGTTCTGATATTTTTATGGAGCAAAACTATGGCTCCTTTTTTAGAATAAAAATGTACAAGCAAACCATTAATTCCAGGCTAGCTTTCATCTTCAGTATTAATTTGTTGACGCTAGTGTATGGTTTCAAAGTACTTCTTTCTTTCTTTCTTTCTTTCTTTCTTTCTTTCTTTCTTTCTTTCTTTCTTTCTTTCTTTCTTTTTTTCTTAATCTGTTTACCCTCCAGGCTTGGTTTTTTCCTCGCACTCAGCCAGGGAGCACACATCTAGCGACTTAAGGACAGTGTCCAGAAGTCTGAGACTTTGGGTCGGGGGATACAAGAGCGGAGGAGGACCTGTATCTCGCCCAGGTGGCGTCACCTGCTATGCTGAACACGGGACTTGTGGAAGGACGGGAAGTTTGGAAGGGTCAGACCAGGAAGAGGGAAGGAAGCGGCCGAGGCCTTAAGTTAGGTACCAGTGGGAAACCACGGAAAACCGCTTCCAGGATGGCTGAGGTGGGAATCGAACCCACCTCTACTCAGTTGACGTTCCGAGGCTGAGTGGACCCCGTTTAAGCCTTCGTACCACTTTTCAATTTTCGTGTCTGACCCGTGCAACGGACCTGCTCCTCCGGGAGCGGCAGCTAATCACGGTAACCGTGATACCATAGAGGCGGTGAATTTAAAGTTTTGCTATAAAATTCAAATACGATATCATCATTTGTAAAATTCTGGCTGGTAGTTCAATAACAGTCCGCCTCTGTGGTGTAGTGGTTAGCATGATTAGCTGCCACCCCCGGAGGCCCGGGTTCGATTCCCGGCTCTGCCACGAAATTTGAAAAGTGGTACGAGGGCTGGAACGGGGTCCACTCAGCCTCGGGAGGTCAACTGAGTAGAGGTGGGTTCGATTCCCACCTCAGCCATCCTGGAAGTGGTTTTCCGTGGTTTCCCACTTCTCCTCCAGGCGAATGCCGGGATGGTACCTAACTTAAGGCCACGGCCGCTTCCTTCCCTCTTCCTTGCCTCTCCCTTCCAATCTTCCCATCCCTCCACAAGGCCCCTGTTCAGCATAGCAGGTGAGGCCGCCTGGGCGAGGTACTGGTCATACTCCCCAGTTGTATCCCCCGACCAAGAGTCTGAAGCTCCAGGACACTGCCCTTGAGGCGGTAGAGGTGGGATCCCTCGCTAAGTCCGAGGGAAAAACCGAACCTGGAGGGTAAACAGATGATGATGATGAGTTCAATAACATTCGACTTAAGGACAATACACACATCCAGTCCCTGATTCAATGGAAATAACCAATATTACGGTTAAAATCCGCTATGCGGCTGGAAATCGAACGTGGGGCCAAAATGTTTAGGGGGCACCCGGGTTTGAACCGGGGACCTCTCGATCTGCAGTCGAATGCTCTACCACTGAGCTACACCCCCGTCCTGCGTAGAGGCCAGCTACATGTGGTGTGCTCAGTTGTAATCGAACAAATGAAGTGATAAGTATTCTGTGTAAGTGTTGAGCGAGGAACTACTACTCAACAGTACAGGGCGACTGTAGAGGAGGAGTTGATAGATGTAATATGACAAGGAAGTGTGGCCAACCAGAGAACCAAGTGGAATACTATTTTTATTTATGCTGTACACGCGAGTGAAACTGAAATTGTACACGGTGAGCGAATGAGGTTTTGGACGTTATACAAAACTGTCTTCATCATCATCATTTGTTTACCCTCCAGGTTCGGTTTTTCCCTCGGACTTAGCGAGGGATCCCACCTCTACCGCCTCAAGGGCAGTGTCCTGGAGCTTCAGACTCTTGGTCGGGGGATACAACTGGGGAGTATGACCAGTACCTCGCCCAGGCGGCCTCACCTGCTATGCGGAACAGGGGCCTTGTGGAGGGATGGGAAGATTGGAAGGGATAGGAAAGGAAGAGGGAAGGAAGCGGCCGTGGCCTTAAGTTAGGTACCATCCCGGCATTCGCCTGGAGGAGAAGTGGGAAACCACGGAAAACCACTTCCAGGATGGCTGAGGTGGGAATCGAACCCACCTCTACTCAGCTGACCTGCCGAGGCTGAGTGGACCCCGTTCCAGCCCTCGTACCACTTTTCAAATTTCGTGGTAGAGCCGGGAATCGAAGCCGGCCCTCCGGGGGTGGCAGCTAATCACGCTAACCACTACACCACAGAGGCGGACTACAGTATACAAAACTGTATGAAGGTAAATTGTAGTGAGATAGAGATAGATGGCGTGCAGAGTGAAATAGTCCGATTAAAGTCAATCTATTATCGGCTGGAATGGTAAATAAAATTTGAAGGAGCACTAGGAAAATTTAAAAACAAATTGTGAAAAGGAAGATGGGCAAAGATACCATCGTGGAGCAGAGATTCCGCATTAGCTGGCAACCCGGAGGACCGGGTTCGATTTCCGGCTCTGCCACGAAATTTCAAAAGACTTATGAGGAATGGAACGGGGTTCACTCAGCCTCGGGTGGTCAACTGAGTAGAGGAGGGTTCGATTCCCACCTCAGCCATCCTGGAAGTGGTCTTCCGTGGTTTCCCACTTCTCCTCCAGACAAAAGCTGGGATGGTACCTAACTTAAAATCACGGCCGCCTCCTTCCCTCTTTCTTGCCTATCCTTTCCAACCTTCCCATCCTCCACCAAGGTCCCTGTTCAGCATAGCAGGTGAGGCCACCTGGGCGAGGTCATCCTCCCCAGTTGTATCCCCCGACCCAGAGTCTGAAGCTCCAGGACACTGCCCTTGAGGCAGTAGAGGTGGGATCCCTCGCTGAGTCCGAGGGAAAAACCGACCCTGGAAGGTGAACAGGTTAAGAAGAAAGAAAGAAGAATCTGTTCCGCACATGATCTGCCCTTTATAAACCTCCTTGATACTCATCAATTTGTGGAGCTGCAATTGTTTTTCTGCTGTATGTAGCGGTGTCTTTGGAAAGGTTTCATATCTCTCTTGCAAAAAGGGAAAACAACTCGCTGCGGACAGGACTCGAACCTGCGCGGGTAGAACCCATTGGATTTCAAGTCCAACTCCTTAACCACTCGGACACCGCAGCTCATGTCGTGGTAGCGATAATTTGTTATTATTCAAACAGCACTTCTGTCTCAACCTTACTCTGCTAGGTGCAGGGGAATGGAATGGGTTTGGAGGGAGCGCGCACGGCTACAGCTGGGTGGCGCTTCCAAACTCTTCCGGCGTGTTGGAATCATATACGATCTCATACGATGCCTGAAGTGATGGGAACAGTAAACAAATACAAGTAATTGGGATCAATTATTATCTAGTAATTATCGGTTTACACTCCAGGGTAGGTTTTACCTTCTAACGCTTCAAGGGCGGTGTCCTGGAGCGTGAGACTTTTCGTCCGGGATACAACTGGGGAAGAGGATCTGTACAGCACCCAGGCGGCCTCGTTTGCTATGCTGAACATGGCAATAGTGGGGAGAAGTGGGCAGATTTGAAGGTTAGGAAGCGGCAGTGTCCGTGAGTTAGGTACCATCGGCTTTTGCCTGAAGGAGAAGTGGGAAACGACACAAAACCACTTCGAGGATGACTGAGGTTGGAATCGAACCTCTCTCTACTCAGTTGACCTTCCGATGCTGAGTGTACCCCCGTTCCAGCCCAAGTACCAGTTTTCAAATTTCGTGGCAGAGCCGGGAATCGAACCCAGGCCTCCGAGGGCAAAAGCTAATCACGCTAAACTAATCAAGATAACCACTACACCACAACGCGGACTGAAGCTTTAATTCCACTTTAAAACCACTATTATCAACGCTACATTCCTCTTGTTAAATTGTTCTTTCAAGAAGTTACTATAAATTACTATTGCTACGTCATTGTCATTATTAACGTGTAAGACAAAGACATACTTTCACAGAGAGCGGGTATATGCGCTACACGTGAATACCGCGTGTATCTCCGATGTGTGAGAATAACACGCCTCATTCCTGTTGAACACCTCAATCACAAATAGCATGTATATTCCCTTGTCAAAAAGCATCGCTGCGGACAGGATTCGAACCTGTGCGGGCATAGCCCATTGGATTTCGAGTCCAACTCCTTAACCACTCGGACACCGCAGCGCTGAGGGATGCACGTAATCCTCTTAGTATATTTTATTCAGGGGAGTCATAGGAGTGTGATGTAATCATTAGTTTTGAAGAGTGCACTAAACCGTCTCTTTCCTTTTCTGCTTTCAGCTTATCATATTACGCTTTCCTCCGCGCAGGTAGTTTCCTTCAACATTGCCACTAAAAGTTTCTGAATATTATTTCCACATAATTCTCTTTAAATTTTCTACCGTCCGCCTCTGTGGTGTAGTGGTTAGTGTGATTAGCTGCCATCCCCGGAGGCCCGGGTTCGATTCCCACCTCTGCCACGAAATTCGAAAAGTGGTACGAGGTCCGGAACGGGGTCCACTCAACCTCGGGAGGTCAACTGAGTAGAGGTGGGTTCGATTCCCACCTCAGCCATCCTGGAAGTTGTTTTCCGTGGTTTCCCACTTCACCTCCAGGCCAATGCCGGGATGGTACCTAACTTAAAGCCACGGTTGCTTCCTTCCCTCTTCCTTGTCTATCCCTTCCAATCTTCCCATCCCCCCCCCCACAAGGCCCCTGTTCAGCATAGCAGGTGAGGCCGCCTGGGCGAGGCACTGGTCATCCTCCCCAGTTGTATCCCTCGACCCAGAGTCTGAAGCTCCAGGACACTGCCATTGAGGCGGTAGAGGTGGGATCCTTTGCTGAGTCCGAGGGAAAATCCAACCCTGGAGGATAAGCAGATTAAGAAAGAAAGAAAGAAAGAAAGAAGACGTTTTCTACCGGGCGATGACCTTAGATGTTAGGCCCCTTTAAACAACAAACATCAAATTTTCTACTCGAACTATTTTTCTTTCTTTTCAAATAGGTTTACGTCGCACCGACAGAGATAGGTCTAATGACGACGATGGGACAGGGATGGGGCTAGGAGTGGAAAGGAAGCGGCCGTAGCCTTAATTAAGGTACAGCCCCAGCATTTGCCTGGCTGTGAAAATGGGAAACCACGGAAAACTATTTTCAGGGCTGCCGACAGTGGGGTTCGAACCCACTATCTCCCGAATACTGGATTCTGGCCGCACTTAAGCGACTGCAACTATCGAGCTCGGTAAGTGAGATATTTACAGCCTATAAAAGTGTTATTGCTTTAACGTTCCACTAACTAATTTTGACGGTTTACAGAGACGTCGAGGTGCCGGAATTTCGTCCCACAGGAGATTTTTTGGTCCGCCTCTGTGGTGTAGTGGTTAATGTGATTAGCTGCCACCCCCGGAGGCCTATTCCCGCCTCTGCCACGAAATTTGAAAAGTAGTACGAGGGCTGGAACGGGGTCCACTCAGCCTAGGGAGGTCAAATGAGTAGAAGTGGGTTCGATTTTCACCTCAGCCATCCTAGAAGTGGTTTTCTGTGGTTTCCCACTTCCCCTCCAGGCAAATGCCGGGATGGTACCTAACTTAAGGCCACTGCCGCTTCCTTCCCTCTTCCTTGTCTATCCCTTCCAATCTTTCCATCCCCCCGCAAGGCCCCTGTTCAGCATAGCAGGTGTGGCCGCCTAAACGAGGTACTGGTCATCCTGCCCAGTTGTATCTAACAAACCAGAGTCTGAAGCTCCAGGACACTGCCCTTGAGGCAGTAGAGGTGGGATGCCTCGCTAAGTCCGAGGGAAAACCCGACCCTGGAGGGTAAACAGATAAAGAAGAAGAAGTGTGGTCAACTTTTGTTTCGTTTCTCTGCAGGGCCGGTATGAAGTGAGATTTTTACAACCTATAAAATGTTATTGATTTAACGTCCCACTAACTACCTTTGATGGTTTTCAGAGACGTCGAAGTGCCGGAATTTCGTCCCACAGGAGTTTTTTGACATGTCAATAAATCTACCGACACAAGGCTATCGCATTTTAGCACCTTCACAAACCACCGGACTGACCCACGTAGGTTATGTAAAAGAAAGACTCCCGAGGTCTCGGAAACCTACTTACATCGGGGTTAAAAGAGAAAAGTGTTGGCCAAGGAAGGTCAGATAGGAAAGAGGAAAATAAGGAGCCAGGAACAAGTAAGTAGAATCAATACGAGACTCAGCTAGTGACGCCGTGGTTACTACCCGAACTGCCACTGCAGAGCCCCTTTTGGTTGCCTCTTACATATCTATACAGACGGAACCAAGAACTCAACCGACGTGGGATTATGCATTGTTCTGTGTTGCACCTCAGGTTTCAAGAAAGTACTCCTTACATCAAGAGACGTCTATACTTACTGCAGAAATTTTAACTATCCATTCAGCAATCAACTATGGAATTCGTCACATCCGTAAGATTCTAATACTTTCTCACAAGATGCCCTTCGTAACCTAAAACATTCACACTGGGGCCTGTCAACTCGTCGGTATGTATTAGACATTTTGAACATGATCCATAACGCCCAGAAAGCAGGTGAGAAAGTACATCTCCCATGGATTAAAGTGCACGCTGGAATAACAATGAACGAGTTAGTAGACCAGCTAGTCGAACACCGCCTCTACAAACAGTTGCCTGCCCACAATCAAGCAACAGGCCTACAAGGAATGTTCTACCCAAGTGTGGTGCAAGAATTTGAAACTGCTAGTAAAATGTTTTCATTTCGTCCCTTTCATCTTTAATATGAATGCGTCTCTGTCATGGATACTATCCGAAACAACTCGACAGAATTAGGGTATTGGACATCCCTCACTAGAGATATAGTCGACTTGAACCACATCCTACTGTCATGTAAAGCGCACTCCTAACAGCGGAACCATCTGTACTCTTTTCTAGTGAAGTTAAATACCCCACTGCCAACCTCAATTGTCATCCTTTTATCAAACCTAACTCCACAAGATTATGCGCCGTTATTTCTCAATACTGTCCGCCTCTGTGGTTAATGTGATTAGCTACAAATCCCCCACCCCACCGGAGGCCCGGTTTGATTCCCGGCTTTGCCACGGAATTTGAAAAGTGGTTCGAGGTCAGGAACGGGGTCCACCCAGCCTCGGGAGGTCAGTTGAGTAGAGGGTGATTCTATTCCCACCTCAGCCATCCTCGAAGTGAATACCGGGATGGTATCTAAATCAAGGCCTCACCCGCTTCCTTTCTTTTTCGTTGTCTATTCTTTTCAATGTCCACATCCCCCACAAGGCCCCTGTTGAACATAGCAGGTGAGACCGCATGGGTAAGGTACCGGTCCTCCTCCACAGACGTATCCTCCGACCCAAAGTCTCACGCTTCAGGGTGAACGGATTTAGAAAGAGAGAAAGGTTTACAGACACGCACTGCCAAGCACAGAGCCCCTTTTAATCGTGTCTTACAACAGGCGGGGGAAAGGGTACTGAGGGTACCGCAGTGACACAGGTGTCGGTACATGTTCGTTTGATAGACACTGTCTGAAAGCCATTGTACTCTCCAACCAGATTAACGTATTCTTAATCCTCTAGTGAGCGCTGCGCCGTATTCCACAGTGGCACGGTGGTTGTAAGACAGTAGCCGAGAAATGCCGGGGATGTGAGTTCGAGTCTCACCTTCCGAATGACTTTTAAAATTCACGCCAAGTCCTGCATATTGATTCTTATTAATCCGGCTTCTTGTTTGTATTGCCAGCTAACTAGGCTTCAGTTCACACGGCTTCGGGTTCGAACCCCTGCAGAGCGACAGATTATGGCTTGGGTACAATGTGATCACGTTTGTCTAAATACATATCTCTCAATCTGCATACAACAGAACACTGCAGTTGTCCAATGGTCCGGTAAATTTTCATCATTCCAAATTTCTATCAAGCATTGGTGAGGTGATTCTCTAATTTATTGATTTCGCTGCATTTTTCCGCAACTCGGCAAATGTTTGGTCTTACCCATAAGCTTTATAATTTTTCAGTTCTTTAATGCCTTGATTAACTTTACAAAAGCTGAGTGGTTCGATATTTTGTGGTGGACTTTTAATGAGCATGTCTGTGTTTATAAGGAGTAGTTATTTGGGTTCTTCACAATTCAATAATTTATTGAATGTGTCTGATAGAATTTGCGAATTAAGTTTATAATTATGTGCCATCTTTCTGTTCTTTCCTTTTAGCATAAGTGTTGGCAGTTCATATTTTTGAAGTTGTTTACTAAATATTTTATAGTAATCCCTAGAATTGGTCTTTTTGTGATCTATTTCTGTTGGTTGAATAATGCTTTTTTCATGTTGTCTTTTAATATTTCTGATTGTTTTATGGGTTAGTACTTCGCTTGTTAAATTCTTCATGAGATGTATCTGTTTTCTTACTTTGGTGATTTAACCATGCCTGGTATCTACTTTCAAATGATTTATCGCATACCTCATTTCACCATTGTTGCTTTTTCCTTGCACTTGGTAAGGTTATTTTCTCAGCTATGTCTCTTAATTTTGGGATGATATCTTCTAATTTATCTTTTTTATCAATGTCTGGAGTTAGTTCATCATAATGTTCATTGTTATTAGTTTGTGGAGATCATAAATTTTTCTCCATTTACAGTTTGATTTCGGTTTCTTTACTGGTGTGAATTTAATTTTGAATTTCACCATGTAATGGTCAGACCCTATGCCTATTCCTCTAGGTACTGCGACTACTCCTACCACTATTCTTACACCTTAATTTCCTTCACACAATATACTGTACCCTATAGGGCATAAACAACACTGCCTAATCGATCTTACCTTCTTACCTGTTATCTCATGAATGCGCCAGCTCAACTGCAGTCGGCAGGAAAGGTCGTTTACAGGGTTCTTGTGAACGAGAGTAGGGGGATTAAAAAAAAATTGTTCTATACGTATGCTTACGAAATGAGGAACACAAACGCATTTACTAACATTTTGAGCCAAAGTTGTGTATTCTTAAACCAACATTTTCTTTTCTTTTATTTTACAATTGATTGCACTAATAGAGCTAAAATGGATGCCCCAAAGGCTCACATCATAAATCCAAAGATAAACATCGAAAAATATAAAATAGCTGGTTGATGTCGTGCGGGAAACGATAAGTGAACCAAAGAAACAAATGTGTCCTTACACGGAACAGCATCGCTATACCTACAAATAAAGTATATGATGCCAGGGTGAGAAATTGTCCTGCAGAAATAAAGCCACAAAAAAGGTCCCCACACATATTTGGGAAAATGCACACAACAAAATAGTAAGTTTGAACCTACAACTACAGGCATATCCTTTCCAATCTCGCATGAAATATATATTTTATGGATATGAACCGAGGTCCATTAAAACAAACGTTATATTTACAAAATGTATTAAGCAAGCTAGTTTCCTTAGTGCCCAGTTCCTACCTAAGACATCTCAATTAACAAAAAAAAAAGAAAGAAAGAAAAAGAAAGAAAGAATGAATGAATGAAACTGCCGTGCCAGCTTGTCTCGCCTGCAAGAGAATTCCTCGCACCAGCGGTCCATTTAAAAATGGCGTCGAGCCTCCCTGGCGTGCAGGCTGGGGGGAAATGACCTCCAAAACTCGACCGTGAAACCCCTCACAACAAAAAGAAGATTTAAAAAAACATAGCCTAGTTTCCAAGCCGGCAAAGACCTTCGCCCGTGCTCCTACCCTCTTCTACACATGACGAAAATAGCCATATAAATGAGTGAGGAATCATCTACTTTATTTCTAACTGTCCAACACCCGTGGCAGACCGCCCTGGGTCTCAATTATAACATATGAAGTATAACATTCCGTTATTCACATCAACCTCGCCGTAAACACATGCGACGAGTTCCAGCTACCCTCAAGTCTAGGGTTCAATCCCTTACTTGGCAGAGTATGAGGGGTCGCAAATATACGTGACATAGCCTCCGGTGTAGTTTCATTACATTCACAGTCAATCAAACTCAATACAAACACGAAGTAAACAATTAAATCCTGGCCGCATGCGTGCTCTACATTATGCAGACAGATTCCCTTCCCAACATAATGGTACTCTATCATTAATAACCCATAATTACAAGCAGATATCGTCTGATACCGGGCACTAAGAAACATTGATCTAAGCTCGTAATTAAGCTTCCCTACGACTATGTGTACAGCAACCCTGTCATTTAAACTACCTTAATCCTTGCTTTCTATAAAAATAAAAATAAAATGTATATGCATTACCCTAAAATATATAAAGAAAATACCTCAATAAATGGCCTAATGGGCCGTAATCATATTCCCTACTATATTTACAAACAAATCACCGTATTTCTGCATAACAACCCCCCGACCCTACACATATATATTAATTATAGTTCACTTATCTATCATCTTGGAGACCTCTTCCTCACCGTCCGGGTTGACTGCGAATGCTTAAGCAGTCATGGCGGCAGCGTTGTCCCAGATCGATCCCTTAGGTCCAGTCTTCCAGTGTACCATGTTCATGATGTCTTCTTCCGCCTGGGTGGCCCGTTGGTCGTCTTCTTGGGGTCGTGGACGGCAGTTCGTAACACCAGTCTCCTGCACACCTCACCGCTCTTCACTAAAATGAAATACTCAGTTTATTCACAGCACACCACCTCCCGATCTATTTATTCCCTTTGACATGGGAATCAGTCCTGGATATCTGGAATCTCGAAACTGACTTTACTATTCCTGCTCCACTAATCTAGTCTTCTACATCTGACCGGAATAATACCAACTATCCTAGCTTATTGTTATTGGAGTCCCTTCGCCCGTCGCCAGTCCTCTCTCATCGCCTCATAATGAAAGTCTACACAGGTAGCACTCTTTGCGTCAAATACTAAAACACTCGTGGTCTCACTGCACACGTCTACATATTGTCATTTACTTAAATTGCTACCGGGAATTTTACAAATCTCGTAGCTACTGAATCAAATTATCGCCACAACACTTATTAGTCACAATCTTTGTCTTAAACAAAGGTTTCTGGGGCGAATACCAGCAGAGACGCGACGCGCAGGGACAGCGAACTTATCATGGACTGAATACCTCCTTCCACCTTTCTCTGCTCTTATAGAATCCAGGAACCCACGCGACGCGCTGGGAAGTCCCGGGAAACAACTTGAGATTGGCATGTGGCCTCGAAATATTTTCTCACGGTAGTCGGTCACCCACGTAGCTATTTATTCGATTATATATTAATAGACTTTGATGTACCTATGGCTTCGTAAAATTCTGGCACTGATTTCCATCCTTTTACTTTCCTGTAAAACCTCCAAATATAGGAATTACGACTCAATTTCCGTAATGTGGTGAGCCTGTCTGTTCCCGCTGAAAATCTCTGTTAAGATGGCAGGTCTCTCCCCCAGACAAAATCCCATCTCTCTTTCTTTCTTCCTCACATATTCTTTCTTCGTCACATATGACCACGCCTTGCCTCGGGAATCCCCTTCAGTTCCCGCGCTTGGTATAGCATCACGCCTTTGCAGTTAGCGTCCTGCTGTGCATTATTTTATCAGCGTTAAATATCCATTCTTATAATTAACAGAATGGTACAATACATTCAATGTGTTGGGCGCCAGTTGCTCTATTAAGCAACAAAATTCGCAGAGCATGCCTCTTATCTCAATTATCTCAAGTCGTGAGGTGATAAACTCACACATTTGGCAATATACAGGAATATGGATCAGGACAATAGTAGATTACGGTTGCATTTCCACAATTGAGGATTGTATTTGGAAATAGAATAACTTATTATTATGAAATGAAAACTGAATTTATGACTATACTTTACTTCACAATGCACTAGCATTGCCGTACTTTAATTTAACAAATATATATATATATACCCAATGAGACTTGTTGTTACAATCAAAAAGAAAATTTAATCTAAACAAAGAAAGCTATTGGTATGAACTTGAAGTGAAATATGATATCGCCACTGATTACATTCTTCATGTCATTAATGCATAACATGCCTGATGCTGTAATTACCTGATGTCTGCACACACCGCTGTTGAACTTGAAATTCCTGGAAAAACCAATGAACTGAAGTCGGGAGCCGTCTGCTGTTATCTTCTTATGTAACCTGGAGTTGACCTACTTTCCCTGTACGAGTGTAGCAAGCTCCAATGTAGTTACATCCACTCAATAGATTGTAAGAAATTGGAAAATATTATTGAAACACATTGTGAAATCCGTCCTCACAAGTAGACAATGTTTCACTATCAGCACTGTACCAGTCTTTACTCAGATCAAACCACCACTCGTAGACCTCTTCGATGATTCCAAGACCTCTTCAGACACCTCTTAGCTCTGACTACCACTCTCATACGGGCCAACTATTCTTACCTCTACTTTTATAAACTTGTAATGACCACACATCTCCCTACTATCTGGTCATCCCTTCCACCTCAAAATACGGTTGCTGGCGAATACAGACACTCGGTCGAAATCACTTGCCCACGCACTGATGTCATCAGTCATTTGTCGTATTAGCTTGCCCACGCGGACTACCGATGACTACCCTGCATGTGTCAGCGGAAAACATACTTGCTCAATACAGTCTCGGTTAAACATAGCCTCGATTGCAAAATAATATGCCAGCCCATCTTGGCCAGAGTTACAAGTTACAGTATGTCTAATTGAAACCAACAAATCTCACTTATTAATATACAGAATAATTACAAACAAAATTCACTTAACCTATGATTAAATAACATAACATGCGTGATACCTAATTATATTACAGTATAAATGATGAAAAACAGAATATAATATATAATGAATCGGATCAACTAATGATGAGTAAGTAAGTAATTCGTCTTTATTCGTGGCGAAGTTAGGGCTCAAGGCCCTCTCTTAAACTTAACCACAATATTTAAAATAATTAACATACATACAGTATAATATTTAAATACAACAAATTTTTAAAAAGCAAATCCCTAATGGTAGCAGGTAGGGTATTCCATAGCCTCGCGGCAGTGACTACAAAGGAGGGGTTGTAGGTCCTGGAGTGACTGAGAGATATTGTTAAACAGGAGCCAGATCGTGTATCGTGGTTATGATAGGAGGAGAGGTAATTAAATTTTGAAGAGAGATAATTCGGTACACCTGTGTTTAGAACTCCATGCAGAAGGGACAACATGTGGAGACTGCGACGCTCATGAACACGAAGCCATGGCAACTCCCTGTAATAACTTGAAATGTGAGAACCATATCGCAGCTTAAATACGAATCGAATACAGGTGTTTAAACTCCGTTCAAGCATCTTGTTACTGTCATGAGATATGTCCGTAAGTACAGTGTCGCAGTAGTCTAGGATTGGTAAGATTAGGGATTTTACCAGTTGTATTTTGAGATGTTGTGGAAATATAGTAGAGTAGCGTTTGAGAGGAAAAAGGGATTTCTGCACTTTACGGCATGTATTTGTCACTTTGTCACTTGTTCAGTCCAATTTAGTGTCTCAGTCATTATAACGCCTAAGTTTC
The DNA here is from genome assembly GCF_040414725.1 of Anabrus simplex. Classification (NCBI taxonomy): domain Eukaryota; kingdom Metazoa; phylum Arthropoda; class Insecta; order Orthoptera; family Tettigoniidae; genus Anabrus; species Anabrus simplex. The sequence continues at coordinate 490,900,810 of NC_090267.1, forward strand.
TTACTGACGTACAACAGGGCACGACAATATTATTTAAAATAATTGGGGGTACATGTCTACTTTTTAACAAGTTAAGGTTTCTTTTGGTTCCAAATATAATAGCCTGAGTTTTGTTAGGATTTATTAACAAGCTGTTATTTTTCGCATAGTCATTCAGTCGTCGTAAGTCAAAATTTACTCTGTCAATGGCTACATCTATGTCTTGTGGATATGAGTGATAATAAATCTGAAGATCATCTGCATAGATGTGGTACTTGCTATATTTCAATGCGTCCCCTATGTCGTTCACACTAACAACAAATAAAAATGGGCCCAAACCCGACCCCTGCGGGACACCTATTGACTTGTTGTGCCATCCTGAGTACAATGATAATAATAATAATACACATTTTGGATTTCCTTATGTTAATTCTTTTCCGTACAAACATGATCAAATTGCCATTCTAGTTTTCTCCAATCTAAGTGTTTACATGTCTTAAGTTTATTAGGTTTCCTCATAAAATAGGTAGATTTTGATATCACATTATGGTTTCCACAAAATATCAATCTTATGCCATTTTTATTGGTCTGTTTTTGAGCTGGCCATTTTTATATTATGTCCCTCTATCTCTTTTCTTTCCCTAATTGTGCATTGAAGTCACCGTTGTAAATTTTGGTGTGATTGTTATTGATATTTGTCACTGTTTGATCTAAGAGGTCCCAGAATTAATCCACCTCTTCTCTGATTTTTCTCCTATTGTTTTTATCATTTTTAGGAGCGTGGGCGTTAATTATTGTGTAGGTTTGATTCGATGCTTTAATTGTCAGCGTCGCGAGTCTTGGGGACTTCGCCTGAAAATCTATTATCGAATAAATTATGTTCAAGTTAACTACGTATCCTGTGGTACCAAATTGTGGACAATTCTCATCACTCTTTCCCCAGGGATGCCTTTGTATACTCTATACCTTTGGGATTCCAGGGTTTCCTGCTCTTAATTCCTCGTCTTTTGGAGTTCTGCTGTAAGGATCCCTTGTTTGTCTAGTTCATTAGTTAGGATTTTTAATTTTCCCACCTGTGCCAGAGATTTTATGTTATTTGTTGCTAAATAGTTTATCTATTTCACCTTTAACCTTTGGTTTATTCGTTGGTTTGTGTTGGGTATTTCCAGATGCTCCGACTCATCCGACTCATCTTTCAAGCGACTGCCCACCGGATCCGCATGCAGTCTTTGGCTAGTACCAAGCGGTGGAAATTTACGGAAAAGATTTCCGTCCATTCTTGACTGTCAAAGGCATATGGCCTCGGCTGGAGAAAGCTGCGAGTTACAACTATGGTTGTGAACCATTGAGGTTGCCTCAAGATGTTCTCTGGCTGTCATATTACGGCATTGAGCCAACCCTCCTCCTTTCCCCGGGCTTGGGACCGGCAACACCAACTACTGAGCTACTCAATCCACCCAGTAGGTATTGCAGGCGGAGATTTATTTATTTATTATTTATTTTTATTTATTAATTATTTCTTCTTCTTTGTCCGATTACCCTCCAGGGTATTGTCCCTCAGACTCAGTGAGGGATCACACCTCTATCGCCTCAAGGGCAGTGTCCTGGAGCTTCAGACTCTGAGCCGGGGATAAACTGGGGAGGATGACCAGTACATCGCCCAGGCGGCCTCACCTGCTATGCTGAACAGGGGCCTTGCGGGGGGATGGGAATTTTAGAAGGGATAGACAAGGAAGAGGGAAGGAAGTGGCCGAGCCTTAAGTTAGGTACCATCACGGCATTTGCCTGGAGGGTAAGTGGGAAAACACGGAAAACCACTTCCAGGATGGCTGAGGTGGGAATCGAACCCACCTCACGAGGCTGAGTTCCAGCCTTCGTACCACTTTTCAAATTTCGTGGCAGAGCCAGGAATCGAACCCGGGCCTGCGGGGGTGGCAGATAATCACACTAACCACTACACTACAGAGGCGGACTATTTATTTATTTATTTATTTATTTATTTATTTATTTATTTGTTTATTTATTTATGTATTTATTTATTTATTTATTTATTTATTTATTTATTTATTTATGTATTTATTTATCCGTGTAACCTCCAGGGTTGGATATTCCGTCGGATCAGCTAGGAAACCCTCTTCTACCACAAGGGCAGTGTCCTGGAGGGTGAGACATTGGGTCGGGGATACAACTGTGAAGGAGAACCTGTACCTCGCCCAGGCGGGGCCCCACCTGCAATGCTGAACAGGGGCCTTATGCGCGATGAGAGGATGGGAAGTAATAGACAAGGAAGAGGGAAGAAGGCGATCCTCGCCTTAAGATAGGTACCATCCCGGCATTTCCCTGGAGGAGAAGTGGAAAACCACTTCGAGGATAGCTGAGGTGGAAATCGAACTCACCTCTACTCTGTTGACTTCCGGAGGCTTACAGTATCCCGTTCCATCCCTCGTACCACTTTTCAAATTTCGTGACAATGCCGGGAATCGAACCTGGACCTCCGGGCGGGGGGGCAATAGTTTTGAAAGAAGATATGGTGTCCAAGTCCGAGTCTCGGGAGGTCAACTGAGCAGACGGGATTCGATTCCCACCTCAGCCATTATCTAGATGGTTTTTCGTGGTTTCCCTCTTTTTCTCCAGGTAAATGCCAGGATGGTACAGCCATAGCATCTTCCTTGTCTACATCATCCAATCTTCTTATCGTCTCATTCTCATTCTCTTGGACTCGAAATCCGATTAATTCTACCCGCAGAGGTTCAAAACCTGTGCGCAGCGTTTCTTTTCCTATATATTACATGCTGCACCACAAAATGCTTGCACTTTCTTATTGCTGAACGTTAAGGAAGCTACGACCTCCGGGGCCGTTACGGAGTTGCTAAGAGTAAAGTCCTGTGATCATAGCCTTGTTTTCCTTTCCTTTGCTTAATCCGTTTATCCTCCAGGGTTGCTTTCTCCCTCGGACTCAACGAGGAATCCCACCTCTACCGCTTCCAGGTCAGTGGCCTGGAGCGTGAGGCTTTGGGTTGGGTATACTACTGGGGAGCAGGACCAGTACCTCGCCCAGGCGGCCTCACCTGCTATACTTGACAGGGGCGTTGAAGGGAGAGATGGGCACATTGCAAGAAACAGACAAAGAAAAGGGAAGGAAGCGAGCGAGGCCTTAATTTATATACCATCCCGGCATTCACCCTGAGAAGAATTGAGAAACCACGGAAAACCACTTCGAGGAGGACTGGGGTGGGAATCGAACCCCCTCTACTCAGTTGACCTCCCGAAGCTGAGTGGACCCCGTTCCAGCCCTCGTACCACTTTTCAAATTTCGCGGCAGAGCCGGGAATCGAACTTGGGCCTCCGGGGGTGGCAGCTAATCACACTAACCACTACACCACAGAGGAAGTACAACGGGGCAACCATCCTGTATTAACACTGATCAGAAAGAAAATGGGAGAATTCTGCTCCTTCCGTCGGGGGAGATATCGGCAAAAGAAAGGAAGACCGTGAAAATAAAAGACTCCCCTGGGCTCTTCACCTGATACTCTCAGGGTTAGGCGCGCGGCTGTGAGCTTGCATCCGGGAGATAGTAGGTTCGAATCCCACTATCGGCAGCCCTGAAGATGGTTTTCCGTGGTTTCCCATTTTCACCCCAGGCAAATGCTGGGGCTGTACCTTAATTAAGGCCACGGCCGCTTCCTTCCAACTCCTAGGCCTTTCCTATCCCATCGTCGCCATAAGACCTATCTCTGTCGGTGCGATGTAAAGCCCCTAGCAAAAAAAAAAAAAAAAAACCTCTCAGGGTTGGGAAAGAACGAGAGTTAACCAAGATGGGAAAACGAAAAATGAGGCGTCTGGCACAATTAAGTGGAAGGGATACCAGAGTCAGCTAAGACCCTACTGTTTACAGACCCGCACTGCCAACCAGAGCCCCTTCTAGTCACCTCTTACGATAGGCAGGTGTTAGTGAGGACACACTAGAGTTTGTGTCTAAAGCAAATGTTCACTGCAAGCAGATTAACGTATTCCTATCTCGCTAGTGAGAGCCCCTTCTAGTCACCTCTTACGAAAGGCTACAGTTTCTGTCTAAAGCCATTGTTCACTGCAACCAGATTAACGTATTCCTGTCCCGCTAGTTAGAGCGCCGTCGCCGTCGCCATTGGCGCAATTGGTTACCGCTCGGTACTTATAAAACAGTAGCTGAGAGACACGGGGGTTGTGAGTTCGAGCCTCACTTGAGGAATGATTTTTATAACTCATGCCGAGTCCTGCACATTGGTTGTTACTAACCCGGCTTCTTGGTTGTATTGTCAGCGAACTAGCCTTCGGTTCAGACGTTCAGGGTTCTATTCCCGGCAGAGCCGCGGTTTTAGGCTCGGGAACTAAGTGAGTTCGTCTGTCTTAATACACTTCTCATCTGCATACAGACCCTCCTCACCAATCATTAATTAATTAAAAATAAATCATAAATTGTCCGCCTCTGTGCTGTAGTGTTCAGTGTGATTATCTGCCACCCCCGCAGGCCCGGGTTCGATTCTCTTGCTGACGCCACTCAGCCTCGGGAGGTCAAGTGAGTAGAGGTGGGTTCGGTTCCCACCTCAGCCATCCTGGAAGTGGTTTTCCGTGGTTTCCCACTTCTCCTTCAGGCAAATGCCGGGAAGATACCCAACTTAATACCACGGCCGCTTCTTTCCCTCTTCCTTGTCTATCCCTTCCAATCTTCCCATCCCCCCACAAGGTCCCTATTCAGTATAGCAGGTGAAGCCGTCTGAGCGAGGTACTGCTTATTCTCCCCAGTTGTACCCCCGACTCAGAGACTGAAGCTCCAAGACACTGCCCTTGAGGCGGTAGAGGTAGGATCCCTCGCTGAGTCCGAGGGAAAAACCGACCCTGGAGGGTAAACAGATGAATAAGAATAAGAATAAAATAAAACTATAACATACATGTGAAAAGAATAAACGTAATTAAACAAAGAATGATTAGTCTCGTTCTACGGGAACATCCTCTGATTCTATCAAATCACTTCAAATCATGCGTCTCAGTGGTGTAGTGGTTAGAGTGATTATCTGCCACCCCAGGAGGACCGAGTTCGATTCTGGTCTCTAGCACGAAATTTGAAAACTTCTACGAGGGCTGGAAGGGGCTCCATTCAGCCTCGGGAGGTCAAATAAGTTCGATTGCCACCTCAGACATGCTCGAAGTGGTGTCCCATAGTTTTCCGTTTCTCCCCCAGCAAATGCGGGGATGGTACCTAACTTAAGGTCATGCGCTTCCTTCAGTCTTCCTTTTCTATCCCTTCCGATCTTCCTATCCCCCCACAAGGCTTCTGTTCATAGCTGTTAGACCGCCTTGAAGGAATACTGGTCCTCCACCACAGTTGTATCCACCGACCCAGAGTCTGAAGCTCCAGGACACTGCCCTTGCGGCAGTAGAGGTGGGATCCTTCGCTGAGTCCGAGGGAAAAACCGATCATGGAGGGTAAACAGATCAGATAAAGATATACAGTACTGTGTTTGTCTGACAGATTAAGAGGTGCGAGGAATAAGCATGGCCGTCGCGCATGCGCCTGTCTCAAGTCTCAAAGTCTGACAATAAACATTCGTTCCGTCCTCTGTGACACTGCGATTTGAGCTGTTGTCGTGGAGTTGCAAAGTGGTACGGCAATTGTGTCTTAGCTACACATTTACTGTACAGCGTAATGAACTGTTCGGTGATGAATACGCATTGATTAACACAGCTCGCATTGTCTATCACGACCAATGTTTGCAGCTAAGAGTGTAGTGTCTGTTACTCGTGCCGTGACTTCCCGTCAGACGCAGATAGTATGTACAAAATATATTTACGTTGATTATGAATTGGTGATTTTATGTATTATAGGGCTGTGGATGGTGCGAATCAATCATTCAGAAGTGCTTCACATTTTATATGAATTTTTCTTATTCTGTTGCCTACTTTTACACCATTTTTGTGTGTGTGATATTTTAACTTAATTGGATTTTCGATGAGTGACTGATTTTGTATGTACTTTGCGGGAATTCATAGTTTTGTTTCCCTATTTTAACGAAGTATGATGCACAACCTGTTGTCTACGCTTGTTGCTATGACGAAACTCTTTTAAAAATACGTGATTTTTATTTCAGAGCATATTCATTTAAAACCAGTTTATATTCGTCTTTTTAGAAAAGTTCACTTTCATCCATTATTTTGAGAAGATAACCTCAATATAAATTACCACCCAGTCCGATCTTAGACCCGACTTGACGTAATGCCCTCACTGTGACAGATACTTATGTGGTCAGAGAAGAATAAATATCCATATATAGTGTTCCGGGGTTATCTGTGGAACGCAGAGAGGTGAAAGAAGGTGTGGGCTTAAATGGGCCTAACTACGGTATAAAAAAATTAATTTAAAACTTTAAATAAAAGTTATATTTCTTTTAGAATCTCAAACTTAACAAACAATATTTTCAGGTACTGGTACTCAGGTACAAAATAGAAAACCCAAGGATAGGCAGTTTACAAGTTTCCCCCAAAACACCATTTAAGAGAACTTTACTCCAGCGTTACAAAACAGCCTTTCAAAGGCACCCCTCAATTTTACAGCAAACTCAGAAAAGAGCTTCCATGCTCTCCAACTTCAACCTAGGAGACTATGCTCCCAATTTCTTACAAAAATCTTACGAATTTCTGGCCTCTCTAGGCCCAAGTTGCGATTTTACAATTTAGTACACAGGTGTAACTAGTACCCAAAATACTGGGCCTTCGTCGAAAAGAAAAACAGGTTAAATTACTGGCCCGAACACAAAATGAATGGAGGCATACACTTGCGCTCCTAGAAAATTACATATAAAACCCTAATTGGGCTCACGGCCCAATGATGCAGAGGCTAATCCCAAGCTACTGAGGTGACTAGAATGAAGGTAAACTAAACGCTTTACAGAAAAGAGAAACAGTTACAGAATCGTAGCCACCTCAAACTAAGTTGAAGGTGAACTCGAGAGGGTAAGCACTCTCTATCCCCGATTTACAGTTTAAGACTTTATGAAATTTTACATTAGCAAGAGGAAATTTACATTTTAGAAATCACACGGTTACATGGTTAAAGTTTATAAACTTGCCCTCGGATAAGTTTGCGGAGACAGCTACAAAGATAGAGGACTGCTGGCCATTACCTGGGCTGATGTTCTGCCTGCCGAAGAATGAGGCACCCCACCTCCTGTCTTAACACACACACTCAGAAAGACGACGATGAATAAGACAAGGAAACTTGAAGAGCTGCAACGTATATACCCGAAGAGATGGTTCGAGAGGATTCTGGACTAAATCCGGACATACCCTCTCATTTTTATTGGCAGAATCAAAAGTCATCATCATCATCATCATCTGTTTAACCTCCAGGTTCGGTTTTTCCATCGGACTGAGCGAGGGATCCCACCTCTACCGCCTCAAGGGCAGTGTCCTGGAGCTTCAGACTCTTGGACGGGGGATACAACTGGGGAGTATGACCAGTACCTCGCCCAGGCGGCCTCACCTGCTATGCTGAACAGGGGCCCTGTGGAGGGATGGGAAGATTGGAAGGGATAAGCAAGGAAGAGGGAAGGAAGCGGCCGTGGCCTTAAGTTAGGAACCATCCCAGCATTCGCCTGGAGGAGAAGTGGGAAACCACGGAAAACCACTTCCAGGATGGCTGAGGTGGGAATCGAACCCACCTCTACTCAGTTGACCTCCCGAGGCTGAGTGGACCCCGTTCCAGCCCTCGTGCCACTTTTCAAATTTCGTGGCAGAGCCGGGAATCGAACCCGGACCTCCGGGGGTGGCAGCTAATCACGCTAACCACTACACCACAGAGGCGGACAGAATCAAAAGTTACACCCAAAAACCAACAAGAAGCCTATGATAGGCTGAAAAATAATTACAGAAAATTTTGATTGGGCAGACACCAAAGCCGGCGGGAAGAGAAGGAAGTGTTACAAACCTTGAAATATATATAAAAAAAGAAATGCAATTTAATTTACTTGACAAAACCTATAAACTCAAAATTTCTTTCAATAACAAATAATTCCCCCTTGCACCACAGTGCGTGACCTCAGTTTTTGTAGAGACATCTATGGAGAAATGTTCAAACTTCTTGATGTACACCAAAACATAACAAAATAAATCCAATCAGTTTAAGAAACTTAGAAATGACAAACTTCTCAATTACTCAGCAGTGACATTTTCTGATTAAGGTCCCAACTTCATGTAGTAGCAGTTTCACGTTTTGTTTGATAGATAGAGTTCTTAAGGCGCTTCTTTGAAAGCGCAGAGTTGAGGTGTACTTCCCGGTACATATAGTACGCGCAACTTTTAGTGATACCAGGTGTTACGGGGGTGAGGGTTAAGGAGGGAGCTCTCCCGGTTCCGGTAATACTGTCAACTGAAAGGAAATGAAATCTGAATTGAATCGATAGTATGATCGATCAATATGAATTTTCTAAACCTTCATTATCTTAATCCAACAACTGTGTCACACACACATTACATAACGTTATATAACATTTTCCTAGCATGAATTTTATAGTTTGGCTTTGCTGTGTAAAACAACAACAATTCTAGTACGTAAAGTGTACGCCAGACGTCTCACGGCGATGCATAAGCGATTCATAGTTTCTGTTTCAAAGGTTGCCAATACGAATCTTGAAGGCAGGGAGTAAAGAATACAGGGAGCTGCCCGCTACACTACTCTCTGTGGCTGTCGCTTGAAGCCAAAGGCCACGCCCCCCATGGCTACCAAAACATGGCAGTTCTTACGTGTGGATCAACGAGTTAGTTCTAGCTCGTTGGTGTGGATATATACAAACTAAGATATCTTCTCGGGAGTAGAAGAACTTCGAATCGCTGAATGTTCATCTGTGTTAATGTGCTGTACGGCTGGTTCCATGGTGTTTTCTATGTCTGAGAGATCTGCATGTGAAGTATTAAGGTCATCTAAGCCAGGAAGTGGTGGTGAACTAACGTCTCCACCATCCTCAGTAATGTTATTTATATTGCCAGTTCCGTCAGAAGCTGTCAACACAGTGCAGTATGTCGGCTGCCTGGCGTTCAAAGCCGGTCGGCTTCTACGATGCGGACAATCTACTTGTAAATGTGTCGTTTCCTTAAAGTAAAAACATGATTTCATTTGGCCCTCATACGTTAGGAGAATTCTACAGTCATTAACAGTTAGTTGAGTGGGTATAGGGTACTGAAGTTCAATATTGACAACACGAATGCCGTTACTCATCATCATCTGTTTACCCTCCAGGTTCGGTTTTTCCCTCGGACTAAGCGAGGGATCCCACCTCTACCGCCTCAAGGGCAGTGTCCTGGAGCTTCAGAACCTTGGTCGGGGGATACAACTGGGGAGTATGACCAGTACCCCCCAGGCGGCCTCACCTGCTATGCTGAACAGGGGCCTTGTGGAGATTGGAAGGGATAGACAAGGAAGAGGGAAGGAAGCGGCATGTGGCCTTAAGTTAGGTACCATCCCGGCATTCGCCTGGAGGAGAAGTGGGAAACCACGGAAAACCATTTCCAAGATGGCTGAGGTGGGAATCGAACCCACCTCTACTCAGTTGACCTCCCGAGGCTGAGTGGACCCCGTTCCAGCATTCGTAGCACTTTTCAAATTTCGTGGCAGAGCCGGGAATCGAACCCGGGCCTCCAGGGGTGGCAGCTAATCATGCTAACCACTACACCACAGAGGCGGACATGCCGTTACTCACGTCAGAAAATTCGTGGGGGTCACTCCACTTCTCGTCCCGAATGTCCTTGACCAGCCCGTAAGTTGACAGCACGCGGGCAAGCCGTTCGTTGTTTACTTCAGGTGGTAAGCTGAATACATGCACTCGCTTAGTAGAGGTGTCCGCAGCAGTAATTGTCACATTAGTCGAAAGACCAGTAGAAAGACGGAAAACTTTCACACCTTCATGCCGGGACAATAAGTTTACATATAGTACAACAGAGACTAATTTAATATACACTGCATTTTCCCCATTATGAAGTTGAATGGCTATAATTTGGTCCTTGTTAAGTTTGAGTTCTGTTCCTATCCAGCGATGATTTTCCAGTGGAGTAGGCCTATTATTCCTATCCTCAAACACACATTTAATAGTATTTTTCCGTATACTTGCCATATTAGTACTGATACTAGTTCCAAGGATGTAACGAGAACACTTAACAAGTCCCAATGACTTTCGCACTAGCTCACTGTCACCTCTTGGCCGCTTGCCGTGTTACCTCGGCCGAGGTTGCACTCCACTCGGACACCGCAGCTCCGTCTATACCTGGCAAGAACAAAGGCCCTGTGTGTCATAATGCATCATGCAATATGCAGAAAAACTAACGCTGCGGATAGGACTCGAACCTGTGCGTGTTGAACCCATACGATTTCTAGTCAAACTCATTAACCAATCGGACACCGCAGCTCCCCCTATACCTGGCAAGAACAAAGGCCCTGTGTGTGATAATGCATCATTCATTATGTAGAAAAACTAACGCTGCGTAAAGGACTCGAACCTGTGCGTGTTGAACCCATTGGAGTTCTAGTCCAACTCATTAACCAATCGGACAACATAGCTCTGTCCCCGGCGGGCAATAAAAAAGGCCCATTGTGGCACACCGCATCATCCAATATGAATAAAAGTTAACGTTGAGGACAGGACTCGAACCTGTGCATGTAGAACCCAATAGTTTTCAAGCGCAACTCCTTGACCACTCACACATCGCAGCTCTGTCCTAGATGGCAGAGAAGAGGCCGAGTATTTCATATTGCTACATCTAATCTGTAGAAAAGCAGCGCAGCGGGCAGAACCTATTCTACTTCGAACCCAACTCCTTAATCACTGGGACACCGCAACTGCGTCCCTAGCTGGCAATAATACAGGACCTGTGCGTCATATTGCATCATCCAATATCTATAAAAATTCACGCTGCGGACAGGACTCGAACCTGTGCGTGTAGACCCCGTTGGATTTCTAGTCCAAATCATTCACCAATCGGAGATCCTGGCGGGCTATAAGAAAGGCCCATCGTGGCACACTGCATCCTCCAATATGTAGAGCAACGAACGCTGAGCACAGGAATCGAACCTGTTGGGGTGTAACGCATTGGAATTCAAGTACAACTTCTTAACCGTATGAACACCGCAGATCTTCCTCGGAACGGCAATAAGAATGGCCTATATGTCACATTGCAACATCTAATACGTTGAAAGCTTACGCTGCGAACAGGATTCGAAACCGTGCGCGTAGAACCCATTGGTTTTTCAAGTTCAACTCCTTAAACACTTCGAGACCGGAGCTCTGTCGCTAACTGGAAAAAGAAAGGCCCAGTGCTTCATATCGCTACATCTAATATGTAGAAAAAGCAGCACTGCGGCAGAACCAAATAGATGTCGTATCTAACTAATTATCCACTGCGACACCCCTACACTTACTCCAACTCGTAATGAGAAAGGACCAGTGTGTCATATTGTACCAACTAATGTGCAGAAAAATTAACGCTGCGGACGGGATTCGAACCTGGAAGGGTAGAACCCATTGGATTTCAAGCCCAACTCCTTAACCACTCGGACACCACAGCTCCCATTCACAAAAGGCAATGAGAAAGGCCTATCTGTCACATTGCAACATCTAATAATGTAGAAAAAGTAACGTCCGCCTCTGTGGTGTAGTGGTAGTGTGTTTAGTTACCACCTCGGAGGCCCAGGTTCGATTTCCGTCTCTGCAAAGAAATTTGAGAAGTGGAAGGGAGGCTGGAACGGGGCCCACTCAGCCTCGGGATGTCAACTGAGTAGGGGTGGGTTCGATTCCCACCTCAGGCATCCTGGAGTTGGTTTCCCGCTGTTTCCCACTTTTCCTCCCGGCAAATACGGTTTTGGTGCCTAACTTAAGGCGACGGAAATCTGTAAGTTATAATCGCAGAATAAATAATGTTAATCAACAATAGAACTTTACTTAGTCCGCCTCTGTGGTGTAGTGGTTAGCGTGATTCGCCGCCCCCCCCCCGGAGGTCCGGGTTCGATTCCCAGCTCTACCATGAAATTTGAAAAGTGGTAGGAGGGCTGGAACGGAGTCCACTCAGCCATGGGATGTCAACTGAGTAGAGGTGGGTTTGATTCTCACCTCGGCCATTCTGGAGTTGGTTTCCCGTTGGTTGCCACTTTTCCTCCCGGCAAATATGGGGTTGGTACCTAACTTAAGTTATAATCGCAGAGTAAAAAATATTAATGATCAATAGAATTTTACTTGAGTTGTAATCTTCAGAAACATAATATATTGTAATCATATCATAGTATCATTATGAGGCTATATCATAATATTACAAGCGACATCTTTTGGGGGGGTTAGGGATGCTGGACGGCAGTGCGTACAGATTGGCCTTACGGCTCGGGATGGACGTATGGTGTGTGTGACTCAGAAGCAAGGCGACAAAAACAGAGAGATGGACAGACACTGGATGCGAGTAAGTGCAGAATGGGGAGAGGGAAGGGTAGTGCACGTCACTAGTCGTTGGCTACGAGATATATCGCAGGCAACGCTCTAGAGAAACACATGCAAGGGCTAGCAAGCGCCCGAGCGGTGTCCGTGCTGTTATCTCTTGCCTCCCGACTGGCAGCTAAACTGATCGCTCAGCATTAGTCAATCGGACACCGCAGCTCTTTTAAAGGGTACGAACATGCCGAGTGGATTACTCCTCACTCAGTGCTCATAGCAGTGCTCTTCACTCATCACTCATCATTCAAAGGCGCACATACCGGGTAGGAGACCCTCGCTCTTTCTTCATTAATGAGGAAAAGTTTTCCATCCAGTTATGATTGTGCAGCATTCACGAGAAGATAGGGTTGTGTTCTTTATATGTAATTTTGTTTCGTGAAAATGTTCATACTCCTCTGTATACATAATAGTACTGGGCGAGTTGACCGCGCGGTTAGGAGCGCGCAGCTGTGAGCTTGCATCCGAGAGATAGTGGGTTCGAATCCCACTGTCGGCAGCCCTGAAGATGTTTCTCCGCGGTTTCCCATTTTCACACCAGGCAAATGCTGGGGCTGTACCTTAATTAAGGCCACGGACGCTTCCTTCCCATTCCTAGGCCTCTCCTATCCCATCGTCGCCATAAGACCTATCTGTGTCGGTGCGACGTAAAGCAAAATAGCATACATAATAGTTAAGTATAGTAGCAGAAGTGATGATGAACTCATGATAGCACGCAAACTGTACTTGATTTCAAGTTCTGACAGAAGATACAGCGCACATCCAATTAATTAGAGAAGGCAGAGATTGGGTGAATTCCATCATTTATACCAAGAAGTGAAGAAAGACCCACAGAAATGTTACGACTATTGAAGAATGTCAGTGCAGACATTTCAGTATACGACTCCTTGGCTGAATGGCAAACGTTGATCCCTTCGGTTCAGTGAATCCCGGGTTCGATTCCTGGCCGGGTCGGAGATTTTATTGGCGACATTAATTCTTCTGGCTCGGGGATTGGTTATTTGCGTTTGTTTCAACACTCTCCTCTTCATACTCAGACAACACACCATACTACAAACTACCACCGAAACACGCAATAGTAATTACATCCCTCCACATAAGGTTGACGTCAGGAAAGGCATCCATCCGTAAAACAGGGTCAGTCAACATGTGTGATACGGTTCGCATCCGCGGCCCCACAAGGTGTGGCGAAAGGCGGTAGAAAAAGAAGAAGAAGAATGCAGACATTTCAATATTTGCTGAAGGGAATTGAAGGCAATATGAAACCACGGAAGTACAGCAGCTATCATGTGAGTCATATTTGCATTGAAGAAGAACTGGTCATTACAATAACGTAAGCAATAGTAATATAATATTATTCTCCACTTCAATAAAGCAATCTGTACTTCATCGAAAGATTAAATTTACCGAGTATAAAGATAATATTCAACATGGATATTTTACCTTCAGTGAACGCAGGTCGATAATATTATGAGTAGGCGGCCGTGGCCTTGAGCCAACCAATCACAGAACAGCGCTCAAGAAGCACATCGCTCCAAAATCAAACCGATTTGATTCTTGAGGGAGGAGCGGAAAGAAGAGGGATGAGTGAAGTGCCGGCATGAACGCTACTATTGAAATGTATGGGTTTGTTTTGCATCTCTCAACTTCCTGTGTGAAGACACAGGAGTGATGAGCGCTGAGCGAGGAGTAATCCACTCGGCATGTTCGTACCCTTTAACTCTACCCGCGAGCAAGGTACGTAGAATACAAGGTAGGGATCACGAGAGAGGTGCGCAGTGGCAAAGCAGAGCTGTGACGTCACGCAGGACCCTCGCGTTGAATCTGCTCTGAGTGAGGTAGAGGTAGTTCGAGTAAGAATCGCTGTGCACGCAGAAGCTAGGTGCTAATAATACACGATAGTAACATATCTGTGGTGTATAAGAAACCGTGTGTGTTTATTTTATGAGATAACACGTAAAAAGCAGTAATAATGTACACTTTTCAGTATGCTTTGTCATGCCATTGCAGACTGCACAAATCATAGCAGGCACGCGAAGGAACGAAACATACACTTTCATGAATTCCCTAAAACCACTGACGTAAATAAATGGCGACAGAAGTAATCAAGACGTTATCGAAAGCTATCTTTCTCAGCTTCGAGGGTTCGGAAGGCTTTATGACGATCCTCTTCCGACAGCTGTGACGCGAAAGGTGAAATCATTGCTTCTAGCCTCAATGCTTCCAAGGCGATAAGAAATTCCAACTGTTCTCCGGAAGATTATGAAATATTACGTCCAAATATGTACTGATGAACTCGATCAAAACTCGGATATCGTGTGCCAGTCTAAGGCCAGCGTTGAGCCCACAACATCCTATTTTTTTTATCGGAGGATGAGCAAGGGTTCGTTAAAGCCCTTGAAGATCTAGTAAAACAGCTCGAGGGGAGTCGTGAAACCAAGGAGCTGCTTGAAGACTTCACTGGCTATATAGCTTTCAGGATAAAGAAGAACCTCGATATAGAAAGTAATTACGGAGAGAAAACAGGTCAAACTACAAGGGGTGGAAATTAAATTTCAAAAAGGTTTTTTTTTTTTTTTTTTTTGCAAGTTGCTTTACGTCGCACCAACACAGATAGGTCTTACTGCGACGATGGGACAGAAAAGGGCTAGAAGTGGGAAGGAAGCGCCCGTGGCCTTAATTAAGTTACAGCCCCAGCATTTGCTTGGTGTGAAAATGGGAAACCACGGAAAACCATCTTCAGGGCTGCCGACAGTGGGGTTCGAACCCAATTTTCCGAATACCGGATACTGGCCGCACTTAAGCGACTACAGCTATCGAGCTCGGTAGTTTCAATTTTACCACGGGAAAGAACTGAAAAAGGGGTTCTAACATCATCACAAACCTTACGGATATCCTGAAAAAGACATTCTCCGAAATTTATGAGCTTGCAAGTTGCTTCGTGAGAAGCCGTTCTTTTATTCCAATGGACGCTTTAAACAAAAGTAAGACATTGAAGAGACCGGGTTTCTGTTAATACAACACCGATAAAGAAAGAAGAAAAGCAAAGAAATTCCACTGATGCTATGGATAAGTGTGTTTTGTTATATATATTTTTAATATCAGCATTATTCTTTGTGTATAACATACCCGTTTTTTTTTTTATGAAAATCAATTTATTATGTTGTATATGAAACCAGTGCTAAGAATGTTGATATACAGGCTCATGAATATGGCCTATCTAATGTTAACGTGGAATTTGTCATTTCTTGGCACTTGCAGGAAAACATTTACTGTACTGTTTGTATTGTGGACAGTTTCCTAAAATTTGCTGTTTGTGTTGTTGACGGTGTATATATTTTCCCAATACTGCTTGTAACAACGGACATATTTCGTGCAGTCATCAAGCTTTATGTTCGAGTCTGTAACAATTAGAGCCCCTTGTTATTGTTATCATAGGTGTTGAGAACATGAACATATGGAATGGCCATTCCACTGCTATCACAGTCTTAGCATTGGTACATCCTTTTATACAGATCGAAATACTTCAGAAACGCTGCTGGATTCACACTGTATTTGATCTCCTATTATTACTCTACTGTAATAGTGAAGTGGAATGCATTTTCTTAGGTGATGTTAAAATATCAATGAAGTTATCTCTAACTTGTGGCTAAAACAGAATAGCTTACAGCTGTGTATTAGCCTACCTCATATAGAGGACAAGGCGCTGAGGGTTCAAGTGTCGTCATCGCCAGCCAAGCTTGGTGGGGAGACCTGCGCGTGATCCCTACCTCTTACTCTAACTACCTTGCCCGCGAGTATTGGAGGTCCAGTGCGTCATATTGCATCATTCAATATGTGTAAAACTAACGTTGCAGACAGGAGTCAAACCTGTGCGGGCAGAACCCATTGGATATCAAGTCCAAATCCTTAACCACTTCGGGAACGAAGCTCAGTTCCTAGGTGGCAAAAAGACAGGCCCCGTGTTTCATATTGTTCATCTACTATGTAGAGAAAGCAGCGCTGCAAGCAGAACCTGTTGGATTTCGAATCCACCTCCTTAACCTCTGGGACACCGCAGGACGTACTCCAGCCCGCAATGAGAAAGGACCAGTGTTGAACCGTATCCCCTGTCATAAAAGTGGGCTAGCTACAGCGTAAAGAACGCGTGGAATGGTTCGATGTGTTTGGGAGAAAATAAATCAAGCAATAATATCAATCGTACTAAATTAGTACCTGGACAGGATCTACGGTCAATATTCTAGTGAATAAGAACCCCCCCAAAAAAGGCAAAGATGGATTTATTCAATAAAACATAGATATCATTCATTATTAGGCAAATACACATTAACTTGATATAAACACGGTCCGATGCAAATATATTCGGACACGGGGATAAATAAACCTCTTGTTCAAGCCATCCTACTCTCCCTTCCAAAAGAAAAACACAGATTCTAAATATGGCCCGAGCCATATGAAAATGAGAATGGTTAAGAAACCTTACAACCCAGCTATTAGCTTACGAGCTAAAATAGACGCACATCTAAACAACGTTGGTTAAGCAAAATAAACAATAAAACACTGGTCACAACACCATCAGAAAAACATATGTACATACACACACACCTGTAAACAAAGGACACATGGGAAAATGCATATAATGGGATATCAATCTGAGTTCAGCTCCTATATGTGGGCGTAGACCAATAGCGCCTGGCCCGGCACAATACTTCCGACTTGCACCCTCACTGAAAGGAATGCATACAACTGTGACACACAAACCAAAACACGACGGGCTAGCAAGGGGCTGCAGGTTTCTTAGAATTGTTCTAACAGGCTGGACTCAGTTGCTCCCTGTCAGCTAAGGCCTTCATTCATTCACTAGCCAGCTTGGCCTGCCTGGCTTAGGTCTCCGTACCCGAGACAAGGTTCCTCTCCTCACAATAACAAGCTCGGCTCTTGTTTTCAACAGCCGGCGAAATCACATACAATAATACCTCGACCTCAGCAAATACATAGGGCTACTGCCTATCTCATACACATATCTGGCCTCCCTAGCCATTTCGGGTTATACGAGCTCTTTGCTCAACGTAACGTGGGTTCGACCCCCACTTAATTCAACACAGATGGGCGCTCAGGTCTCTTGGCTTCACTCCCTAGGTACACTCTCCTAGTTTTAGCCCCCCGTTATCCATATATAAGCATCCTCTAGCCTTACAACTCGCGTCACATAAGTCCGACCCGTATCAACTCCAAAATCTGCTTTCCCTGCATATCTAAAGATCTTAATTCACTCGACGGTGTCCACAGCTCTGTCGCACGTCTTAATGGTACCTGAAATGCATGCTGCGTGCAGAGATGACAGTAAATAAAGGATAAAGAAAAATCCTTCTCTAATCCTGAAAACATAACCCTCGCTCCCATGCGACATTTAAGGCTTAAGGCCTAAAAATTCTGTGAGGACGCTATCCAAATAAATCTCAAATGAAGTCGTAGAACACACAGACAGAAACATGTCCCCAGTGAATGAATTCACACAACACTAAATATATCCTAAGTATTCCCTTTAAACCCCAACTATCTATATAACACACTCACGTCCCAAGCTAATACATGCTATAGCTTATGAACACATTTACTTTACTGAAGTTAAATCAAGACATACGCCTCACTGGCTGACTTTAAATATGCACAAATATTTACATAGAAATCTAATTTGCCTATAGTATATCTATCTGATAACTACAACATGCTAATAGACATTGGAAAGCTTAGCTTGACGACAGGAACCAGCAACGGCGGTCACATGACCGCTGGTGTCATTCAGGCCTTAGCCTGACATCTCAGCGATCTCCAGGAATCGAAGCCTTGTCCTCTCGAGTCCAAAGACGGCCATGATTCTCCAGTAGGCTTCGGTATCCTCCAATATAGCTGTTGTGGAAGTCTTCTTCTTCGCCGTTTCTTTAATCAACAAGCACATGGGATCCACCCCTAATGATTAGGTTGTAATTAGGCAACAACCTGTGCAACAGAGTTACAGTTAAATAAATGCACCATTAGATTGCGGGCAGTTTCCTATCCTTCAAACGGCAATATATAAGACGGTACACACACGGCATACGCGTATTCCGCGCCCGCGTCCCGATCACTCGTTGCTACCGTGAACAAAGTACATACGTGAGACGCCTAAAATATAATGAGAAAATCACTCACAGTCTGAAGTAAGCAACGTATACAGTCATTCACCAGCCCGCACCCTGGCGACTACTCAAATACGAATATTTTAGACAGAGGTAACTGTCCAGATCATTGTTTATACTATGTAAAACACCATAATTAAAACAAACAGAGCTTCTAACATGGCGCGGCTTCCCCTTTCCAAGTTCTTTTTCAACCTTCCTTCCTCCGTCCTGCCAAAGAACTTCGCCTCGTAAATCCTCGCCTTCCGGTCCCACAACTAAAACAGGTTCAGACCAGGCTATAGGTTTGAACGTAATACACATGAAACAGGCATAATTATACAATGTTATTATTCACAGGCATATGACAATTCAAGTCTCGTTTTCTCCATACGAATAAACTGTGGAATGTGGCTCCGTGACGGATATCTTCTGACAGATTCCCATGAAATTTTATACCAGGTTGGGTCAAGTTTTCTCCATTTCGCTTGCAGTTTGCCAGCTCCGGAAGCTCGGTTCTCCCCACTCCAGCACGTGGTTGGTTGAAAATGTTAACCAGCGGACAGAATCTCCGCGCCTACACGTCGAAAAATGTCCGTCTATCCATGCTTGGTACCGACTTCACTCTAACTAGGCGCAGTATAGCTTCCTAACAGCCATTTTCCTCCTACATGCAATAATCCATTTTTAATGAACCCTGTGTGTTGCTCATAATAATATGTGGCATATGGCGATATGTTACAGTGTGTCACATTGTAACACCTAATATGCAGAAAAATTAACGCTGGGGACAGGATTCGAACCAGTGCGGGTGGAACCCATTGAATTTCGAGTCGAACTCCTTGTCTACTCGAAAACCCCAGCTTTGTCCCTAACTGGCAGAAAGGCGCAGTGTTCCAAGTTGCTATGTCTAATATGTAGTACAAGCAGCGCCGCGGGAAGAACCTATCTCATTTGGAATCCAACTCCTTAACCACTGGGACACCGCAGCACTTAATCTAGGCCGTAGTGATATAGGGTCAGTGTGTCATAATGTAACAACTAATATACAGAGAAGTTAATGCTGCGGACAGGATTCGAACCTGCGCAGGTAGAACGCTTTGAATTTCGAGTCCAACTCGTTAACCACTCGGACACCGCAGCTTCCTCGCAACGTGGCAATAAGAAAGGCGCAGTGTCATATAGCAGCAACTAATATGTAGAAAAACTAACGCTGCGGATAGGATTCGAACCTGTGCGTGTAGACCCCGTTGGATTTCTAGTCCAACTCATTCACCAATCGGACACCCTGGCGGGTTATAAGAAAGGCCCGTTGTGGCACACAGCATCCTCCAATATGTAGAATAACTAACACTGAGGATTGGACTAGAACCTGTGGGGGTGTAACGCATTGGAATTCAAGTACATCTTCTTAACCACTTGAACACGCAGATCTTACACGGAACGGCAATAAGAATGGCCTATATGTCACATTGCAACATCTAATACGTCGAAAGCTTACGCTGCGAACAGGAATCGGAACCGTGCACGTAGAACCCATTGGTTTTTCAAGTCCAACTCCTTAAACACCCCGAGACCGGAGCTCAGTCGCTGACTGAAAAAAAAAAAAAAAAAAAAAAAGAAAGGCCCAGTGCTTCATATCGCTACATCTAATATGTAGAAAAAGCAGCGCTGCGGCGGAACCAAATAGATGTCGTATCTAACTCCTTATCCACTGGGACACCCCTACACTTACTCCAACTGGTAATGAGAAAGGACCAGTGTGTCATATTGTACCAACTAATGTGCAGAAAAACTAGCGCTGTGGACAGGATTCGAACCTGTGCGGGTAGAACCCATTGGATGTCAAGTCCAACTCCTTATCCACTCGGACACCACAGCTCCCATTCATAAAAGGCAATGAGAGAGGCCTATCTGTCACGATACAAGGAGCAGCTGACTGTCGTAGCGAGAGGTTGTACGTGCCTGTCGCTCCGTTGTCTCTCTCCTTGCCAGGCGCTCAGTACTTTCAAGTGCTAACCAGGCAGCTGTACTTATTAGTACGACTTCGAAAGGGCTTTTGTCTGAGCTGAGCACTTCTCAGTGCTCGCTTATTCTTATTCTCTTTCAGGAGTACCAGGATGAAGAAGACGGACGTGTGGCGAGCAGCAGACTACTGCTGGGCATCGGAGGAGAACGAGCCGCCTGCACCCGAGCCGGAGCCGGAGACCGAGGTGGAGACGGAGCCGTACAGGGACGGGTGCGACCCCCCTGACGGCTTTCTCTTCTCCGAAGGCCACACCGACCCGGAGTACGAGGCGCTGCTCGTGTACTACAGGCCAGGGCGCCCTGTAACTTCTGAACGGGGCCACGTCCTGGACAGAATGCGGCGCCCTCGCCGAGGAGGCAGGATCATCTCGACAACCATGGCCGTCGAGAGCTTCCTACCAGGAGGCCTCATTATCCGGCATCACGACCAGGAGCGGATGCGCGACGCAGAGAAGGAGCTTTCTACTCTGTTCCAGGTCATCCGCCCACCAGGGAGGGACGGCGTGCCAGGGATGAACACCGGCGCAGTCAGGGCCGCGACGGAGACCAGGGAGACGCCGAGGAGGCTAAGGAATAGGGCGGTTAATACCGACCTAGTCCTGGCTACCCAGCCGGCGACCAGCGACGCCATCACGGAGGTGGGGCATGACGCCCCCTGGCGCCGCGACGGTGCGACTTCAGTGGAGGAGGACGCCCCCTGGCGTTCTGAGGCTGCTGTCCAGGCCCAGCCTGACAGCACGTCTGTCGAGCTGCAGACCTCGATGTGCGCCCCACAGGACAGGGAATGCACTCAGGCGTTAGCACCGACCGACGCCGCCGCCGCCGCCAGCCAGGAGAAGGAAGAAGACGGCGACACAGCGGAGCCATCAGCTACCCTGGGGTCACCAGGCCGGGAGGAGGGCCACCAGGACGAGGCCTCTTCCCCCGCCGAGAAGCAACCCCCGGGAAGAAGAAGAAGGCGACGCCGCACCAGGAAGCAGAAGGCGTCGCTGGCTCACCAGGAGAGGACCGCCAAGCCGCAACCCAGGACTGCTCCCAGGACAGCAGTCAACCGAGGAGCCAATCAGGAGAGGACCTCAGCGGGTAGCGGCAGTCAGGTGAGTGTAAAACGTCCCCCTCAGCAGCTCTTGCAGTGTTTCCGCTGCCTGAGGTGGGGCCACCGTCAGGTCAGCTGTGGGCTCGAGGTGAGGTGCAACCGTTGTGGTGGTGATCACCACTACACGGCCTGCGCAGCACTTAGAGACGCGCCGGTGTGCGCCAACTGCTCGGGGGGCGACCCGGCCTCCCATCGCAGTTGCCCTGTCTACCGGGCCATGGCGCGGGCAGAGAGGAAGGAGGCCCGGCGCCATGACCCACCCCCTTCCAGGAAGCCCCCGCCTCGGCGGGCTTGGCCTCACTCTCAGGGATCGGAGACTGGGTACGAGGTACCCCAAGGAGGTGGAGTCGTGCGACAGGCCCTAGTGGTACTCGACGCATGGCTCCGCAGCCGGCAAGGACCGTGCTAGTCATAGCAGTGCCCAGACGGACTGATCCCCAGACGATGGAACGGCGAGGAATTGGTTTATGTATTGTGCATGTTACCTGTTCCTAACTAACACAACCTCTGGTCTTTTTCCAGCCCACATCCTTGCATGTGCTATCAAAAGATGTCAGGTTTTACATGTAGGCTCTTTCTTCTTTCTGCCTATGTGGTTTTTCCCTGACCCTTCAATACCAAACTTCAATACCATATACCTAATACAATATCGCCTGGTAGCGTGTTTGACATGGAAACAGGCAGATACTCCTTGTATCACTTCCCACTCTTCCCTGCTATCTCTTTCTTCTTCTTAGAAATAATAGCATGTCGGAGGCCATGTAGATTGAGTCGTTGGTCACGCGGGGGGAGCGGGCTTCGGGGGCCCCCCCGAAGAAAGAAAAAAAAAAACCTATCCGTCACATTGCAACATCTAATAGTGTAGAAAGAATAACGTCCGCCTCTGGGGTGTAGTGTATAGCGTGATTCGCCGCCACCGCCGGAGGTCGGGTTCGATTCCCGGCTCTACCACGACATTTGAAAAGTGGTAGGAGGGCTGGAACGGGGTCCAATCAGCCTCGGGATGTCAACTGAGTAGAGGTAGGTTTTATTCTCACCTCGGCCATCCTGGAGTTGTTTTTCCATTGTTTGCCACTTTTCCTCCCGGCAAATACGGGGTTGGTACCTAACTTATGTTATAATTGAGAGTAAAAAATATTAAAGGTCCGCCTCTGTGGTGTAGTGGTTAGCGTGATTAGCTGCCACCCCCGGAGGCCCGGGTTCGATTCCCGGCTCTGCCACGAAATTTGAAAAGTGGCACGAGGGCTGGAACGGGGTCCACTCAGCCTCGGGAGGTCAACTGAGTAGAGGTGGGTTCGATTCCCACCTCAGCCATCCTGGAAGTGGTTTTCCGTGGTTTCTCACTTCTCCTCCAGGCGAATGCCGGGATGGTACCTAACTTAAGGCCACGGCCGCTTCCTTCCCTCTTCCTTGCCCATCCCTTCCAATCTTCCCATCCCTCCGCAAGGCCCCTGTTCAGCATAGCAGGTGAGGCCGCCTGGGCGAGGTACTGGTCATACTCCCCAGTCTGAAGCTCCAGGACACTGCCCTTGAGGCGGTAGAGGTGGGATCCCTCGCTAAGTCCGAGGGAAAAACCGAACCTGGAGGGTAAACAGATGATGATGATGATGATGAAAAAATATTAATGATCAATAGAATATTACTTGAGTTGTAATCTTCAGAAATGTAATATATTGTATTCATATCATAGTATCATTATGAGGCTATATCATAATATTACAAGCGACATCTTTTGGGGGTGTTAGGGATGCTGGACGGCAGTGCGTACAAATTGGCCTTACGGCTCGGGATGGACGTATGGTGTGTGTGACTCAGAAGCAAGGCGACAAAAACAGAGAGATTGACAGACAGTGGATGACGAGTAAGAGCAGAAGGAGGAGTGGGAAGGGTGGTGCACGTCACTAGTCGTTGGCTACGAGATATATCGCAGGCTGCGCACCGGAGAAACACATGAAAGGGCTAGCGAGCGCCCGAGCGGTGTCCGTGCTGTTATCTCTTGTCTCCCGACTGGCAGCTAAACTGATCGCTCAGCCTTAATCAATCGGACACCGCAGCTCTTTTACTCTAGCCGGGATTATTGGAGGTCCAGTGCGTCATATTGCATCATTCAATATGTTTAAAACTAACGCTGCAGACTGGAGTCGAACCTGTGCGGGCAGAACCCATTGGATATCAAGTCCAACTCCTTAACCACTTCAGGACCGCGGCTCAGTTCCTAGGTGGCAAAAAGATAGGCCTCGTGTTTCATATTGTTCATCTACTATGTAGACAAACCAGCGCTGCAAGCAGAACCTGTTGGATTTCGAATCCACCTCCATGACCACTGGGACACCGCAGGACGTACTCCAGCCCGCAATGAGAAAGGCCCAGTGTGTCACATTGTAACTGTTACGGAGTTATCCGTGGAAGTCAGAGGTGAAAGAAGGTGCGGGCTGGAATGGGTCTAACTACAAGTTCGAACGATGAATTAAAATGTCAATAAAGGTTATATTTTCAAAACTTAACAATGGTATCATAGAATTTTGAGCGTACAACAAATAACAACAAGTTAAATCAGGTACACAATCAAGAAGTTCAACATTAGAGAAAAATTTAACAAGTTTCCACTAGGGAAAATAACAAAGAAAATCAGGTACAATGCCGCTTTACAAGAAAAGCACCAGTTAAGTGGTCTATACAAATTCTGGACTACGGGCCCAAATTCATCAATCCTTGAGCTCTCAGCTCACAATAAAAAAATACCAAAGTTCAGAAAACCGTTAATTACCTGGAGCACTTGCTCCCGGTAAGAGCGAACTTGCTCTCAAATTTACAAGCCTAACAAAGGCCAAAACAAACTTCACATCTCTCTGCCCTCAAGGCACACAAAGAAACAGGGGTATTAAATACCCAACCTACAGGGCCTTCGCATGAAGAAAACAAAACATCAGGTTGAGCTACTGCCCCAAAATACAGAAAGGACTGGAGGCATGAGCTTGCCTCCTAAATACACATTTTAAACCTAAGTGGATCTAGGCCGAAACACAGGGGCTTATCCCAAGCTAGGGAGGTGACTCGTATGAGAAAACTTTAATACATTAAGGAAGAGAAGAAAGGGTTATGAAAACGTAGCCACCTCAATTTCAAATATGAAGGGGAGCTCGAGAGGGTAAAGCACTCTCTATCCCCGCTTTACAGTAAAAGAGATTTGCAGTTTTTACATAGACTGAAAAGGAATTTACATTTTAAAGAGATGGGTTACATATTAAAGGTTTCGAACCCTCCCCGAGAGTTAGACTGCTGAGCTAGCAAGAAATAAGGTTGTTGAAAGGCCATTACTTCGTTGAAGAACTGCTGCCTGAAGAACGAGGCGCTTCCCGCCCCCTGCTACACATTCACACACTGAGTTAGACGTTATAAGAGTGGCCGAGAGAAATACACATAGAAATTTGAAGAAGAAAGCTATGATTGTAGAAAAATTAGTTAAAGAAATTACTCATTGGTTAAATTCAAAACAGGCTGAAAGAAAGGGTTAATATTACCAATCCACAAACCACAGAACAACATTTAGAAAAGACCGAACTTATGAATACAAAATTTCTTCACGAGAGTTCATTCCATTGCCCCAGAGAGTATTACCATAGTTTAGAGAGAACGTCCACACATCCTGATCAATGAAAAACAAAAGCAAATCAAAAACACTCAGTGCCATCTTCTGATAAACCGTAGAGTTAGTTCAGTTGTTAAGTTCTGGGTTTCTCCAGTTGAGAAGTTTCAATTGGCGCAAGATTTGAACTTGCGTCGCGTAGAGGTTTACCGCCCGGTACAGTAACAACTAATATGCAGAAAAATTAACGCTGGGGACAGGATTCGAACCAGTGCGGGTGGAACCCATTGAATTTCGAGTCCAACTTCTTGACCACTCGAAAACCCCAGCTGTGCCCCTTACTGGCAAAAAGAAAGGCACAGTGTTCCAAGTTGCTATGTCTATATGTAGTATAAGCAGCGCCGCTGATGAAACTATCTGATTTCAAATCCAACACCTTAACCACTGGGACACCGCAGCACTTAATCTAGGCCGTAGTGAGAGAGGGTCAGTGTGTCGTATTGTAACAACTAATATACAGAGAAGTTAACGCTGCGGCCAGGATTCGAACCTGCGCAGGTAGAACCCATTCGATTTCAAATCCAACTCCTTTACCACGCGGACACCGCAGCTCCCATTAAAACGAGCAATGAGAAAGGCCCATGTGTCACATTGCAACATCTAATAATGTAGAAAGAATAACGTCCGCCTCTGTGGTGTAGTGGTAGTGTGTTTAGTTGCCACCTTGGAGGCCCAGGTTCGATTTCCGTTTCCGCAAAGAAATTTGAGAAGTGGAAGGGTGGCTGGAACGGGGTCCACTCAGCCTCGGGATGTCAACTGTGTAGGGGTGGGTTCGATTCCCACCTCAGGCATCCTGAAGTTGGTTTCCCGCTGTTTCCCACTTTTCCTCCCGGCAAGTAGGGTTTTGGTGCCTAACTTAAGGCGACGGAAATGTGTAAGTTATAATCGCAGAATAAATACTGTGAATGAACAATAGAATTTTACTTAGACCGCCTCTGTGGTGTAGTCGTTAGTGTGATTCACCGCCACCCCTGTAGGTCCGGGTTCGATTCCCGGCTCTGCCACGAAATTTGAAAAGTGGTACGAGGGCTGGAGCGGGGTCCACTCAGCCTCGGAGGGTCAACTGAGTAGAGGTGGGTTCGATTCTGACCTATCCCTCCAATCTTCCCATCCCCCTACAAGGCCTCTGTTCACCATAGCAGGTGAGGCCGCCTGGGCGAGGTACTGGTCATACTCCCAGTTGTATCCCTGACCAAGAGTCTGAAGCTCCAGGACACTGCCCTTGAGGTGGTAGAGGTGGGATCCCTCGCAAAGTCCGAGGGAAAAACCGAACCTGGAGGGTAAAGAGATGATGATGATTATGATGATGATGAACAATGGTAACATAGAATTTTGAGCGTACAACAAATAACAACAAGTTAAATCAGGTATACAATCAAGAAGTTCAAGATTAGAGAAAAATTTAACCAGTTTCCACTAGGGGGAAATAACAAAGAAAATCAGGTACAATGCCGCTTTACAGGAGAAGCACCAGTTAAGTGGTCTATACAAATTCTGGACTACGGGCCCAAATTCATCAATTCATCAATCCTTGAGCTCTCAGCTCACAATCAAAAAATACCAAAGGGCAGAAAACCGTTAATTACCTGGAGCTCTTGCTCCCGCTAAGAGCGAACTTGCTCTCAAATTTACAAGCCTAACAAAGGACACTACAAACTTCATATCTATCTGCCCTCAAGGCACACAAAGAAACAGGGGAATTTAATACCCAACTTACAGGGCCTTCGCATGAAGAAAACAAAACATCAGGTCGAGTTACTGCCCCAAAGTACAGAAAGGACTGGAGGCGTGAGCTTGCCTCCTAAATACACATTTTAAACCTAAGTGGATCTAGGCCGTTACACAGAGGCTTATCCCAAGCTAGGGAGGTGACTGTTATGAGAAAACTTTAATACATTAAGGAAGAGAAGAAACGGTTATGAAAACGTAGTCACCTCAATTTCAAATATGAAGGGGAGCTCGAGAGGGTAAAGCACTCTCTATCCCCGCTTTACAGTAAAAGAGATTTGCAGTTTTTACATAGACTGAAAAGGAATTTACATTTCAAAGAGATGGGTTACACATTAAAGGTTTCGAACCCTCCCCGAGAGTTAGACTGCTGAGCTAGCAAGAATTTTTTTTTTGAAAGGCCATTACCTTGTTGAAGAAATGCTGTCTGAAGAACGAGGCGCTTCCCGCCCCCTGCTACATATTCACACCCTGAGTTAGATGTTATACGAGTGGCCCGGAGAAATACACATGGAAATTTGAAGAAGAAAACTATGATTGGAGAAAAATTAGTTACAGAAATTACTGATTGGTTAAATTCAAAACAGGCTGAAAGAAAGGGTTAATATTACCAACCCACAAACCACAGAACAACATTTAGAAAAGACCGAACTTATGAATACAAAATTTCTTCACGAGAGTTCATTCCATTGCCCCAGAGTGTATTACCATAGTTTAGAGAGAACGTCCACACATCCTGATCAATGAAAAACAAAAGCAAATCAAAAACACTCAGTGACATCTTCTGATAAACCGTAGAGTTAGTTCAGTTGTTTAAAGTTCTGGGTTTCTCCAGTTGAGAAGTTTCAATTGGCGCAAAATTTGAACTTGCGTCGCGTAGAGGTGTAGCGCCCGGTACAGTAACAACTAATATGCAGAAAAATTAACGCTGGGGACAGGATTCGAACCAGTGCGGGTGGAACCCTTTGAATTTCGAGTCCAACTCCTTAAACACTCGGACACCGCAGCTTCCTCTCAACGTGGCAATAAGAAAGGCGCAGTCTCATATACCAGCATCTAATATGTAGAGAAACTAACGCTGCGGACAGGACTCGAACCTGTGCGGGTAGAACCCATTGGATTTCTAGTCCAACTCCTTAACCACTCGGACACCGCAGCTCCGTCCCTGGCTGGCAATAAGACAGGACCTCTGTGTCATATTGCATCATCCAATATCTAGAAAAACAAACGCTGGGGACAGGATTCGAACCAGTGCGGGTGTAACCCATTGAATTTCGAGTTCAACTCCTTGCCCACACGAAAACCCCAGCTGCGTCCCTAACTGGCAAAAAGAAGGGCACAGTGTTCCAAGTTGCTATGTCTAATCTGTAGTACAAGCAGCGCCGCGGTAAGAAAATATCTGATTTCGAATCCTACTCCTTGACCACTGGGACACCGCAGCACTTAATCTAGGCCGTAGTGATAAAGGGTCAGTGTATCGTATTGTAACAACTAATACACAGAGAAGTTAACGTTGCGGACAGGATTCGAACCTGCGCAGTTAGAACCCTTTGAATTTCGAGTCCAACTCCTTAAACACTCGGACACCGCAGCTTCCCCGCAACGTGGCAATAAGAAAGGCGCAAAGTCATATAGCAGCACCTAATTTGTAGAAAAGCTGACGCTGCGGACAGGAGTCGAACCTGTGCGGGTAAAACCCATTGGATTTCTAGTCCAACTCCTTAACCACTCGGACACCGCAGCTCCGTCCCTGGCTGGCAGTAAGACAGGACCTGTGTGTCATATTGCATCATCCAATATCTACAAAAACTAACGCTGTGGACAGGACTCGAAACTGTGCGCGTAGACCGCGTTGGATTTCTAGTCTAACACATTCACCAATCGGATATCCTGGCGGGCTATAACAAAAGCCCATTGTGGCACACTGCATCCCCCAATATGTAGAATAACTAACGCTGAGGTCAGGACTCGAACCTGTTCGTGTACACCCCGTTGGATTTCTAGTCCAAATCATTCACCAATCGGACACCCTGGCGGGCTATAACTTAAGCCCATTGTGGCACACTGCATCCCCCAATAAGTAGAATAACTAACGCTGAGGACAGGACTCGAACCTGTGCGGGTAGAACCCATTGGATTTCTAGTCCAACTCCTTTACCACTCGGACACCGCACCTCCGTCCCTGCATAACACAGCAGCTGTGTGTCATATTGCCTCATCCAATATCTAGAAAACTAACGCTGTGGACAGGGCTCGAACCTGTGCGTGTAGACCGCGTTGGATTTCTAGCCCAACACATTCACTGCATCCTCCAATATGTAGAATAACTAACGCTGAGGACTGGACTAGAACCTGTGGGGGTGTAACGCATTGGAATTCGGATACAACTTCTTAAGCACATGAACACCGCATATCTTACTCGGAACGGCAATAAGAAAGGCCTATATGTCACATTGTAACATCTAATACGTTGAAAGGCTACGCTGCGAACAGGATTCCAAACCGTGCGCGTAGAACCCATTGGTTTTTCAAGTCCAACTCCTTAAACACTCCGAGATCGGAGCTCTGTCGCTAACTGGAAAAAAGAAAGGCCCAGTGCTTCATATCGCTACATCTAATATGTGCGGGCAGAACCCATTGGATATTAAGTCCAACTCCTTAACCACATCGGGACCGCAGCTCAGTTCCTAGGTGGCAAAAAGAAAGGCCCCCTGTTTCATATTGTTCATCTACTATGTAGACAAAGCAGCGCTGCAAGCAGAACATATTGGATTTCGGATTCATCTCCATGACCACTGGGACACCGCAGGACGTACTCCAGCCCGCAATGAGGAAGGCCCAGTGTGTCACATTGTAACAACTAATATGCAGAAAAATTAACGCTGGGGACAGGATTCGAACCAGTGCGGGTGTAACCCATTGAATTTCGAGTCCAACTTCATAACCACACGAAAACCCCAGCTGTGTCCCTAACTGGCAAAAAGAAAGGCACAGTGTTCCAAGTTGCTATGTCTAATATGTAGTACAAGCAGCGCCGCGGGAAGAAAATATCTGATTTCGAATCCAACTCCTTAACCACTGGGACACAGCAGCACCTAACCTAGGCCGTAGTGAGAAAGGGTGAGTGTGTCGTATTGTAACAACTAATACACAGAGAAGTTAACGCTGCGGACAGGATTCGAACCTGCCCAGGTAGAAGCCTTTGAACTTCGAGTCCAACTCCTTAAACACTCGGACACCGCAGCTTCCTCGCAATGTAGCAATAAGAAAGGCGCAGTGTCATATACCAGCATCTAATATGTAGAAAAACTAGCGCTGCGGACAGGACTCGAACCTGTGGGGGTAGAACCCATTGGTTTTCTAGTCCAACTCCTTAACCACTCGGACACCGCAGCTCCGTCCCTGGCTGGCAATAAGACTGGACCTGTGTGTCATATTGCATCATCCAATATCTAGAAAAACTAACGCTGTGGACAGGACTCGAACCTGTTCGTGTAGACACCGTTGGATTTCTAGTCCAACTAATTCACCAATCGGACACCCTGGCGGGCTATAAGAAAAGCCCATTGTGGCACACTGCATCCCCCAATATGTAGAATAACTAACGCTGAGGACTGGAGTCGAACCTGTGCGGGCAGAACCCATTGGATACCAAGTCCAACTCCATTACCACATCGGGACCCCAGCTCAGTTCCTAGGTGGCAAAAAGAAAGGCCCCGTGTTTCATATTGTTCATCTACTATGTAGACAAAACAGCGCTGCAGCAGAACCTGTTGGATTTCGAATCCATCTCCATGACCACTGCGACACCGCAGGACGTAAACCAGCCCGCAATGAGAAAGGCCCAGTGTGTCACATTGTAACTGTTACGGAGTTATCCGTGGAAGTCAGAAGTGAAGGAAGGTGCGGGCTACTACAAGTTCGAACGATGAATTAAAATGTCAATAAAGTTTATAAATTCAAAACTTAACAATGGTAACGTCCGCCTTCAGCATAGCAGGTGAGGCCGCCTGGGCGCGGTACTGGTCATACTCCCCAGTTGTATCAGTGACCAAGAGTCTGAAGCTCCAGGACACTGCCCTTGAGGCGGTAGAGGTGGAATCCCTCGCTAAGTCCGAGGGAAAACCGAACCTGGAGGGTAAACAGATGATGATGATGATGATGATGATGAACAATGGTAACATAGAATTTTGAGCGTACAACAAATAACAACAAGTTAAATCAGGTATACAATCAAGAAGTTCAAGATTAGAGAAAAATTTAACCAGTTTCCACTAGGGGGAAATAACAAAGAAAATCAGGTACAATGCCGCTTTACAAGAGAAGCACCAGTTAAGTGGTCTATACAAATTCTGGACTACGGGCCCAAATTCATCAATTCATCAATCCTTGAGCTCTCAGCTCACAATCAAAAAATACCAAAGGGCAGAAAACCGTTAATTACCTGGAGCTCTTGCTCCCGCTAAGAGCGAACTTGCTCTCAAATTTACAAGCCTAACAACGGCCACACCAAACTTCACATCTATCTGGCCTCAAGGCACACAAAGAAACAGGGGAATTTAATACCCAACCTACAGGGCCTTCGCATGAAGAAAACAAAACATCAGGTTGAGTTACTGCCCCAAAGTACAGAAAGGACTGGAGGCGTGAGCTTGCCTCTTAAATACACATTTTAAACCTAAGTGGATCTAGGCCGTTACACAGAGGCTTATCCCAAGCTAGGGAGGTGACTCTTATGAGAAAACTTTAATACATTAAGGAAGAGAAGAAACGGTTATGAAAACGTAGTCACCTCAATTTCAAATATGAAGGGGAGCTCGAGAGGGTAAAGCACTCTATATCCCCGCTTTACAGTAAAAGAAATTTGCAGTTTTTACATAGACTGAAGAGAAATTTACATTTTAAAGAGATGGGTTACTTATTAAATGTTTCGAACCCTCCCCGAGAGTTAGACTGCTGAGCTAGCAAGTAATAAGTTTGTTGAAAGGCCATTACCTTGTTGAAGAAATGCTGTCTGAAGAACGAGGCGCTTCCCGCCCCCGGCTACATATTCACACCCTGATTTAGATGTTATACGAGTGGCCCGGAGAAATACACATTGAAATTTGAAGAAGAAAGCTATGATTGGAGAAAAATTAGTTACAGAAATTACTGATTGGTTAAATTCAAAACAGGCTGAAAGAAAGGGTTAATATTACCAACCCACAAACCACAGAACAACATTTAGAAAAGACCGAACTTATGAATACAAAATTTCTTCACGAGAGTTCATTCCATTGCCCCAGAGTGTATTACCTTTATTTAGAGAGAACGTCCACACATCCTGATCAATGAAAAACAAAAGTAAATCAAAAACACTCAGTGACATCTTCTGATAAACCGTAGAGTTAGTTCAGTTGTTAAGTTCTGGGTTTCTCCAGTTGAGAAGTTTCAATTGGCGAAAGATTTGAACTTGCGTCGCGTAGAGGTTTACCTCCCGGTACAGTAACAACTAATATGCAGAAAAATTAACGCTGGGGACAAGATTCAAACCAGTGCGGGTGGAACCCTTTGAATTTCGAGTCCAACTCCTTGACCACACGAAAACACCAGCTGTGCCCCTAACTGGCAAAATAAGGGCACAGTGTTCCAAGTTGCTATGTCTAATATGTAGTATAAGCAGCGCCGCGGGAAGAAAATATCTGATTTCGAATCCAACTCCTTAACCACTGGGACACCGCAGCACTTAATCTAGGCCGTAGTGAGAAAGGGTCAGTGTGTCGTATTGTAACAACTAATATACAGAGAAGTTAACGTTGCGGACAGGATTCGAACCTGCGCAGGTAGAACCCTTTGAATTTCGAGTCCAACTCCTTAAACACTCGGACACCGCAGCTCCGTCCCTGGCTGGCAATAAGACAGGACCTGTGTGTCATATTGCATCATCCAATATCTAGAAAAACTAACGCTGCGGACAGGACTCAAACCTGTGCGTGTAGACCCCGTTGGATTTCTAGTCCAACTCATTCACCAATCGGACATCCTGGCGGGCTATAAAAAGTCCCATCGTGGCACACAGCATCCTCCAATATGTAGAATAACTAACGCTGAGGGCAGGACTCGAAGCTGTGCGGGTAGAACCCATTGGATTTCTAGTCCAACTCCTTTACCACTCGGACACCGCAGCTCCGTCCCTGGCTGGCAATAAGACAGGACCTGTGTGTCATATTGCATCATCCAATATCTAGAAAAACTAACGCTGCGGATAGGACTCGAACCTGTGCGGGGAGAACCCATTTGATTTCCAGTCCAACTCCTTTACCAATCGGACACCGCAGCTCCGTCCCTGGCTGGCAATAAGACAGGACCTGTGTGTCATATTGCATCATCCAATATCTAAAAAAACTGACGCTGCGGACAGGACTCGAACCTGTGCGTGTAGACCCCGTTGGATTTCTAGCCCAACTCATTCACCAATCGGACATCCTGGCGGGCTATAAAAAGTCCCATCGTGGCACACAGCATCCTCCAATATGTAGAATAACTAACGCTGAGGACAGGACTCGAAGCTGTGGGGATGTAACGCATTGGAATTCAAGTACAACTTCTTAGCCACATGAACACCGCAGATCTTACTCGGAATGGCAATAAGAAAGGCCTATATGTCACACTGCAACATCTAATACGTTGAAAGCTTACGCTGCGAACAGGATACGAAACCGTGCGCGTAGAACCCATTGGTTTTTCAAGTCCAACTCCTTAAACACTCCGAGACTGGAGCTCTGTCGCTAACTGGAAAAAAGAAATGCCCAGTGCTTCATATCGCTACGTCTAATATGTAGAAAAAGCAGCGCTGCGGCAGAACCAAATACATGCCGTATGTAACTCCTTATCCACTGGGACACCCCAACTCTTACGCCAACTCGTGATGAGAAAGAACCTGTGTGTCATATTGTACCAACTAATGTGCAGAAAAATGAACGCTGCGGTCAGGATTCGAACATGGTGGGGGGGGGGGGTAGAACCCATTGGATTTGAAGTCCAACTCCTTAACCACTCGGACACCGCAGCTCCCATTGAAACAAGCAATGAGAAAGGCCTACGTGTCACATTGCAACATCTAATAATGTAGAAAGAATAACGTCCGCCTCTGTGGTGTAGTGGCAGTTTGTTTAGTTGCCACCTCGGAGACCCAGGTTCGATTTCCGTCTCTGAAAAGAAATTTGAGAAATGGAAGGGGGGCTGGCACGGGGTCCACTCAGCCTCAGGATGTCAACTGAGTAGTGGTGGGTTCGATTCCCACCTCAGGCATCCTGGAGTTGGTTTCCCGCTGTTTCCCACTTTTCCTCCCGGCAAATACGGTTTTGGTGCCTAACTTAAGGCGACGGAAATCTGTAAGTTATAATCGCAGAATAAATAATGTTAATCAACAATAGAATTTTACTTAGTCCGCCTCTGTGGTGTAGTGGTTAGCGTGATTCGCCGCCACCCCCGGAGGTCCGGACAAGATTCCTGGCTCTACCACGAAATTTCAAAAGTTGTAGGAGGGCTGGAACGGGGTCCAGTCAGCCACGGGTTGTCAACTGAGTAAAGGTGGGTTTGATTCTCACTCGGCCATTCTGGAGTTTGTTTCCCGTTGTTTGCCACTTTTCCTCCCGGCAAATACGGGGTTGGTACCTAACTTAAGTTATAATCGCAGAGTAAGAAATATTAATGATCAATAGAATGTTACTTGAGTTGTAATCTTCAGAAATATAATATATTGTAATCATATCATAGCATCATTATGAGGCTATATCATAATATTACAAGCGACCTCTTTTGAGGGTTAGGGATGCTGGACGGCAGTGCGTACAGATTGGCCTTACGGCTCGGGATGGACGTATGGTGTGTGTGACTCAGAAGCAAGGCGACAAAAACAGAGAGATGGACAGACACTGGATGACGAGTAAGAGCACAAGGGGGAGAGGGAAGGGTAGTGCATGTCACTAGACGTTGGCTACGAGATATATCACAGGCAACGCTCTAGAGAAACACATGCAAGGGCTAGCAAGCGCCCGAGCGGTGTCCGTGCTGTTATCTCTTGCCTCCCGACTGGCAGCTAAACTGATCGCTCAGCATTAGTCAATCGGACACCGCAGCTCTTAAACTCTAGCCGGGAATGTTGGAGGTCCAGTGCGTCATATTGCATCATTCAATATGTTTAAAACTAACGCTGCAGACTGGAGTCGAACCTGTGCGGGCAGAACCCATTGGATATCAAGTCCAACTCCTTAACCACTTCAGGACCGCAGCTCAGTTCCTAGGTGGCAAAAAGACAGGCCCCGTGTTTCATATTGTTCATCTACTATGTAGAGAAAGCAGCGCTGCAAGCAGAACCTGTTGGATTTCGAATCCACCTCCATGACCACTGGGACACCGCACGACGTACTCCAGCCCGCAATGAGAAAGGCCCAGTGTGTCACATTGTAACTGTTACGGAGTTATCCGTGGAATTCAGAGGTGAAAGAAGGTGCGGGCTGGAATGGGTCTAACTACAAGTTCGAACGATGAATTAAAATATCAATAAAGGTTGTATTTTCAAAACTTAACAATGGTATCATAGAATTTTGAGCGTACAACAAATAACAACAAGTTAAATCAGGTACACAATCAAGAAGTTCAAGATTAGAGAAAAATTTTACAAGTTTCCACTAGGGGGAAATCATCATCATCATCATCTGTTTACCCTCCAGATTCGGTGTTTCCCTCGGACTTAGCGAGGGATTCCACCTCTACCGCCTCAAGGGCAGTGTCCTGGAGCTTCAGACTCTTGGTCGGAGGATACAACTGGGGAGTATGACCAGTACCTCGCCCAGGCGGCCTCACCTGCTATGCTGAACAGGGGCCTTGTGGAGGGATGGGAAGATAGGAAGGGATAGGTAAGGAAGAGGGAAGGAAGCGGCCGTGGCCTTACGTTAGGTACCATCCCGGCATTCGCCTGGAGAAGTGGGAAACCACGGAAAACCACTTCGAGGATGGCTGAGGTGGGAATCGAACCCACCTCTACTCAGTTGACCTCCCGAGGCTGAGTGGACCCCGTTCCAGCCCTCGCACCACTTTTCAAATTCCGTGGCAGAGCCGGGAATCGAACCCGGGCCTCCGGGGGTGGCAGCTAATCACGCTAACCACTACACCACAGAGGCGGACTAGGGGGAAATAACAAAGAAAATCAGGTACAATGCCGCTTTACAAGAGAAGCACCAGTTAAGTGGTCTATACAAATTCTGGACTACGGGCCCAAATTCATCAATCCTTGAGCTCTCAGCTCACAGTCAAAAAATACCAAAGGGCAGAAAATCGTTAATTACCTGGAGCTCTTGCTCCCGGTAAGAGCGATCTTGCTTTCAAATTTACAAGCCTAACAAAGGCCACAACAAACTTTACATCTATCTGCCCTCAAGGCACACAAAGAAACAGGGGTATTTAATACCCAACCTACAGGGCCTTCGCATGAAGAAAACAAAACATCAGGTTGAGTTACTGGCCCAAAGTACAGAAAGGACTGGAGGCGTGAGCTTGCCTCCTAAATACACATTTTAAGACCTAAGTGGCTCTAGGCCGTTACACAGGGGCTAATCCCAAGCTAGGGAGGTGGCTCGTATGAGGAATCTTTAATACATTAAGGAGGACAAGAGACGGTTATGAAAACGTAGTCACCTCAATTTCAAATATGAAGGGGAGCTCGAGAGGGTAAAGCACTCTCTATCCCCGCTTTACAGTAAAAGAGATTTGCAGTTTTTACACAGACTGAAAAGGATTTTGCATTTTAAAGAGATGGGTTACATATTAAAAGTTTCGAACCCTCCCCGAGAGTTAGACTGCTGAGCTAGCAAGAAATAAGGTTGTTAAAAAGCCATTACCTTGTTGAAGAACTGCTGTCTGAAGAACGAGGCGCTTCCCGCCCCCTGCTACATATTCACACACTGAGTTAGATGTTATACGAGTGGCCCGGAGACAAGAAAATCAGCAGTATTTATACCCTGGTGGAAAATTCGAAACCATTCAAGAATGAGTAGAAGCAGCCCCTCATTTTTTATTGGTAGACTGAGAATTGAAGAAGAAAGCTATGACTGGAGGAAAATTAATTACAGAAATTACTGATTGGTTAAATTCAAAACAGGCTGAAAGAAAGGGTTAAAATTACCAACCCACAAATCACAGAACAAAATTTAGTAAAGACCAAACTTATGAATACAAAATTTCCTCAAGAGAGTTCATTCCGTTGCCCCAGAGTGTATTACCATAGTTTTTGGTGCTAGAGACCTCTGTTAGAGAATGTCCACACTTCTTGATCAATGAGAAACAAAAGCAAATCAAAAACATTCAGTGACATCTTCTGATAAACCGTACAGTTAGTTCAGTTGTTAATGTTCTGGGTTTCTCCAGTAGGGAAGTTTCAATTGGACGCAAGATTTGAACTTGCGTCGCATAGAGGTGTACCGCCCGGTACAGTAACAACTAATATGCTGAAAAATTAACGCTGGGGACAGGATTCGAACCACTGCGGGTGGAACCCATTGAATTTCGACTCCAACTCCTTGACCACTCGAAAACCCCAGCTGTGTGCCCAACTGGCAAAAAGAAAGGCACAGTGTTCCATGTTGCTATGTCTAATATGTACTACAAGCAGCGCCGCGGGAAGAAAATATCTGACTTCGAATCCAACTCCATAACCAGTGGGACACCTCAGCACTTAATCTAGGCCGTAGTGAGAAAGGGTGAGTGTGTCGTATTGTAACAACTAATATACAGAGAAGTTAACGCCGCGGACAGGATTCGAACATGCGCAGGTAGATAACAAAGTTATAAGAGGTACCAAGTAGCAAGTTAACAATTTAAGAATTTACAGTCCAACTCCTTAACCACTGGGACACCGCAGCTTCCTCCCAACGTGGCAATAAGAAAGGCGCAGTGTCATATAGCAGCATCTAATATGTAGAAAAACTAACGCTACGGACAGGACTCGAACCTGTGCGGGTAGAACCCATTGGATTTCTAACCCAACTCCTTTACCACTCGGACACCGCAGCTCCGTCCCTGGTTGGCAGTAAGATAGGATCTGTGTGTCATATTGCATCATCCAATATCTAGAAAAACTAACGCTGCGGACAGGACTCGAACCTGTGCGTGTAGACCCCGTTGGATTTCTAGTCCAACTCCTTTACCACTCGGACACCGCAACTCCGTCGCTGGTTGACAGTAAGATAAGATCTGTGTGTCATATTGCATCATCCAATATCTAGAAAAACTAACGCTGCGGACAAGACTCGAACCTGTGCGTGTAGACCCCGTTGGATTTCTAGTCCAACTCATTCGCCAATCGGACATACTGGCGGGCTATAAAAAAGGACCATCGTGGCACACAGCATCCTCCAATATGTAGAATAACTAACGCTGAGGACTGGACTAGAACCTGTGGGGGTGTAACGCATTGGAATTCAGGTACAACTTCTTAACCGTATGAACAGCGCAGATCTTACTCGGAACGGCAATAAGAAAGGCCTATATGTCACATTGCAACATCTAATACGTCGAAAGCTTACGCTGCGAACAGGATTCCAAACCGTGCGCGTAGAACCCATTGGTTTTTCAAGTCCAACTCCTTAAACACTCCGAGACCGGAGCTCTGTCGCTAACTGGAAAAAAGAAAGGCCCAGCGCTTCATATCGCTACATCTAATATGTAGAAAAAGCAGCGCTGCGGCAGAACCAAATACATGTCGTATCTAACTCCTTGTCCGCCTCTGTGGTGTAGTGGTTAGCGTGATTAGCTGCCACCCCCGGAGGCCCGGGTTCGATTCCCGGCTCTGCCACGAAATTTGAAAAGTGGTATGAGGGCTGGAACGGGGTCCACTCAGCCTCGGGAGGTCAACTGAGTAGAGGTGGGTTCGATTCCCACCTCAGCCATCCTGGAAGTGGTTTTCCGTGGTTTCCCACTTCTCCTCCAGGCGAATGCCGGGATGGTTCCTAACTTAAGGCCACGGCCGCTTCCTTCCCTCTTCCTTGCCTATCCCTTCCAATCTTCCCATCCCTCCCCAAGGCCCCTGTTCAGCATAGCAGGTGAGGCCGCCTGGGCGAGGTACTGGTCATACTCCCCAGTTGTATCCCCCGACCAAGAGTCTGAAGCTCCAGGACACTGCCCTTGAGGCGGTAGAGGTGGGATCCCTCGCTCAGTCCGAGGGAAAAGCCGAACCTGGAGGGTAAACAGATGATGATGATGATGAATCCAACGGGGTCCTGTCTTATTGTCAGCCAGGGACGGAGCTGCGGTGTCCGAGTGGTTAAGGAGTTGGACAAGAAATCCAATGGGTTCTATCCGCACAGGTTCGAGTCCTGTCCACTGCGTTAGTTTTTCTACAAATTAGATGCTGGTATTTGACACTGCGCCTTTCTTTTTGCCAGTGAGGGACACAGCTGGGGTTTTCGTGTGGTCAAGGAGTTGGACTCGAAATTCATTGGGTTACACCCGCACTGGTTCGAATCCTGTACCCAGCGTTAATTTTTCTGCATATTAGTTGTTACAATGTGACACACTGGGCCTTTCTAATTGCGGGCTGGAGTACGTCGTGCGGTGTCCCAGTGGTCATGGAGGAGGAATCGAAATCCAACAGGTTCTGCTTGCAGCGCTGCTTTCTCTACATAGTAGATGAACAATATGAAACACGGGGCCTTTCCTTTTGCCACATAGGAACTGAGCTGCGGTCCCGGAGTGGTTAAAGAGTTGGACCTGATATCCAATGGGTTCTGCCCGCACAGGTTCGACTCCTGTGACGTGCACTACCCTTCCCTCTCGCCCTTCTGCTCTTTCTCGTCATTCAGTGTCTGTCAATCTCTCTGTTTTTGTCGCCTTGCTTCTGAGTCACACACACCATACGTCCATCCCGTGCCGTAAGGCCAATTTGTACGCACTGCCGTCCAGCATCCCTAACCCTCAAAAGAGGTCGCTTGTAATATTATGATATAGCCTCATAATGATGCTATGATATGATTACAATTACCCGCCTCTACTCAGTTGACCTCCCGAGGCTGAGTGAACCCCGTTACAGCCCTCGTACCACTTTTCAAATTTCGTGGCAGAGCCGGGAATCGAACCCGGACCTCCGGGGGTGTCAGCTAATCACGCTAACCACTACACCACAGAGGCGGCCCCCCGTTGGATTTCTAGTCTAAATCATTCACCAATCGGACACCCTGGCGGGCTATAAAAAAAGCCCATTGTGGCACACTGCATCCCCCAATATGTAGAAAAACTAAAGCTGCGGACAGGACTCCGAACTGTGCGCGTAGACCGCGTTGGATTTCTAGTCCAACACATTCACCAATCGGACATCCTGGCGGGCTATAAAAAAGGCCCATCGTGGCACACAGCATCCTCCAATATGTAGAATAACTAACGCTGAGGACTGGACTAGAACCTGTGGGGGTGTAACGCATTGGAATTCAGGTACAACTTCTTAAGCACATGAACACCGCAGATCTTACTCGGAACGGCAATAAGAAAGGCCTATATGTCACATTGCAACATCTAATACGTTGAAAGGCTACGCTGCGAACAGGATTCCAAACCATGCGCGTAGAACCCATTGGTTTTTCAAGTCCAACTCCTTAAACACTCCGAGACCGGAGCTCTGTCGCTAACTGGAAAAAAGAAATGCCCAGTGCTTCATATCGCTACATCTAATATGTAGAAAAAGCAGCGCTGCGGCAGAACCAAATAGATGTCGCATCTAACTCTTTATCCACTGGGACACCCTAACTCTTACTCCAACTCGTGATGAGAAAGAACCTGTGTGTCATATTGTACCAACAAATGTGCAGCAGAATTAACGCTGCGGACAGGATTCGAACCTGTGCGGGTACAGCCCATTGGATTTCAAGTCCAACTCCTTAACCACTCGGACACCGCAGCTTCCATTAAAACGAGCAACGATAAAGGCCTATGTGTCACATTGCAACATCTAATAATCTAGAAAGAATAACGTCCGCCTCTGTGGTATAGTAGTAGTGTTTTTAGTTGCCACCTCGGAGGCCCGGGTTCGCTTTCGGTCTCTGCAAAGAAATATGAGAAGTGAAAGGGGGGCTGGAACGGGGTCCACTCAGCCACGGGATTTCAACTGAGTAGAGGTGGGTTTGATTCTCACCTCGGCCATCCTGGAGTTGCTTTCCCGTTGTTTGCCACTTTTCCTCCCGCCAAATATGGGGTTGGTACCTAACTTCAGTTATAACCGCAGAGTAAGAAATATTGGCCGCCTCTGTGGTGTAGTGGTTAGCGTGATTAGCTGCCACTCCCGGAGGTCCGGGTTCGATTCTGCCACGAAATTTGAAAAGTGGTACGAGGGCTGGAACGGAGTCCACTCAGCCTCGGAGGTCAACTGAGTAGAGGTGGGTTCGATTCCCACCTTAGCCATCCTGGAAGTGGTTTTCCATGGTTTCCCACTTCTCCCTTAGGCGAATGCCGGGATGGTACCTAACTTAAGGCCACGGCCGCTTCCTTGCCTATCCCTTCCAATCTTCCCATCCCTCCACAAGGCACCTGTTCAGCATAGCAGGTGAGGCCGCCTGAGCGAGGTACTGGTCATACTCCCCAGTTGCATCCCTGACCAAGGGTCTGAAGCTCCAGGAAACTGCCCTTGAGGCGGTAGAGGTGGGATCCCTCGCAAAGTCCGAGGGAGAAACCGAACCTGGAGGGTAAACAGATGATGATGATGATGAT
Source organism: Anabrus simplex (assembly GCF_040414725.1). Classification (NCBI taxonomy): domain Eukaryota; kingdom Metazoa; phylum Arthropoda; class Insecta; order Orthoptera; family Tettigoniidae; genus Anabrus; species Anabrus simplex. The sequence continues at coordinate 490,942,675 of NC_090267.1, forward strand.
GATGATGATGAACAATGGTAACATACAATTTTGAGCGTACAACAAATAACGACAAGTTAATTCAGGTAAACAATCAAGAAGTTCATGATTAGAGAAAAATTTAGGGAAATAACAAAGATAATCAGGTACAGTGGTCTATACAAATTCTGGACTACGGGCCCAAATTCATCAATCCTTGAGCTCTCAGCTCACAATCAAAAAAAAAAAAAATACCAAAGGGCAGAAAAAAACCGTTAATTACCTGGAGCTCTTGCTCCCGCTAAGAGCGAACTTGCTCTCAAATTTACAAGCCTAACAACGGCCACAACAAACTACACATCTATCTGGCCTCAAGGCACACAAAGAAACAGGGGTATTTAATACCCAACATACAGGGCCTTCGCATGAAGAAAACAAAACATCAGGTTGAGCTATTGCCCCAAAGTATAGAAAGGACTGGAGGCGTGAGCTTGCCTCCTAAATACACATTTTAAACCTAAGTGGATCTAGGCCGTTACACAGAGGCTTATCCCAAGCTAGGGAGGTGACTGTTATGAGAAAGGTTTAATACATTAAGGAAGAGAAGAAACGGTTATGAAAACGTAGTCACCTCAATTTCAAATATGAAGGGGAGCTCGAGAGGGTAAAGCACTCTCTATCCCCGCTTTACAGTAAAAGAGATTTGCAGTTTTTACATAGACTGAAAAGGAATTTACATTTTAAGGAGATGGGGTACATATTAAAGGTTTCGAACCCTCCCCGAGAGTTAGACTGCTGAGCTAGCAAGAAATAAGGTTGTTGAAAGGCCATTACCTTGTTGAAGAAATGCTGTCTGAAGAACGAGGCGCTTCCCGCCCCCTGCTACATATTCACACCCTGAGTTAGATGTTATACGAGTGGCCCGGAGAAATACACATGGAAATTTGAAGAAGAAAGCTATGATTGGAGAAAAATTAGTTACAGAAGTTACTGATTGGTTAAATTCAAAACAGGCTGAAAGAAAGGGTTAATATTACCAACCCACAAACCACAGAACAACACTTATAAAAGACCGAACTTATGAATACAAAATTTCTTCACGAGAGTTCATTCCATTGCCCCAGAGTGTATTACCATAGTTTAGAGAGAACGTCCACACATCCTGATCAATGAAAAACAAAAGCAAATCAAAAACACTCAGTGACATCTTCTGATAAACCGTAGAGTTAGTTCAGTTGTTAAAGTTCTGGGTTTCTCCAGTTGAGAAGTTTCAATTGGCGCAAAATTTGAACTTGCGTCGCGTAGAGGTGTAGCGCCCGGTACAGTAACAACTAATATGCAGAAAAATTAACGCCGGGGACAAGATTCGAACCAGTGCGGGTGGAACCCTTTGAATTTCGAGTCCAACTCCTTAAACACTCGGACACCGCAGCTTCCTCGCAACGTGGCAATAAGAAAGGCGCAGTGTCATATACCAGCATCCAATATCTAGAGAAACTAACGCTGGGGACAGGATTCGAACCAGTGCGGGTGTAACCCATTGAATTTCGAGTCCAACTCCTTGACCACACAAAAACCCCAGCTGTGTCCCTAACTGGCAAAAATAAGGGCACAGTGTTCCAAGTTGCTATGTCTAATATGTAGTACAAGAAGCGCCGCGGGAAGAAAATATCTGATTTCGAATCCTACTCCTTAACCACTGGGACACCGCAGCACTTAATCTAGGCCGTAGTGAGAAAGGGGCAGTGTGTCGTATTGTAACAACTGATATACAGAGAAGTTAACGTTGCGGACAGGATTCGAACCTGCGCAGGTAGAACTCTTTCAATTTCGAGTCCAACTCCTTAAACACTCGGACACCGCAGCTTCCTCGTAACGTGGCAATAAGAAAGGCGACCGGGCGAGTTGGCCGTGCGCGTAGAGGCGCGCGGCTGTGAGCTTGCATCCGGGAGATAGTAGGTTCGAATCCCACTATCGGCAGCCCTGAAGATGGTTTTCCGTGGTTTCCCATTTTCACACCAGGCAAATGCTGGGGCTGTACCTTAATTAAGGCCACGGCCGCTTCCTTCCAACTCCTAGGCCTTTCCTATCCCATCGTCGCCATAAGACCTATCTGTGTCGGTGCGACGTAAAGCCCCTAGCAAAAAAAAAAAAAAAATAAGAAAGGCGCAGTGTCATATACCAGCATCTAATATGTAGAAAAACTAACGCTGCGGACAGGACTCGAACCTGTGCGGGTAGAACCCATTGGATTTCTAGTCCAACTCCTTAACCACTCGGACACCGCAGCTCCGTACCTGGCTGGCAATAAGACAGGACCTGTGTGTCATATTGCATCATCCAATATCTACAAAAACTAACGCTGTGGACAGGACTCGAAGCTGTTCGTGAATAGCCCCTTGGATTTCTAGTCCAACACATTCACCAATCGGACATCCTGGCGGGCTATAACAAAAGCCCATCGTGGCACACTGCATTCTCCAATATGTAGAATAACTAACGCTGAGGACTGGACTAGAACCTGTGGGGGTGTAACGCATTATAATTCAGGTACAACTTCTTAAGCACATGAACACCGCAGATCTTACTCGGAACGGCAATAAGAAAGGCCTATATGTCACATTGCAACATCTAATACGTTGAAAGGCTACGCTGCGAACAGGATTCAAAACCGTGCGCGTAGAACCCATTGGTTTTTCAAGTCCAACTCCTTAAACACTCCGAGACCGGAGCTCTGTCCCTAACTAGAAAAAAAGAAAGGCCCAGTGCTTCATATCGCTACGTCTAATATGTAGAAAAAGCAGCTCTGCGGCAGAACCAAATACATGTCGTATCTAACTCCTTATCCACTGCAACTCGTAATGAGAAAGAACCTGTGTGTCATATTGCACCAACTAATGTGCAGAAAAATTAACGCTGCGGACAGGATTCGAACCTGTGCGGGTACAGCCCATTGGATTTGAAGTACAAATCCTTAACCACTCGGGCACCGCAGCTCCCATTAAAACAAGCAACGATAAAGGCCTATGTGTCACATTGCAACATCTAATAATGTAGAAAGAATAACGTCCGCCTCTGTGGTGTATTGGTAGTGTTTTTTGTTGCCACCTCGGAGGCCCGGGTTCGCTTTCGGTCTCTGCAAAGAAATATGAGAAGTGAAAGGGGGGCTGGAACGGGGTCCACTCAGCCACGGGATTTCAACTGAGTAGAGGTGGGTTTGATTCTCACCTCGGCCATCCTGGAGTTGCTTTCCCGTTGTTTGCCACTTTTCCTCCCGCCAAATATGGGGTTGGTACCTAACTTAAGTTATAATCGCAGAGTAAGAAATATTGGCCGCCTCTGTGGTGTAGTGGTTAGCGTGATTAGCTGCCACCCCCGGAGGTCCGGGTTCGATTCTACCACGAAATTTGAAAAGTGGTACGAGGGCTGGAACGGGGTCCACTCAGCCTCGGAGGTCAACTGAGTAGAGGTGGGTTCGATTCCCACCTCAGCCATCCTGGAAGTGGTTTTCCGTGGTTTCCCACTTCTCCTCCAGGCGAATGCCGGGATGGTACATAACTTAAGGCCACGGCCGCTTCCTTCCCGCTTCCTTGCCTATCCCTTCCAATCTTCTCATCCCTCCACAAGGCACCTGTTCAGCATAGCAGGTGAGGCCGCCTGGGCGAGGTACTGGTCATACTCCCCAGTTGTATCCCTGACCAAGGGTCTGAAGCTCCAGGAAACTGCCCTTGAGGCGGTAGAGGTGGGACCCTCGCAAAGTCCTAGTGAAAAACCGAACCTGGAAGGTAAACAGATGATGATGATGATGATGATGATGATGATGAACAATGGTAACATAGAATTTTGAGCGTACAACAAATAACAACAAGTTAATTCAGGTACACAATCAAGAAGTTCATGATTAGAGAAAAATTTAGGGAAATAACAAAGAAAATCAGGTACAATGCCGCTTTACAAGAAAAGCACCTGTTAAGTGGTCTATACAAATAATGGACTACGGGCCCAAATTCATCAATTCTTGAGCTCTCAGCTCACAATCAAAAAATACCAAAGGGCAGAAAACCGTTAATTACCTGGAGCTCTTGCTCCCGCTAAGAGCGAACTTGCTCTCAAATTTACAAGCCTAACAACGGCCACAACAAACTTCACATCTATCTGGCCTCAAGGCACACAAAGAAACAGGGGTATTAAATACCCAACCTACAGGGCCTTCGCATGAAGAAAACAAAACTTCAGGTTGAGTTACTGCCCCAAAGTACAGAAAGGACTGGAGGCGTGAGCTTGCCTCCTAAATACACATTTTAAGCCTAACTGGATCTAGGCCGTTACACAGAGGCTTATCCCAAGCTAGGGAGGTGACTGTTATGAGAAAACTTTAATACATTAAGGAAGAGAAGAAACGGTTATGAAAACGTAGTCACCTCAATTTCAAATATGAAGGGGAGCTCGAGAGGGTAAAGCACTCTCTATCCCCGCTTTACAGTAAAAGAGATTTGCAGTTTTTACATAGACTGAAAAGGAATTTACATTTTAAAGAGATGGGTTACATATTAAAGGTTTCGAACCCTCCCCGAGAGTTAGACTGCTGAGGTAGCAAGAAATAAGGTTGTTGAAAGGCCATTACCTTGTTGAAGAAATGCTGTCTGAAGAACGAGGTGCTTCCCGCCCCCTGCTACATATTCACACCCTGAGTTAGATGTTATACGAGTGGCCCGGAGAAATACACATGGAAATTTGAAGAAGAAAGCTATGATTGGAGAAAAATTAGTTACAGAAATTACTGATTGGTTAAATTCAAAACAGGCTGAAGGAAAGGGTTAATATTACCAACCCACAAACCACAGAACAAAATTTAGAAAAGACCGAACTTATGAATACAAAATTTCTTCACGAGATTTCATTCCATTGCCCCAGAGTGTATTACCATAGTTTAGAGAGAACGTCCACACATCCTGATCAATGAAAAACAAAAGCAAATCAAAAACACTCAGTGACATCTTCTGATAAACCGTAGAGTTAGTTCAGTTGTTAAAGTTCTGCGTTTCTCCAGTTAAGAAGTTTCAATTGGCGCAAAAGTTGAACTTGCGTCGCGTAGAGGTGTACAGCCCGGTACAGTAACAATTAATATGCAGAAAATTTAACGCTGGGGACAGGATTCGAACCAGTGCGGGTGGAACCCTTTGAATTTCGAGTTCAACTCCTTAAACACTCGGACACCGCAGCTTCCTCGCAACGTGGCAATAAGAAAGGCGCAGTGTCATATACCAGCATCCAATATCTAGAGAAACTAACGCTGGGGACAGGATTCGAACCAGTGCGGGTGTAACCCATTGAATTTCGAGTCCAACTCCTTGACCACACAAAAACCCCAGCTGTGTCCCTAACTGGCAAAAATAAGGGCACAGTGTTCCAAGTTGCTATGTCTAATATGTAGTACAAGGAGCGCCGCGGGAAGAAAATATCTGATTTCGAATCCTACTCCTTAACCACTGGGACACCGCAGCACTTAATCTAGGCCGTAGTGAGAAAGGGGCAGTGTGTCGTATTGTAACAACTGATATACAGAGAAGTTAACGTTGCGGACAGGATTCGAACCTGCGCAGGTAGAACTCTTTCAATTTCGAGTCCAACTCCTTAAACACTCGGACACCGCAGCTTCCTCGCAACGTGGCAATATGAAAGGCGCAGTGTCATATACCAGCATCTAATATGTAGAAAAACTAACGCTGCGGACAGGACTCGAACCTGTGCGGGTAGAACCCATTGGATTTCTAGTCCAACTCCTTAACCACTCGGACACCGCAGCTCCGTCCCTGGCTGGCAATAAGACGGGAGCTGTGTGTCATATTGCATCATCCAATATCTACAAAAACCAACGCTGTGGACAGGACTCGAAGCTGTTCGTGAAGACCCCGTTGGATTTCTAGTCCAACACATTCACTAATCGGACATCCTGGCGGGCTATAACAAAAGCCCATCGTGGCACACTGCATTCTCCAATATGTAGAATAACTAACGCTGAGGACTGGAGTCGAACCTGTGGGGGTGTATCGCATTATAATTCAGGTACAACTTCTTAAGCACATGAACACCGCAGATCTTACTCGGAACGGCAATAAGAAAGGCCTATATGTCACATTGCAACATCTAATACGTTGAAAGGCTACGCTGCGAACAGGATTCCAAACCGTGCGCGTAGAACCCATTGGTTTTTCAAGTCCAACTCCTTAAACACTCCGAGACCGGAGCTCTGTCCCTAACTAGAAAAAAAGAAAGGCCCAGTGCTTCATATCGCTACATCTAATATGTAGAAAAAGCAGCGCTGCGGCAGAACCAAATACATATCGCATCTAACTCCTTATCCACTGGGACACCCCAACTCTTACTCCAACTCGTGATGAGAAAGAACCTGTGTGTCATATTGTACCAACTAATGTGCAGAAAAATTAACGCTGCGGACAGGATTCGAACCTGTGCGGGTAGAGCCCAGTGGATTTCAAGTCCAACTCCTTAACCACTCGGACACCGCAGCTCCCATTAAAACAAGCAACGATAAAGGCCTATGTGTCACATGGCAACATCTAATAATCTAGAAAGAATAACGTCCGCCTCTGTGGTGTATTGGTAGTGTTTTTAGTTGCCACCTCGGAGGCCCTGGTTCGCTTTCCGTCTCTGTAAAGCAATTTGAGAAGTGAAAGGGGGGCTGGAACGGGGTCCACTCAGCCACGGGATTTCAACTGAGTAGAGGTGGGTTTGATTCTCACCTCGGCCATCCTGGAGTTGCTTTCCCGTTGTTTGCCACTTTTCCTCCCGGCAAATATTGGGTTGGTACCTAACTTAAGTTATAATCGCAGAGTAAGAAATATTAATGATCAATAGAATTTTACTTGAGTTGTAATCTTCAGAAATATAATATATTGTACTCATATCATAGTATCATTATGAGGCTATATCATAATATTACAAGCAACCTATTTTGAGGATTAGGGATGTTGGACGGCAGTGCGTACAAATTGGCCTTACGGCTCGGGATGGACGTATGGTATGTGTGACTCAGAAGCAAGGCGACAAAAACAGAGAGATTGACAGACACTGGATGACGAGAAAGAGCAGAAGGGCGAGAGGGATGGGTAGTGCGCGTCACTAGTCGTTGGCTACGAGATATATCGCAGGCAACGCACTAGATAAACACATGCAAGGGCTAGCGAGCGCCCGAGCGGTGTCCGTGCTGTTATCTCTTGCCTCCCGACTGGCAGCTAAACTGATCGCTCAGCCTTAATCAATCGGACACCGCAGCTCTTAAACTCTAGCCGGGAATGTTGGAGGTCCAGTGCGTCATATTGCATCATTTAATATGTTTAAAACTAACGCTGCAGACAGGAGTCGAACCTGTCGGGCAGAACCCATTGGATATTAAGTCCAACTCCTTAACCACATCGGGACCGCAGCTCAGTTCCTAGGTGGCAAAAAGAAAGGCCCCGTGTTACATATTGTTCATCTACTATGTAGACAAAGCAGCGCTGCAAGCAGAACCTGTTGGATTTCCAATCCATCTCCATGACCACTGGGACACCGCAGGACCTACTCCAGCCCGCAATGAGAAAGGCCCAGTGTGTCACATTGTAACAACTAATATGCAGAAAAATTAACGCTGGGGACAGGATTCGAACCAGTGCGGGTGTAACCCATTGAATTTCGAGTCCAACTCCTTTTTTCTTTTTTTGTTAGGGGTTTACGTCGCACCGACACAGATAGGTCTTATGGCGACGATGGGATAGGAAAGGCCTAGGAGTTGGAAGGAAGCGGCCGTGGCCTTAATTATGGTACAGCCCCAGCATTTGCCTGGTGTGAAAATGGGAAACCACGAAAAACCATTTTCAGGGCTGCCGATAGTGGGATTCGAACCTACTATCTCCCGGATGCAAGCTCACAGCCGCGCGCCTCTACGCGCACGGCCAACTCGCCCGGTAGTCCAACTCCTTGACCACACGAAAACTCCAGCTGTGTCCCTAACTGGCAAACAGAAGGGCACAGTGTTCCAAGTTGCTATGTCTAATATGTAGTACAAGCAGCGCCGCGGGAAGAAAATATCTAATTTCGAATCCAATTCCTTAACCACTGGGACACCGCAGCACTTAATCTAGGCCGTAGTGAGAAAGGGTGAGTGTGTCGTATTGTAACAACTAATACACAGAGAAGTTAACGCTGCGGACAGGATTCGAACCTGCCCAGGTAGAAGCCTTTGAACTTCGAGTCCAACTCCTTAAACACTCGGACACCGCAGCTTCCTCGCAATGTAGCAATAAGAAAGGCGCAGTGTCATATAGCAGCATCTAATATGTAGAAAAAATAACGCTGCGGACAGGACTCGAACCTGTGCGGGTAGACACCATTGGAGTTCTGGTCCAACTCCTTTACCACTCGGACACCGCAGCTCCGTCCCTGGCTGGCAATAAGACAGGACCTGTGTGTCATATTGCATCATCCAATATCTACAAAAACTAACGCTGTGGACAGGACTCGAAACTGTGCGAGTAGACCGCGTTGCATTTCTAGTCCAACACATTCACCAATCGGATATCCTGGCGTGCTATAAGAAAGGCCCATCGTGGCACACTGCATCCTCCAATATGTAGAATAACTAACGCTGAGGACTGGAGTCGAACCTGTGCGGGCAGAACCCATTGGATATCAAGTCCAACTCCTTAACCACATCGGGACCCCAGCTCAGTTCCTAGGTGGCAAAAAGAAAGGCCCCGTGTTTCATATTGTTCATCTAATATGTAGACAAAGCAGCGCTGCAAGCAGAACCTGTTGGATTTCGAATCCATCTCCATGACCACTGGGACACCGCAGGACGTACTCCAGCCCGCAATGAGAAAGGCCCAGTGTGTCACATTGTAACTGTTACGGAGTTATCCGTGGAAGTCAGAGGTGAAAGAAGGTGCGGGCTACTACAAGTTCGAACGATGGATTAAAATGTCATTAAAGTTTATAAATTAAAACTTAACAATGGTAACGTCTCCTCTGTGGTGTAGTGGTTAGCGTGATTAGCTGCCACACCCGGAGACCCGGGTTCGATTCCCGGCTCTGCCACGAAATTTGAAAAGTGGTACGAGGACTGGAACGGGTCGACTCAGCCTCGGGAGGTCAACTGAGTAGAGGTGGGTTCGATTCCCACCTCAGCCATCCTGGAAGTGGTTTTCCGTAGTTTCCCACTTCTCCTCCAGGCGAATGCCGGGATGGTACATAACTTAAGGCCACGGCCGCTTCCTTCCCGCTTCCTTGCCTATCCCTTCCAATCTTCCCATCCCTCCACAAGGCCCCTGTTCAGCATAGCAGGTGAGGCCGCATGGGCGAGGTACTGGTCATACTCCCCAGTTGTATCCCTGACCAAGATTCTGAAGCTCCAGGACACTGCCCTTGAGGCGGTAGAGGTGTGATCCCTCGCAAAATTCCGAGGGAAAAACCGAACCTGGAGGGTAAACAGATGATGATGATGATGATGATGATGATGATGAACAATGGTAACATAGAATTTTGAGCGTACAACAATCAAGATTAGAGAAATATTTAACATGTTTCCACTAGGGGAAATAACAAAGAAAATCAGGTACAATGCCGCTTTACAAGAAAAGCACCAGTTAAGTGGTCTATACAAATTCTGGACTACGGCCCCAAATTCATCAATCCTTGAGCTCTCAGCTCACAATCATAAAGTACCAAAGGGCAGAAAACCGTTAATTACCTGGAGCTCTTGCTCCCGCTAAGAGCGAACTTGCTCTCAAATTTACAAGCCTAACAAAGGCCACAACAATCTTCACATCTATCTGCCCTCAAGGCACACAAAGAAACAGGGGTATTTAATACCCAACCTACAGGGCCTTCGCATGAAGAAAACAAAACATCAGGTTGAGTTACTGCCCCAAAGTACAGAAAGGACTGGAGGCGTGAGCTTGCCTCCTAAATACACATTTTAAACCTAAGTGGATCTAGGCCGTTACACAGAGGCTTATCCCAAGCTAGGGAGGTGACTCTTATTAGAAAACATTAATACATTAAATAAGAGAAGAAACAGTTATGAAAACGTAGTCACCTCAATTTCAAATATGAAGGGGAGCTGGAGAGGGTAAAGCACTCTCTATCCCCGCTTTACAGTAAAAGAGATTTGCAGTTTTTACATAGACTGAAAAGGAATTTACATTTTAAAGAGATGGGTTACATATTAAAGGTTTCGAACCCTCCCCGAGAGTTAGACTGCTGAGCTAGCAAGAAATAAGGTTGTTGAAAGGCCATTACCTTGTTGAAGAAATGCTAGCTAGCATGAAATAAGGTTGTTGAAAGGCCATTACCTTGTTGAAGAAATGCTGTCTGAAGAACGAGGCGCTTCCCGCCCCCTGCTACATATTCACACCCTGAGTTAGATGTTATACGAGTGGCCCGGAGAAATACGCATGGAAATTTGAAGAAAAAAGGTATGATTGGAGAAAAATTAGTTACAGAAATTACTGATTGGTTAAATTCAAAACAGGCTGAAAGAAAGGGTTAATATTACCAACCCACAAACTACAGAACAACATTTAGAACAGACCGAACTTATGAATACAAAATTTCTTCACGAGAGTTCATTCCATTGCCCCAGAGTGTATTACCATAGTTTAGAGAGAACGTCCACACACCCTGATCAATGAAAAACAAAAGCAAATCAAAAACACTCAGTGACATCTTCTGATAAACCGTAGAGTTAGTTCAGTTGTTAAAGTTCTGGGTTTCTCCAGTTGAGAAGTTTCAATTGGCAAAAGATTTGAACTTGCGTCGCGTAGAGGTGTAGCGCCCGGTACAGTAACATCTAATATGCAGAAAAATTAACGCTGGGGACAGGAATCGAACCAGTGTGGGTGGAACCCCTTGAATTTCGAGTCCAACTCCTTAAACACTCGGACACCGCAGCTTCCTCGCAACGTGGCAATAAGAAAGGCGCAGTGTCATATACCAGCATCTAATATGAAGTAAAACTAACGCTGCGGACAGGACTCGAACCTGTGCGGGTAGAACCCATTGGATTTCTAGTGCAACTCCTTAACCACTCGGACACCGCAGCTCCGTCCCTGGCTGGCAATAAGACAGGACCTGTGTGTCATATTGCATCATCCAATATCTAGAAAAACTAACGCTGGGGACAGGATTCGAACCAGTGCGGGTATAACCCATTGAATTTCGAGTCCAACTCCTTGACCACACGAAAACCCCAGCTGTGTCCCTAACTGGCAAACAGAAGGGCACAGTGTTCCAAGTTGCTATGTCTAATATGTAGTACAAGCAGCGCCGCGGGAAGAAAAGATCTGATTTCGAATCCTACTCCCTAACTACTGGTACACCGCAGCACTTAATCTAGGCCGTAGTGAGAAAGGGGCAGTGTGTCGTATTGTAACAACTGATATACAGAGAAGTTAACGTTGCGGACAGGATTCGAACCTGCGCAGGTAGAACCCTTTGAATTTCGAGTACAACTCCTTAAACACTCGGACACCGCAGCTTCCTCGCAACATGGCAATAAGAAAGGCGCAGTGTCAAATACCAGCATCTAATATGTAAAAAAACTAACGCTGCGGACAGGACTCGAACCTGTGCGGGTAGAACCCATTGGATTTCTAGTCCAACTCCTTAACCACTCGGACACCGCAGCTCTGCCCCTGGTTGGCAATAAGACAGGACCTGTGTGTCATATTGCATCATCCAATATCTAGAAAAACTAACGCTGTGGACAGGACTCGAATCTGTTCGTGTAGACCCCGTTGGATTTCTAGTCCAACTAATTCACCAATCGGACACCCTGGCGGGCTATAAGAATAGCCCATTGTGGCACACTGCATCCCCCAATATGTAGAATAACTAACGCTGAGGGCAGTATTCGAACCTGTGCGGGTAGAACCCATTGGATTTCAATTCTGAATGCTTGACCACTCGGACACCGCAGCTCCGCCCCTGCCTCGCAATAAGACAGGAGCTGTGTGTCAATTTGCATCATCCAATATCTACAAAAATTAACGCCGCGGACAGGACTCGAACCTGTGCGCGTAGACCGCGTTGGATTTCTAGTCCAACACATTCACCAATCGGATATCCTGGCGGGCTATAAGAAAGGCCCATCGTGGCACACTGCATCCTCCAATATGTAGAATAACTAACGCTGAGGACTGGAGTCGAACCTGTGCGGGCAGAACGCATTGGATATCAAGTCCAACTCCTTAACCACATCGGGACCCCAGCTCAGTTCCTAGGTGGCAAAAAGAAAGGCCCCGTGTTTCATATTGTTCATCTACTATGTAGACAAAGCAGTGCTGCAAGCAGAACCTGTTGGATTTCGAATCCATCTCCATGACCACTGGGACACCGCAGGACGTACTCCAGCCCGCAATGAGAAAGGCCCAGTGTGTCACATTGTAACTGTTACGGAGTTATTCGTGGAAGTCAGAGGTGAAAGAAGTTGCGGGCTGGAATGTGTCTAACTACAACTTCGAACGATGAATTAAAATGTCAATAAAGGTTATATTTTCAAAACCTAACAATGGTAACGTCCGCCTCTGTTTTGTAGTGGTTAGCGTGATTAGCTGCCACCCCCGGAGGCCCGGGTTCGTTGTATCCCCCGACCAAGAGTCTGAAGCTCCAGGACACTGCCCTTGAGGAGGTAGAGGTGGGATCCCTCGCTCAGCCCGAGGGAAAAACCGAACCTGGAGGGTAAACAGATGATGATGATGATGACTTGGATATTGATGTGATACCCCATTGTCTTGCATATGGTGTGCTCTGTTGTCTTGCTTTCGAAGGGATTTCTTATTTGTTATAATATTAGCTTTGTGTTAATGTGTAAATCATTCATTTGAAGTTAAAGCTGCTTTGAGGTGTGTGGTTATGTTCTCAGTAACATAGTATGCCATACGAACCTAGGGTATCAAATCATTATTTACAACGTAGTAAATACTTGGAAATAAAAATATATGAATTACAATGTATTGGGCATGGAAGTAGTAGAACTGCATTGTTATCGCCGGTTGGGGGGGCGGGGAAGGGAGGGCGGAGGAGCCGTAAGCATACCCGGATGTGCGTCACTGCACCGGATGTTAATTCTCCGCTCTATCTGTTGATAGTAATACTCAGGTATTGCACCAGAATGCACACTGTGGCGCTATCTCGGAAAAGAGACTAAAACTACTAGCGCCAAGTGGCTTGGAACCAACGAGCTAGTCTAGCTCGTTGCTTGGAACCGAAATTTATCATTGAGTTTCATCTCTATTCTATCCTCTTTGGTAACGCGCCTCACCGGCGTCAGTGAGTTCCGAGACTTTGACTAGCGAGGGTAACAGTATTGTGTTTGGTGCGCTACATCATGGACCATCGCGTCCTAATGCATACTTTGTACAGTGTAAATAGTTTTTGTGAATAAGTTAAGTATGTAATGTACATTATATTGGCCTTCCCTTTGCACTTAATGATGAAGTACATTTCGTGGACTGTGGGAATAGCTAGGCCTCGTTCAACATGAGTAAACAACTCGAAAACGAGACCGAACAATTTTGTCCTCCGGTGCCCGATGTGATTCAGTGACGATATTACATCTCATAATCTGCGCATTTAGGCCTATTAGTGATTACAGTTTATTGACAAGTGTTTACATTTGTGTAAGGTACGAATGTGTTCGTTTTACCGCCAAACTTACAACCACCCACGTGCTAAGTACTGCGCAGTAAGGTACAAATGAGGGACTTCAACTAACGTGCCGTGTATGTGATTCACAACCATCTTCTACATGAAACACTGTGACTTGTGATGTGATTAACTGAGTTCTAATACAGTTCTCAATAATTTTAAACCTCGAGATTGAAGCGTGTGTTGCCGCCATCTTGCGCGGACGAATACAGTCTTACCAACCCAATTGGTGGAGTTTCCAAGGAGTAGTAATTCTCTTTGGTTTTCAGCCCTGCTGTGGAAGGATACATCCTCCTGATCTGTAAGTAGTCTGGCATTCCCAGTCCTTTATAATATATCCATTATTTCTTGTTATCCTTCACCATGGATCCTCTCCAGCGAAAAGGTCTCATAAAGAAAAGAGCAGTTATTAAGTCTCGCATAAACCGTATAGCTAGTTTTGTCAGTACATTTAATGAAGGCTCAAATTTGAATGATATTCGAGTTAGGCAAAGGCTGCTATGTTCAAGTAATGAGGAATACAACGATGTTCAAACCCAGTTAGAAGTTACCGATACCGAAGAAGTTCATAGGAAATCCATTGAAGAACTCTTTCTAGAAATAAAATCTAAGATGGAAACTTTGTTGAATGCGACTTCCCCCCCAAAACATCTAGTTCTTCAAATACCAGTAGCATGCATGAAATAAGACTCCCTACTATTTCACTGCCAAAATTTACGGGAATTATTTCTGAATTTATTCACTTTCGAAATACATTCCAGAGCCTGGTAATTAATAATCATGCCTTAACAGACATACAAAGGTATACCTACTATCATGCTTATCGGGAGAACCTCACAAATTAATTGAAAGCTTGCCTGTCACTGAAAGCAATTTCAAGGTAGCTTGGGAATTAATCTTTCAGAGATATAGTAACCCCAAATTGATTGTAGACTACACGTTAAGCAACTGCTAGATCTTCCGTCAGTTAAAACAGAATCAGCTAAGGATTTACGAGTGTTGCTAAATCAACTGCTGAGCAACCTGAGCGCTATCGAAGTAATGGACGTAGATGTGGCTCTGCATGAAATGTTGTTATCTCGCTTAGTACTAGATCGAATCAGCCTCGGTCTAGAAAACAGTGGGAAGTTATATCCTCAGATAAGAAGTTCCCTCGCTTGAAGGATTTAGTAGCTTTCTTGGAGAATAGTTGTCAAACTCTGGAGCTAATCAACCCCAAAACAACACTAAAGCGACAAGCAACAGGTCGTATCCAAACATGGTGGTGATAAGAGCAGTAAGAATTCATTTGTCACAACAGCAACTCCTTGTGAGTTTTGTAAGGCTTATCACACCCTAACAAAATGCCCTAGGTTTTGTGAAGCCCGCGTTGGAAATAGAATAGATTTCACCAAGAAGTGTAAACTTTGTTTCAACTGTCTGGGTGCTAATCATACTTTAAAGAAGTGTAAACTTTGTTTCAACTGTCTGGGTGCTAATCATACTTTAAAGGAGTGTAGTTCAGGAAATTGTCGAATCTGCAATAATAGACATCATACTCTGTTGCACAAGGAGCAGAGTACTTCCTACAATGCTTCTACTACATCAGAAACCAACCAGACTCAGCAGCAAACCTACTGTGTTGTGAAGAGCAACTATACTCATGTCAACAGCTCTCGTGCTGGTTACACATACACATCAGTGTCGAGCGCTACTTGATAGTGCGTCTCAAATGCATTTCATGTCCAGGCGTTTGGCAGATCGCTTAGGGGTTGAATTGAGTCAGCACTCAATGCCTATAAGGGGAATTAGTGATACTAAGGCAACTGAATCATCACATATTTGTCAAATCCAAGTTACATCTAGGGTCACAGACTACACTACCCCTATTGTTTGTGCTGTACTTCCTTGCAAAACTGGTCAGCTCCCTACAGTACAGCTTGACACGTCTGACTGGCAGCTACCACAGGACATTCCCTTGGCGGATCCTCAATTTAGTACACCAGGTGAAGTTGATTTACTACTGGGGCTTCTGTGTTTTTTGACATACTGCGTCGTGGCCAACTCACGAGAGAAAAATCATCCTGTACTACAGGACACTGAATTTGGCTGGATCTTATCAGGCAAGATACCACCACACTCTCTAAAGTCTACCAGCAAGAAAGTCATGTCTTGTGCGCGGCAATGAACTGCACATACAGGTCGAACGATTTTGGAAACAAGCGGAAGTAAAGATGTGTCCCCCGCGTTCTAAAGAAGAAAGTCAATGCGAAGAACACTTTGTGAACAACACTACTAGGGATGGCACCGGAAGATATGCTGTAAGACTGCCTATTAAACCACACCATGAGGATTCATTTAAATACGCCACTCGTTGTCTCAGTCAAATTGAACAGCAATTACATCGCCAACCAGACTTGAAGAAGGACTATGTTGAGTTCATGACAGAATATGCTGATCTTCATCACATGGAACTTCTGACAACGCAAACTAATAAGCCAACATATTACCTGCCGCATCATGCTGTAATTATGCAGTCCAGCACTACCACTAAGGTCAGAATCGTCTTCAACGCCTCTGCTAAAACTGCTAGTAACTACTCACTGAACGATATCTTGATGGTTGGACCTACGGTGCAAGAAGACTTGTATTCTATCATCTTGAGATTTAGAACACACAAGTATGCCTTCACTGCAGATGTTACAAAAATGTACAGGCAAATTCTAGTTCATCCTGATGACCAAGATCTGCAACGTATTGTTTGGCGTTCATCTCCGAATGAACCTATCCAGATTTATCGACTTTCCACTGTAACTTATGGTACCTCAGCAGCGCCTTTTTTAGCCACAAGATGCCTGGTACAACTGGCCAACGATGGTGCACTGCAATACCCAAGAGCGTCGGAGACATTACGAAGAGACGTCTATGTTGATGATGTTCTGAGTGGAGCAGATGCCATTGGAGATGCACTCAGTCTGCAACAAGAGCTGATCGAACTACTCAGTAGCGCAGACTTTCCTCTTCGTAAATGGTGTGCTAATCATCCCACTCTTTTAGAGCACATACCTCTTGAGCACCAAGAATCACAACTGCCCTGGAGTCTGGATGACAAGGAAGAGGGTACCATTAAGGCCTCGGGACTACTGTGGCATCCTCTAAAGGACATCTTCCAGTTTGTAGCTACCAGTCACACCCAGAAGACCACAACCTGGACAAAACGTAGTGTGTTATCCTGCATTTCATCCATTTTTGATCCTTTGGGACTCTTAGGTCCAGTAATAATAAAATGTAAAATTTTCTTGCAACACTTATGGCAAGCGAAAGTGGACTGGGATCAGAGTTTGCCTCCTGAGCTATTAACTACTTGGGAACAGTTCCATGCATATTTGCCATCACTCAACGACATTCGCATCCCTCGAAGCGTGACGGGAGACGGAGAAATTAAACAATATGAGTTACACGGATTCTCTGATGCTTCAGAAAGGGCCTTTGGAGCATCTGTTTACCTACGGAGTATAGATATCAAGGATAATGTAACAGTAGTGCTGTTAAGCTCCAAATCCAGAGTAGCACCACTGAAACAGATTTACCTCCCTAGACTTGAACTATGTGGTGCATTACTCCTTGTAAAATTAATGGATAAGGTTAAGACTTCACTTAACCTAAAAATTGAACAATACTACTATTGGACTGATACTACCATAGTACTAGCTTGGCTTGCAGGAGAGCCCGCATCTTGGAAAACGTTTGTTGGTAACCGAGAGTCTGAGATACAACAACTTTCATCTGTAGAACAATGGAACCATGTGACGTCACAGGACAATCCAGCTGACATCATTTCGAGAGGGATTGAACCACATCTTCTCCAAGACAATCTGTTATGGTGGGTGGGACCATCCTGGTTCTACCAGCCACCGTCAACCTGGCCTGCCAGCGACATGAAGAAAACTTCCGAACTCACTGATGTACCAGAGCAACGGAAACCAGCTGTTTGCTTACTTGTTGTCAGTAATTTCCTTGAAGATTTAGTCCAACGCTTTTCTTCTTGGACACGGCTGGTGAGAGTCATGGCCTTCATACTGAGATACATGAACAACCTCAGGCTTGCTGCTTCAAGGAGACAGGTGGGAAGTCTGACTGTAGTAGAACTTCAAGAGGCATCACACAGGATCATTCGTACTGCCCAAGAACGAGAATATGGTAAGGAGCTTCAAGATCTGCGACTTGGCAGACCGATCGCAAAGGACAGCAAGTTGAAGTCTCTTCATCCCTTTGTAGATGCAAACCAGATGCTTAGGGTGAGCGGCAGATTGGAACAATCTCAAGCTCCGTACAGCCAGAAACATCCCATCATCCTACCACCTAATCATCCTGTGACCAGGTTGTTAGTAATGTGCGAGCACATGCGACTTCTGCATGCTGGACCCTAACTTTTGCTTGTAATCATTAGACAACAATATTGGATACCTAATGGTAAGTCTGTCATTAGGCACATAACACACAAGTGTCTCCCTTGCTACAAGTTGAAGGCAAGTACATCAACTCAACTCATGGGCCAGCTCCCACACCACAGGGTAGAACCCAACAGACCATTTTTGAACTGCGGAGTTGACTATGGGGGTCCACTTTACATTAAGCAAGGGACCCGTAAGAGCAAAACAAAGCTAAAATGTTATATTGCTCTATTCATCTGCATGGCTACCAAGGCGATCCATCTTGAACTTGTCTCTGACCTGTCTACTGATGCGTTCCTAGCTGCTCTGTGTAGATTTATATCGCGTCGGGGTATCTGCCAGAATATCTACAGCGACAATGGAAGTACATTCGTGGGAGCAAGAAACGAGCTGCGGGGCTTCACACCCTGTTCAGATCTCAAGTACATCAGAGGAAGGTGGATGACTTCGCATCTCAATGTGGAATACAGTGGCATTTTATTCCATCGCATGCCCCTCATTTTGGTGGGCTGTGGGAGGCTGGCATAAAGTCTACTAAGTCCCATTTGAAGAAGGTTGCAGGAAATCTTGTACTGATTTCTGAAGAAGTGTCCACGTTGTTAGTCCAGATTGAGGCATGCCTGAATTCGAGAACAATAACTAAATTGTCTGATAGTCCTGATGACTATTCATTCCTGACTCCCGGTCACTTCCTGATTGGAGAACCTCTCACAACCATCCCAGAGCCAGATTTACTTGCAGTTTCAGATTCTCGTCTGTCCAGGTGGCAACTACTTCAGCGTTGCAGGCAGTACTTCTGGAAGCGGTGGTCAAGGGACTATCTATGTCAACTCCAGCAGCGGACTAAGTGGTCAGCAGGAAGGGTCAACCTTCAACCCGGAACTCTAGTTCTTCTCAAGGAAGACAACTTGCCACCTCTCGTGTTGCAGACAGGGATCGTGGTAGATACGCACGGAGGTGCTGACGGCTTCGTGCGAGTTGCAACTATTCGCACTCCCAAGGGGACCTTCAAACGCCCAGTTGCAAAACTTTGTGTCTTCCCAGAAGAGGTTGAAACTGTACATAGTGAAAAAATGTAATTAGTAAAAAGGTGTAATCTTTCATGTGCTAAACCTTTCCTATTTTTTCATTTGACTTTTTCAGTGTGAGTGCTAATTTTTATTGTTCATGTACCGGGAGGTACACCCCTACGCCGCACTTTTAAATCTTGCGCCAATAAAACCTCCTCTACAGGAGGAACGCTGGACTTAAAACTGGTCCAACTTGTAAATTTTCTCAGAACTTGTCACTACCGTAATTTTTATGGTGAAGTTTCCTGAACTGTGTGAAATTCTACTTGTTTTGTTTTTCGTTTTTCATAGAAGTGTGGACATTCTCTCACAGATGTCTCTGCTAAAAAACTATGATCATGCACCCTGGTGCGAAGTGAAGAAACTGTTTTGAAGAAATTTTTGTACTCATAAGTTTTTTCTTTAATAAATTTCGTTCATTCTTTTGTTGGTTGGCTATATTTATCTTTTCCTTCCGCCAGTTTTGAATTTAGCCAATCCAGAATTTCTGTAATTAATTTCCTACCAATCACAGGCTTCTTCTTCGATTTGGTGTGTAACTTTTAAATTCTCCAATAAAGTGAGAGGGCGTGGCTGTTTTATTCATGAAAGGTCTCGAACCTTCCCCGAGGGTTTATAAACTGCTGATTTCCACGTCTCTTGGCCATTTGATCAACAGCTATTTAAGTGTGTGGATGTGAAGCAGGAGGCGGGTGGTGCCTCTTTCATCAGGCAGCAGCTCTTCAGCAAGGTAATGGCCGTTTAACATCTTTATTTCTTCAGCAGTTTAACCCGCGGGGAAGGTCCGAAACCTTAATAATGTAACCTACTTTTCTAAACATGTAACTCTTTGCCGATTTATGTAAAAACTTCATAAAATCTGTAACTGTAATTCGGGGATAGAGAGTGACTTACCCTCTCGAGCTCCACTTCATTTTGGTTTGAGGTGACTAAGTTTTGGTAACTGATTTTCTTTTCTTCCTTAATATTTAAAAATTTTATACGGGTCACCTCCATAGTTTGGGAATAGCCCCTGTTTCATCGGCCTGGTGCCTGTTAGGTTTTAAGAAGCTACATAGAGGAGTGCAAGTGTTCGCCTCCGTTCATTTTGTTTTCGGTCCATTTATTTATCTGTTATTTCTTCTAATCGAAGGCCCTGTAGGTTAGGTACGAGATACCCCTGTTTCAATTTGTAAACGAGGCCATGGAAAGCCAGAAAGTGTAAGATATTTTTGGTGTTGCCTTGACTAGGCTTGAAAAACTGAGAGCGTGTATGCTCTTTACAAGTACTGTAAACGTGCCTCTAGGAGGCTTGACATGATAAATTAAGGAGCAAGCGCTCCAGGTATTTGGGGATTTCTGCCCTTTAAAAATTACGCTCCTCTGTAAAGTTTGATCTAGAAGGTCAAAAATTGTAAAACTAAGGGCTTGTAGCCGAAGTGTGTTAAAGATTCGAAATCTTGGATTTTTTTTCTAAATCTTGTTTTTAAATTACTATGTTATTGTTATCTCACTAAGTGAGAAATTGTTGCTTTTTGAAAATATAACCTTCCATTTCAGTTTAAATTCTTTCTTGATAAAGTAGATAGACCCAATCACCCCGGCACCTTCTTTCACCTCTGCTGATCCACCAAATCACGGTAACAGTTCTTAATAACATTTATGTTTGTAATTTATATATAAATTAGGTGGGCGGTATGTTGAACGCCATGTGTCTGTTTTTCCGTCAGGGGTCAGCATAATCAGACTGCTACAGCCCCAGTGGAAGGGGGGACAGAGTCACGCGCCTCACCGGCGTCAGTGAATTAGGAGACTTTGACTAGCGACGGTAACGACATTGTGTTTGGTGCGCTACATCATGGACCACCACGTCCTAATGCATATTTTGTACAGTGTAAATAGTTTTTGTGAATAAATTAAGTATGTAATGTACATTATGTTGGCCTTCCCTTTGCACTTAATGATGAAGTACATTTCGTGGACTGTGGGAAGAGTTAGAAACTCCATGAACGTCGGGATATCTCAGTAGCTGTTGCTACGCAGAAAATTCTCAAACTGAAGACACCATCCTACCTTTATAATGCATTTAAACCTATGGAGTCGGTACATAACAGAGATAATAGGTTTACAAAAACCACCCTTCAAATTCCCCTTCATCGTACCACTAAATTTAACAAATCCTTTGTTTGCACTGCATCACGTATCTTTAACGTCTTTAATCTTCACCGTTTCGCAAGTAACACTAACTGTACCCAACTAAAGCAGTTCTTAACATCTATCTTTCTGGAGGAGTACGCAAGAGGCTGAGATCAGGCATTCTTGTGTCGAACAATCAGGAATATGTATATTTCGAAGAAAATTGTTTCTCTGCTTTAGCTTTATATCCTTTAAACCCATGTAGTCCAAAATAACAGAAGGGCTTAATGATTTACTTTCTTATTATATAATGTATGTCTTAACCTTACTGGTTTTGGTATCTGTATTTTCATTTTTTTTTAAGTTTCTTGTTTAGTTTAATACCTTAATATTATAAAAATGTGGTTGCTGTTTTCATAAATCTGCATTGTATTATAAGAAGACGCTGCATAAAGGGACTTTTCAGTCTCAGTGGCATGTAAATCATGATCAATAAATTCAATTCAATTCAATTCGTTCAACATGAATAAACAACTCGAAAACGAGATCGAACAAGTGTTTCATATTGTCCATCTAATATGTAGAGAAAGCAGCGCTGCGGGCAGAACCTATTGGATTTCGAATCCAACTCCTTGACCACTGGGACGCCGCAGCTTCCTCGCAACGTGGCAATAAGGAAGGCGCAGTGTGTCATATAGCAGCATCTAATATGTAGGAAAACTAACGCTGCGGACAGGACAATAATCTGTGCGGGTAGAACACAATGGATTTCGAGTCCAACTCCTTAACCACTCGGACACCGCAGCTCTGTCCCTAGCTGGCAAAAAGAAAGGCCCGGTGTTTCATATTGTGACGTACCCACTCAACCCACAGATGTGTGACAAAATTATGGCGTGGCAGGTCAACTTAATAAATGATATATCACTGTTTCTCCATAAACTATATCCTATGGGCTCCAGCCTTCAAGCTTGCGGTTTGAAGACGATAGTTGATAATTAATAATAATAATAATAATAATAATAATAACAATAATAATAATAATAATAATAATAATAATAATTGTACCGACTGGTACTCTTATACGCCGCACATTTGAATTTTCCGTCGTAACGTACTCCTCTACAGGAGAAACTCTGAACTTTAAAATTGGATCAACTCATAAGTTTCTCACAAGATGTCACTACCGTAAATTTTGTGTTTACGAAGTTGTCAGTACTGTGCGGAGTTCAACTTGATTTGTTTTCTATTGATCAAGAAGTGTGGACATTCTCTGATAGATGTCTCTACAAAAAAAGCTATGACCATGCACCCTGGTGCGAAGTGGAACAACTATATTTGATGAAATTTTGTATTCATAAGTTTGTTCTTTACTAAATTTCGTTCTTTCATTTGTGGGTTGGCAATATAAATATTTTCTTTCCGCCAGTTTTGAACTTAGCCAATCCAGAATTTCTGTAATTATTTTTTGACCAATCGTGTCCTTCTTCTCCAATTTGGATGTGTAACCTTTAGCCAGCCAATAAACGACTGTGGGTGTGTCTTAATTATTCATGAAAGGTCTCGAACCTTCCCCGAGAGTATAAAAACTGCTGATTTTCCTGTCTCTCGGCCACTCGAACAACATCTAGCCTAGTGTATGGAAGTGTAGCAGGGGGCGGGTAGCGCCTCTTCCTTCGGGCAGCAGCTCATCACAAAGGTAATGGCCGTTTAACATCTTTATTTTGTTCCTAGCTCAGCAGTTTAACCCTCGGGGAAGGTCCAAAACCTTCATTATGTAACCTATCTTCATCATCATCATCATCATCATCATCATCACCATCATCTGTTTACCCTCCAGGTTCGGTTTTTCCCTCGGACTTAGCGAGGGATCCCACCTCTACCGCCTCAAGGGCAGTGTCCTGGAGCTTCAGACTCTTGGTCGGGGGATACAACTGGGAAGTATGACCAGTACCTCGCCCAGGCGGCCTCACCTGCTATTCTGAACAGGGGCCTTATGGAGGGATGGGAAGATTGGAAGGGATAGACAAGGAAGAGGGAAGGAAGCGGCCGTGGCCTTAAGTTAGGTTCCATCCCGGCATTCGCCTGGAGAAGAAGTGGGAAACCACGGAAAACCACTTCCAGGATGGCTGAGGTGGGAATCGAACCCACCTCTACTCAGTTGACCTCCCGAGGCTGAGTGGACCCCATTCCAGCCCTCGTACCACTTTTCAAATTTCGTGGCAGAGCCGGGAATCGAACCCGGGCCTCCGGGGGTGGCAGCTAATCACGCTAACCACTACACCACAGAGGCGGACAACCTATCTTCAAACATGTAAATTGCCGTCTCTCTTGTAAAACATATATCTTTAACTGTAAATCGGTGATAGAGAGTGCTTTACCCTCTCGAGTTCCCCTTCATTTTTGCCTTGAGGTGACTACGTTTTGGTAAATTTTTCTTCCTTAATGTATTAAATTTTCTAATACGAGTCACCTCCCTAGTTTGGGAATAGGACCCTTTGTCATCGGCCTAGTGCCTTTTAGGTTTTAAAATGTGTATTTGGGAGTGCTGATACACGCCTCCATTCTTTTGCGTTTAGGGCCATTTAAGTTAACCTGTTCATTTTCTATTTAGACCCAGTAGGCTGGGTACTAGATACCCCTGTTTCATTGTAAGTTGTGCCTTGATGGCAATCATGTGTAAAAGTCTGGTATTGCCTTTAATAGGCTTGAAAAATTGAGAGCGGGTCAGCTCTTTCTTGTGTTTGAAAAGTGCCTCTGGGAGGCTTGAGGTTAAAAGTTGGGAGCAAATGCTCCTTGAATGAAGGGGTTTTCTGCCCTTTGAACAAATGAGTTTACCTTGGTAAAGTTGGGCTAGTAGCTCAAGGATTGTGTAATTGGGGCTCGAAGCCAGAACTTGTAAAGACCCCGAAACTTGTGCTTTCGTTTGTAAAGTTATCATTGTAACTGTGTTTTTTTATTGTTATTTCATCTAGTGAAAATTTGTTAAATCTTGTTGTCTATTCAAAATATAACCTTTATTGAAATTTTAATTCATCTTTTGGCCTTGTAGTTAGACCCATTCCAGCCCACAACTTCTTTCACGTCTGCCTTCCACGCGTAACTCCGTAACAAGTGGTAGCAGAGCGTGGTAAATGGGTCTCAATTTAGCCCCTTTTGACGGCTAAACATTGTTTTTGCCCTGAACTCTAACAATTTTCTCCGTCGCTGGAACTTTCTTTCTTTTTTTCTAAATTTGTCAATGTTTTGTCATCATGTCCGGCCCTCGCGATGTTCTCCATCCCGGCTATTTGCGCAAGGAGGAATTAATTTGTGAATTAACCATTAGAAATGTTCAATCTGGAGGCACGGTTGCGGTAGATACCAACAAGGTTAAGGATTCCCTTGACTTGCCGATTACCATCCCAACCTTGGGAGAGAAAGAGATTGACAACGCTCTCTCCACGATCACTGACACAATACTACTGAGCTAGCATCTGTAGTTAGTTTTTTGAAGTGGGTGATCCATCTCCAAATCAACTTACACGTGTACAGGCTAGACTGTTCCATTTTTACAACAGAGTTAGTGATCTATTGTCTCTTAAGTTAAGTGACATTCAGGGGAATGGAGGCTAGTGCTCTTATTGAACAACTTTCTAAAATGTCTACTAAGGTTTTAGTCAATTGTTATCGGGATCTGTTACTCCCAAAACCGACCAGCCCACGGTGGTAAAAATTTAAGTGAGGAGGATTCCTCCAAGAGGGAAGAAAGTAGGAAATCCGTAGGAATCCAACAGACATCTGCCCCATTAGAAACCGAGTCTGGTCGTCGTACATCCATCCCTCCATTTGTGTTGAATAATGTACCCTCTGCTTCTCCACCCCATAGGCCGTTACCTACTATGTCACCCGGGTTTAGTAGTTTGCCTCATCCTCTAGCGATGTTGCTTAGAGGTATTTCCTAGTTTTCCGTTAATTCCACCAGTGATGTAATTCCATTTCTAAGATTTTTGGTCGAGTTTCAGGATCATGCTCTTGTGTTTTCGCTTTCCCCGTGTCAGATTCTTCAGATTATTTATCCCTATGCCATCGGTGTCCTTTCAGACAAAATAGTGAGAGCCATAGCTGATCAATCCTCTATAGAAGACTTCCGTGCACACCTTCTGGCAAAAAAATTCCGGCTAGGGCAAGGTCCTCTCTAATACAGAAGTATTATTACAGAGTACAGCGTCTGGATGAAAATCTTCCCGACTTCATCCAAGATATTAAGTTCTATACTAGGGTATTTGCTCTTCATTTCCCAGAAGATCAAATTGTTCAAGCCATTGTGGAAGGAATTTCACCATCCTATAGGTCGCACTTGTGTTTTGCGTCGCGTCCGCAAACTTTTTCCGAATTAGAAGCTATGGCTGTCTCAGCCGGGGGAGTTAGATATGCTGACACACTACGTGTCGCGAGGGAGTCCCCTCCTTCTTCAAGTAATCTTCGGCCTCCACCTCGCCGAACCATCGCAACCCGCAAATGTTATGCTTGTGGCTCTGCAGATCATCTCCGGAACAAGTGCCCTTTGATCAAATCCAACGGGGCAAAGAATGGAGCAGGGTCATCAAGAGGCTGCTTTAAATGCGGCTCGTTTTCTCATATAGCTAAGAATTGCCCTAATACTAATAACACCCGCTCCTGCTCAACTTCTGGTGCAACCTCCACCAACGCAAATAATCAAAAGTGCCTAGTGACATCGGCTGAGTCTGCGTGCTCACCTTCTTCAGGCTCAGCCCCTATTAAACCCGACGAAAGTTCAGGGAAAAGTCAGGGCTCTTCTAATTTATCATTCGAAGGTCACAAAGAATGTCTTAAGATTGCGGCGGAGACCCCCGCACTGGTAACTTTTCTGCAAATTGAGTTGAATGATGTACCGATTACTGCCCTATTAGACTCTGGGAGTGTGTGTTCCATTATTCCGGCTGAATGGTATTCCAAATTACAGTCTGTCTGTAAATTTTCTGATTATTGTTCGTCCTCGGTTCAATGCGTTTCGGCTAACTCTTCTCCATTAGAAATTTTAGGTTCCCTGTATGCCAAAATTCGCATTTTGGAATTCACTTGGAAAATTAAACTGTTTGTGGCTAAGCACTTCTCTTGCCCCATTATACTAGGAGCGGACTTCATGTCGCATACGAGTCTAGTGCTCAACATTCAGAGCAAGTCGTGCACTTTCAAATTTGCAGATAATTGTAAAATTCCTTTGTTAAAATGTAATTCTGTCATGTTCATCTGTTTCGCCTACCCAGGATGAGATGTTGTTAGACCTCAGACATCTACCTGAGGAGCAGGCTGAGAGTAATCGTAAGCTGTCAGTCGTTTCCAGATGTTTTTTCTGATACTCTTGGTGTTACTGAACTTATTGAATACAAGATTGAGGTTACGGATTCGATTCCCGTTAGATTTCCACCTTATAGGTTATCTCCACCCAAAATGAAGGCTCTGAAGGAGATCATAGATCAGATGCTGAAAGATGGTCTAATTCGGCCCTCTAAGTCTGCATATTCATCGCCTATTTTCTTAGTCCCGAAACCCCAAGGTGGCTTCAGGCCTGTGATTGACTACAGGGTTTTAAATCGAAGGTGGTGTTACAATCTGTGCCGATTCCCGACCTTCACTCTTGTTTTTCATGGTTTCGAAAAGCTAAGTTCTTCGCCATCTTAGACCTCACTCAGGCTTATAATCAGATACCACTAGCAGAGGAATCTTAACACCTTACAGCGTTTGCCACGGATTGGAAATTGTATGAGTACAACCGCGTGCCTTTTGGTCTCCCCACGGGAGCAGCTGTGCTTACGAGACTGCTAGACAGGGTCTTCTCCGACATCAAATTTGAGTACCTATACCATTATCTTCATGATGTATTTTCTGAGACTTTTGAAGAACATCTAGAACATCTGAAAGAGGTCCTGAGTCGCCTTCGTAAGGCTTTCGCTAAGCCTTCCATGTCATTTCTAGGGCATACTGAGTCGCCCGATGGTGTCGCAGTAGATCATTCTAGAACACAGGCCATCCGTGATTTCAAACCTCCCAAGGACATCAAAGGAATTGCCAGATTCATTGGCATGGTGAATTTCTTCAGGAAATTTATTCCTTTCTTCGCTAATAGAGCGGCGCCCTTGAACTTACTACGTAGGAAAGGCGTCAAATTTGAGTGGGGGCCTTCTCAGCAAGCCGCTTTCGAAGACCTCAAATTAGCGCTTTGTAACGCCCCTGTCCTTGCTATGCCTGATTTCTCGAAGAAATTCATCGTCCAAACCGACGCGTCGTCCTTGGCGGTGGCTGCAGTCCTTCTTCAAGAGACTGAACTCGGAAGGCGACCCATCGCCTATGCATCTAGGATACTATCGGCTCAAGAATCCAAGTATTCCATTTATGAACTTGAAGGTTTGGCAGTCTTATTTGCGCTAGAAAAGTTCCGCCTCTATCTGGAACATATCAAGTTCGACTTACAGACTGATAACCAAGACTTAAGCTGGGTCTTAGCTAGGCCGCGTCGTACTGGTCGCATAGCCCGCTGGGCTATCAGGATTTCTGCCTTCCTGTTTGATGTTAGGCATATAAGAGAATCCGAAAATGTTGTGGCGGACGGACTAAGCCGTATGTTTTCCAATAATGTGGATACCTCTGAACAGGAAGACAGTGCTTCTCTTCCCGAGTCCATACCTCCTGGTGTGAATGCCATTCTAACTGATGCCCCCATGTTGTTTACGGATATTGAAAAATATCAGCGTGAAGATCCAGTGCTGGCTCCCGTTATGGAAACCCTTTCTTCTGGGGAACATGTCGTCCCTTCTGTGTTGAGGAATGGGGTATTATGTTGCCCGTCGAGGCATGATCAGAAGATTCCTACTGTTCTTGTACCTATGATCTTCAATTACTTCCATGAGACCCCATTAGGGGGACATTTAGGCATCTTCAAAACTCGAGTAAAGATCCGAGAGGTGTTCATTTGGAAAGGTATGGACGGTGAAATTCGGGAATTGGTAAAATCTTGTAAATCTTGTTTACTTAGTAAACCCACCATGTCCACTAAACTAGGGCTATTATCTTCTCATCAAGCGTCGCGCCCCATGGAACGCCTCTACATCGACTACGTAGGACCCTTCCCCCAATCAAAGGGGAACGCCAATAAATTCATTCTTGTGTATGTAGATGGTTTCACAAGATTTTCCTTGTTATTTCCGACTAAGGTGGCTACCGCTCAGTCCACCATTTCGTGTTTAAATTCCATTTTTGCTTCTTTTGGTCCGTGTCAATATATTGTTTCTGACAATGCGAAAGCTTTTACCTCTAATCTCTTCCGTAAATTCTGTTTTTTGATTTATCCATCTTACATGTAACTACCTCAGCGTATTATCCTCAACCATCTCTGGCTGAACGGGTCAATCGTGTTCTGAGGTCGGCTCTTATTGCCTACCATCATGACTATCACTCCAGGTTGGACACATCCCTGCATAGGTTAGCCTTCGCTTTGAATTCGGCGGTTTATGAATCTCATAAGTTTACTCCGGCTTCCTCGATGTTTAAGTTTGTACCCAACACGCCGCTCTCTAACCTGTGGTCTCTTAGTGATATTCTACCTGAGACAATAGATCCAGATAATATTAGAGATCTTTGGAAGAAGGCTAAGGCCAATCTTAAAGTTTCTCATGAGAAGGTTAGGGAAAGATATGATCGTGGACGGAGGCCCACCAATTTAAATGTAGAAGACCAGGTAATGATTAAGAACTTTGTTCCCACGGGCAAGCTTGCCCCCAGATTTTATGGGCCGTGTATCATTTTAGATTTTCTAACTCCAGTAACTTTACTAGTGAGTAATCCAGCCACCGAGAGGATCTTTAGGCTTCACCTATCTCAGGTGAAACCTGTGTAATATCCTTGCTAACTTAGTGTTTGACATTTTGTAAGACCCCTGAAGGTTATAGTTTTGTTTTATTTTAAGGCCTTCTGCCCTTGGATTACGTTCCTTGTGTCTATGTGTTAATTGTACGATCTTCCCCTCTGATCATTCTGCTGTCCTTTCCCCGCGGCCATTACCAAGCTCCCGTATCCTGCTAAAACCATATCAGTGGCAAAAAGAAGAATTTTCCACGCTACTGGCCCCTCTGCCTCTCCAACAAAGATCGTACCCTTAAATCAGATCTCAACAACAATTCTGCCGCCGAGATCTTACTGTTTCAGTGCCCCTCAGCCGTTCGTCGCCTTACCGCCACCGTGGTGGGGTAAGGGCCCACTCCACTTCCGTGATGTCCTTCTGTGTACGGCGCGCCGGAGTCTATCTCCCGGCACAGGCTGAAGTGCGGCGCACCGCAAGCTGATCTGGGGACTGTAAACAAACTTTGCATCTGCGGCGTCCTTCACCACGACTACCCCTCTCATAGTAGCGGGAGAGGTGTATCTCAGGGTACTTGAGGGGTCCGGGCGACCTCGACAGAACTTTGGCAGCGGCGACTGGTCTTGCCGTCAAAATTAATCGGCAGCTAATGTACTTCAACAGTTACATGGACACTCTATATCTGCATTTAGTACATTTTTGCTTCAAATCAATCTTTGGTGGACTTAGAAAAATATTACTTCCATGAATTGATGTTTTGTTTCGCAATTCTACAACAACAAAGAAACTCTAAAGCTGGACTTAAATTAGTCCCACCCATCTATATCACACAACTTAAGAGACCTCCGACTACTGAAAAATTGTATTTTCTCTTCTAAATTCTTCTTCAATTAATCAGCGACAGCTTGACTTTTGCTTTGGAAAATAACTTTATCCAACATTCTTCTGTATCAACACTTGGCAGGACTTTTAGGGGGGGGGGGGGAGGTCTGTACCGGTTGGTACACTTATAAGCCACATATTTGAATGTTCCGCTTTAAATTACCTCTCTACTGGGGAAAACCTGAACTTTAACAACTGAACTAACTCTACTGTTTATCAGAAGATGTCACTGTGGGTTCTTGATTTGCTTTTGTTTTTCATTGATCAAGAAGTGTGGACATTCTTTAACAGACGTCTCCACGAAAAACTATGATAATGCGCTCTGGTGTAAAGGAATGAACCTTCTTGGAGAAATTTTGTATTCATAAGTTTTCTCTTTACTAAATTTTGTTCTGTCATTTGTGGGTTGGCAATATTAATCCTTTATTTCCGCCTGTTTTGAATGTAGCCAATCAGGAATTTCTGCAATTAATTTTCGGCCAATCGGGGCTTTCTTCTTCAATTTTGTATGTAACTGTGTACTGTAGCCAATAAAAGTTTTAGTGCGGGTTGTTATCATTCATGAATGTCTCGAACTTTCCACGAGGGTATAAAAACTGCTGATTTACTTGTCTCCGGGCCACTCGTATAACATCTTTCTCAGTGTGTGAATATGTAGCAGGGGGCGGGAAGCACCACGTTCTTGAGGCAGCAGCTCTTCAACAAGGAAATGGCCTTTTAACATCTTAATTTCTTGCTAGCTCAGCAGTTCAACTCGCGGGGAAGGTTCGAATCCTTTAACATGTAACCTATATCTTTAAATATGTAAGCCTTTTCAATTTTTGTAAAAACTTCACATAACTTGAACTGTAATTCGGGGATAGAGAGTGCTTTACCCTCTCGAGCTCCTCTTCATTTTGAAGTTGAGGTGACTACGTTTTCATAACCGTTTCTTCTCTTCCTTAAGGTATTAAAGTTTTCTCATCCGAGTCACCTCCCTAGCTTGGGATTAGCCCCTGTGTAATCGGCCTAGCGCCACTTAGGTTTTAAAATGTGTATTTAGGAGTGCTAATTCACGCCTCCATTCCTTTTGCGTTTTGGGCCGTTGTTATTAACCTAATATTTTTCCATTAAGGCCCAGTAGCTTGGCTAAGAGATACCCCTGTTTAAATTTGTAAGTCGTGCCTGTATGGCAAGTGATTGTAAAAGCTGAGGCTGCCCGCAAGGGGCGTGAGTAACTGTGAGCCGGTTTGCTCTTTCATTATTTGATCTCTGAGTGCCCCTTGGAGGCTTAACATGGTAATTAGGAGCAAGTGCTCCTTGGTATGATGGGGTTTTCTGCCCCTTAGTTCAAATTTGTACCTTGGTAAAATTGGGCCAATAGCTCAAGGATTGTGAAAGCGGGGCTCGAAGCCCAAAACTTGTAAAAAAAAAAAAAAATTCCCTGTACTGGTAAAATTATACTTGTACCTGCCTTTCATTGTTATTTTACGTAGTGGAAAATTGTTTTCTTGGTCTTGGACCGGATAGTTGGTTATTGTTTGACTCGCTGGTTTTTGTTGAAGTCTAAAGCTCTTTGTTAAATCTTGTTAAGTTTTGAAATTTTAAAAATATAACCTTTATTGTAATTTTAAATTCATCTTTTGGCCTTGTAGTTAGACCCATTCTAGCCCGCACCTTCTTTCACCTCTGCCTTCCACGGATAACTCCGTAACAGTAACAACTAATATACATAACAATTTAAGCTGCGTACAGGACTCAAACCTGTGTGGTTAGCACCCACTATTTTCAAGTCCACTCGGACACAGCAGCTCTTATTCCCATAGGCATTAAGAAAGGAATATGTGTCCCATTGCGACATCTAATATGTTGAAAGCTAACGCTGCGAACAAAACTCGAACCTGTGCGGGTAGAGCCCATTACGCACTCGGGCACCGCAGCTTCTTTGCAACGTCGCAATAAGAAAGGCGCAAAGTCTCGTATAGCAACATCTAATATGTAGAAAGAGTAACGTTGGCCTCTGTGGTGTAGTGGTTAGAGTGATTAACTGCCACTCCCGGAGAACCGGGTTCAATTCCCCGCTCTGCAAAAAATTTGAAAAGCGGTACGACGGCTGGAACTTGGTGCACTTAACCTCGGTAGGTCAACTGAGTCCGTGATTTCCCACTTCTCCTCCAGGCAAATGCGGGGTTGGTACCTAACTTACAGCAAAGAAAATCTGCAAGTTATAATCCCAGAAGAAATATAGTTTATGATCAATAGAAATGTATTTGAATTGTGATTTTAAGAAACATAATATATCATAATCATTTAATAGTATCATTATGTATGCTACATCATAACATAACAAACAACCGATCTTTGGCGGGTTGGGGATGCAGGACGACAGATCGTACAAATTGGTCTTACGGCTCGGAAAGCAGGTATGGTGTGTGTGACTCAGAAGCAAGGCGACACAAGTAGAGAGAGATACAGACACTAGATGACGTGTAAGAGCAGAACGGGGAGATAGAAGTGTAGTGCACGTCACTAATCGTTGCCTACGAGGTATAACCTAGACAACGCACTAGAAAAACACTTGAAACCGCTAGCTAGTGGTGTCGGAGCTGTCATCTGTTCCCTCGCGATTGGCAGCTAAAACTGATCGCTCAGCCTTAACCACTCGGACACCGCAGCTCTTTTACTCTAGGCAACAATAAGGGAGGTCCGCTGCGTCATATTGCAACATCCATTATGTGGAAAAACTAACGCTGTGGACAGGACTCGAACCTGTGCGGCTAGCACCCATTCGATTACTAGTCCACCTCCTTAACCACTCGGACACCGCAGCTCTCCCGCCAAACAGCAATAAGAAAGGCCCAGTGTGTCATACTGTATCATCAAATATGTAGAAACATTAACGCTGCGGATATGACACGAACCTATGGGTGTAGAACCCATTGGATTTCTAGTCCAACTCCTTAACAAATCGGACACCGCAGCTCTGTTCCTAGTTGGCAATAAGAAAGGTCCAGTGTGTCATACTGCATAACCCAATTTGTACAAATGCTAACGCAGCGGACAGGACTGGTAACTGAGCGGGTAGAACCATTCAATTTCTAGTCCAAATCCTTAACCACTCGGACTGCGCAGCCCTGTCCCTAGCTGGCAAAAACTAAGGCCCATTGTTTCATAATGCCACATCTAATATGTAGAAAAAGCAGCGCTGCGGTTGAACCTATTCAATTTCCAATCCAAGTCCTTAACCACTGGGACACTGCAGCACTTAATCCAGCCCGTAATGAGAAAGGCCCAGTGCGTCATACTGTAACAACGCTGCGGACAGGATTCGAACCTGCCCGGGTAGAACCCATTGGGTTGCAAGTCCAAGTCCTTAACACTCGCATACCGCAGCTCTTACACATACCTGCAATAAGAAAGGCATATGTGTCCCATTCCGGCATCTAATATGTAGAAAGCTAACGCTGCGAACAAGACTCGAACCTGTGCGGGTAGAACCCATTAGGTTTCTAATCCAACACTTTAACAACTCGAAAACCGCGGCCTTTTTGTAACGTGACAATAAGAAATGCCGCCTCTGTGGTGTAGTGGTTAGCGTGATTAGCTGCCACCCCCGGAGGACCGGGTTCGATTCCCGGCTCAGCCACGAAATTTGAAAAGTGGTACGAGGGCTGGAACGGGGTCCACTCAGCCTCGGGAGGTCAACTGATTCCGTGATTTCCCACTTCTCCTCCAGCCCTTGTACCAGTTTTCGAATTTTGTGGCAGAGTCGGGAATTGAACTGGGGCATCCGGGGGTGGCAGTCAATCACACTAACCACTACACCACAGAGGCGGACTTCATCGTTTTATTATCCTAAAAACCCTCAGGTAGAGGAGATATCACTCGATTCCCGTGACGTGGTAAACCTGTCACTTCCCGCTTTAAATGCTGTTAAGGTGGCATGGTACTTCCCAAAACAAAATTCTTGTCTCTCTTTCCTTCTCCAACACATCTTCATTTTCACTCATACATGGTCACACCCTTCCTAGGGAACCACCTCGATACTCCCGCGTTTTATATAGCTTCGCGCCCATATACTCGGAGTCATGTTGCGAAAAATTACAATTGCGTCAAATATTGCATATCAAGTCATGAACAGTACGGTTCAATATGTAGAAAAAGTAACGCTGCGGACAGTAATCGACCATGTGCGGGTGGAACCCATTGGATTTTAAGTCCAACACCTTAACCACTCCGGACACCACAGCTTTGCGGTTGTTGACAATAAGAAAAGCCCGGTGTGTCACCTTGCAACATCTAATGTGTAGAAATACTAACGCTATGGACAGGATTCTAACTTGTGTGGGTAGAATCCATTGGATTTCATGTCCAACTCCTTAACCACTCAGACACCGCAGCTCTGCCCTAGTTATTAATAAGAAAAGCCCGGAGTGGCACATTGCAACATCTAATGTGTAGAAATCGTAACGCTGCGGACAGGATTTGAACCTGTGTGGGTAGAACCCATTGGATTTCTAGTCCAACTCCTTAACCACTCGGACACCGCAGTTCTGTGTTAGTTAATGATAAGAAAGGCCCATTTTGTCACATTGCAACATATAGTATGTAGGTTAAGGAACGCCGCGGACAGGAGTCGAACCTGTGCGGGTAGAACCCATTGAATTTCAAGTCAAACTCCTTAACCACTCGAACACCGCAGCTCTGCTTTAGTTGACAATAAGAAAGGCCCAGTATATCACATTGCAACATCTAATATGTAGATAAAGAGACGGTGCCGACAGGATTCGAACCTGTGCGGGTTGAACCCATTCTATTTCTAGTCCAACTCCTTATCACTCGGATACCGCACCTCTGTCCTTAGCTGACAGTAAGAAAGGCCCAGTATGCCCTTACAATTAGTCCCACTACGTCCCTGAGAAATCAGTCAATTATTTTGCATCTGATCACAAAATATTATGCTGGGATTATTTTCAGAATAGAAAGTCTTTGTCCTCCTCTCTGGTATAGTGGTTGGTGTGATTAGCTGGCATTCTCGGGGGCCAACGTTCGTTTCTCGGTTCTGCAACGAAATTTGGGAAGTGTTAACGCGGAATGGAACGTAGTCCACTCAGCCTCAGGATTTGACCTGTGTAGAGGACGGTTCGATTATCACCTCAGCCATTCACGAGGTACTTTACCACGTCTTTCCAGGTAAATGCTGGGATGGTACCTAACTTACGGCCACGGCCCCTTCATTCCCTCTTCCTCTTCCCATCCCCAAACAAGGCCCCCGTTCAGCATACCAGGTGAGGCCGCCTGGGCGAGGTACTAGTACTTTTCCCCAGTTGTATCCCAACCCAATGTCTCACGCTTCGGAACACTGTCCTTGAGGCAGTAGAGGTGTGATCCATCGCTGGGCCCAAACGAAAAGCAACGCTGAACTGTAACTTGATTTAAAATATACCGTGTTTTTCTTTGCCATGCTTGGAGCTTGGATTTTGCTCCATGCACATCCCCGCCTCGGTCTTGAAGAATATCTCCTTTTCACGTGAGGTAATTGATTCGCCATAACTGGCTCAGTCGGCGAGTCTGACTGACTGACGTTGAATAAGGTTTCGTTTGAGACGTGTGAGTAACGTGCTGTTTGTCAAACACTTCACCTTGTACTGTGCACAGTAAATCACATGATGATATACAATGAAGTATTCTGAAATCTCCAACTGCCTGTAACATTGGAGTATAAAATGGGTGTAATTCTTCAGGGGATACCATCTTTGGTTCATTGTATTTCGACATCTTCCTCCTCCCTAAAGTGTATCACAAACTCGTGATGATAACAGCTGTTTTTCTTTCTTTCTTTCTCCTTTCTTAATCTGTTTACCCTCCAGGGTCGGCTTTTC
Source organism: Anabrus simplex (assembly GCF_040414725.1). NCBI lineage: Eukaryota > Metazoa > Arthropoda > Insecta > Orthoptera > Tettigoniidae > Anabrus > Anabrus simplex. The sequence continues at coordinate 490,978,556 of NC_090267.1, forward strand.
CCACGCACTCTGCGAGGGATCCCATCTCTACCGCCTCAAGGGCAGTGTCCTGGAGCGCGATACTTTGGATCGGGGAATACAACGGGGAGAAGGACCAGTACCTCGCCCAGGCGCTCTCACCTGCTATGCTGAAAAGGCGTCTTATGGGGGAAATATTGGAATATTGGAAAGGATAGACAAGAGGAAGTTAATATACCTCCAGAATGTGTGGGAAACCACAGAAAACCATATCAAGGAGGATGAGGTCAGAATAGAACCCCCATCTACTCAGTTGACCTCCTAAGGCTGACAAGGGGATGTCGCCGTGTGGTTTTCTAGAAAATGGTTCAAATTTTGAGGATTTTCCCTTCGTTAAATAATATTTTAGCCCTGTTCGAGAGTTCTTGCCAATGGCCCTTGTTTTGTGCAAAATTTAACGTTTAAATCTATCCTCAAAATTTGGTAATGTTATTCCCACAGCTATTCTTCCCACATAGTCTATTGCGCATTGTCACTGGGAACTGAAGATTCGGAGTTCCGAGTATGCCCTTGATTTGTAATTCTATTTGAGAACAACATCTGTTTTTCGCGTGAAGTTATGAAATCAAAGTGTTATTCTTGTTTCAAATGTGTTCGTTGTCGCGAAATGCTTTGTTTACAATGTTTCCATGAAGAATACCACACAAATTAGTGTAATAATGAGTCAAGTGTCCGCCTCTGTGATGTGATTAGCTGCCACCCCGGAGGTCCGGGTTCGATTCCCGGCTCTGCGACGAAATTTGATAAGTGGTACGAGAGCTGAAATGGGGTCCACTCAGCCTCGGGAGGTCAACTCAGTAGAGGGGTGTTCGATTCTCATCTCAGTCATCCTGGAAGTGGTTTTCCGTGGTTTCCCACTTCTCCCTCTAGGGCATGGCCGCTTTCTTCCCACATCCTTTCCTATCCCTTGTAATAATCCCATCCCCCACAAGAACCCTTCTCACCATATTAGGTGAGGCCAGCCGCGCGAGGTACTGGTCCTCCTCCCCCGCTGTATCCCCCGACCCAATGTCGTAATCTCCAGGACACTGTTCTTGAGGCGGTGGGTGTGGGAGCCTTCGCTGAGTCCGTGGGAAAAACTAACCCTGGAGGGTGAACAGATTAAGGAGGAGAAGGTAAGAAAAATGTTATTCTTCTTCTTCTTCTTCTTCTTCTTCTACCGCTTTTCCCACAGCTGTGGGTTCGCGGTTGGGAAGTGTATCGCACAAGTGGATTTGGGCCTATTTTACGGACGGATGCCCTTCCTGATATTAACCCTATAGAGAGGGATGTTATCACTATTGCGTGTTACTGTGATGATTGGTGATGCAGTGTGTTGTCTGAATATGAAGAGGAAAGTGTTGGGTGAAAGCCGAACACCCAGTCCCCGAGCCAGAGGAATCAATCAAACGTGCTCAAAATCTCCAACCCGGTCGGAGTCAAAGGCTCCATCGCTGACCATTCATCCAACGAGTCGGATGATAAGAAAAATGAATATATGTACGCAAGGAAAAAGTCCCTTTGTTTGTTTGTTTCTTTGTTTCTTTCTTTGTTTCTTTCTTTCTTTCTTCCGCGAGGCCTTTCGGTTACGTTTCCTTGTATATGTCTTCCCGGTTACCAGGGTAAGTAATTACGACATTTCTTCTTCTTCTCCTTAATCTTCTTAATCTGTTTACCCTCCAGGGTCCCCTCGGACACAGCAAAGGTCCCACCTCTACCACCTCAAGGGCAGTGTCCTGGAGATTACGACATTGGGTCTGGGGATACAACGGGGAGGAGGACCAGTACCTCGCGCGGCTGGCCTCACCTAATATGGTGAACAGGGGTCTTGAGCGTGAGACTTTGGGTCGGGGATAAAACTGGGGAGGAGGACCAGTATCTCGCCCAGGCGGCCTCACCTGCTATGCTGAACAGGGGCCTTGCGGGGGTATGGGAAAATTGGAAGGGATAGACAGGGAAGAGGGAAGGAAGCGGCCGTGGCCTTGAGTTAGGTACGATGCTGGCATTTGCCTGGAGGAGAAGTGGGAAACCACGTAAAACCACTTCCAGGATGGCTGCGGTGGGAATCGAGCCCACCTCTATTCGGTTGACCTCCCGAGGCTGAGTGGACCACGTTCCAGCCCTCGTACCACTTTTCAAATTTTGTCGCAGAACCGGGAATCGAACTAGGACCTCCGGGGGTGGCAGCTAATCACGCTAACCACTACACCACAGATCCTCCGACATTTACGTAACAAAATATTTAAGGAACAAAGGCAATTGTGTCACTTGTTTCCGGTAATATTTGTTTATCTCTTCAAAATCACGTTCTTGAGATTAAGTGGAACATTGTTCAAAGGAGAGGAAAGCTGCTTAACATAGCTATTTAGCGGGCGGTTCCGCTGTCACAATACATCACCTCAAGGATGGTTCTAGCTAAACGATTGTCTGTACCAAGTATGGCACCAATAGTGTAGGCGGCGCCTTGCACAACCCCACGGGTGTTATCTTCTATTGTAATGAGAATGCCGATGAATAGGATCTTGTTACAAGGTCAGCTGTTCTTCAGATATGGTCTGGACGTCCGTTTAAGTCCTGCTCACAGATGCCCCGGCAGTGATTAGGTCACGGAATCAGGGTTGGGCAATCGCTAAGCAATTGTACAAAGTATTTAACTCAATGTCGAATAGAAATGCAATTCAACATTCAACACTCTGAACGTAGTTCTAAAGGGTGTATACCGACACAAAAGAAAACAGGGATGCTCTCGTGTCTTGTTAAGATCGATGGTGCAATTGGAATGCGGAGAACATTTTTCTTTTCGAGTGCGATTCAAATTGACGAACTCGCCGAACGAATGTGATCCACGAAATGTCACTGTAATCTTTGTCACAAATTGAAGATAATAATTGCTTTTACTCAATACTCAATATTTAGACGTACTCACGGGCTGTAGACAGGACCCCATTATGTTGTATTCCGCTGCTCGCGCCGTCTTTTGTTTCTTTCTTGAGGTCCAGGGCTGGCACCGATGAATGGGAGTGCTATGTCTGTGAATTCTCCTTATTTTTGTCCATATGTCTAGCGCGGGCAGTTCAAACAGCGAAATGGAGGTCAGCAGCATTCAGGAAGTTATCGCATTCTTTAACGAGGCAAATGATCGTGCTGTAAGGAAGCTACAAGACCTAAAGCTATTGCCGAAAGAAAAATAGCATGATACCTGGACTAATATATATATTACTTTTTAAAGAAAAATAACATGATCCCTGGACCAATAAATCATTTAATGAATCAGTTAGAACACAAGTCCACAACTCGCCCTAACGATATGTCGTAATATGTTCGTTTCTTCAAAACATCCATCCTTTTTTCTTCCGCACATTTCTCCAACTATATCCAGATTCCTATGAATTTTGCTAATTTTTTTTAATTATCACGTTAGATTTCGTCTACAATTCAATGAAACAGTCCATAGAACAACCATTTCTAAAGAAAAGAAAAACCACATTAAGCGGTAATCTATCTCTGTATTTCAGTTTGCTAGTCCATAGGCCATAGGTTTTTATCGCCAATTAATTCCTGCTTATCGCGATATAATTCAGGAAATGATGCTATATTTTCCTTCTTCCTTTGCAGCACTACCGCGAAGTGACAGCCCTTCAAATTACATCCAAAGAGAAAAATCAATAAAACAACACCAAAGAACTTCACTGAGCAAAGATATCACACACGACAATGTTAGACAAACAAAACACTGCGTTGCGACGCACAAGAAATAGTACTTGTAAGACAGTGAAGTATGTATTCCCTACAAATAGAATATTTCATCATTTCTTAATTTACCTCCGATTTGAGACTTTATTTGAGTAAAAGCAATTATTATCTTCCATTTGGGACATATATTACAGTGACATTTCGTGGATCACATTCGTTCACATAACCCCACAGAGCCAGCCGCTCCTGTTGTTGTGCGTCAGAGAAGGGAAGGAAGGGAGGGAAACGTGGATGTTAGAGACGCTCGGTGCAAATTCACAAGTTGCTCATTCGTTTTGCACAGTCGCTCTCCAGCTCCAGTAGGCAGTGTACAATTTGTTCTGCACAAATTGACTACTATGCGAACCCCGTAGAAAGAGAATAGAGGCAGCTTTCCAGGTCATTCGCGACATACCACACATCCTAAACAAAATCCGCTGTGAACAGTTCAGTGTTTCATTCAATATACTGTACAATGTTATGAGTGAAGGAAAACACAATCGTGGGACAGCAGCGTCGCATCTTCGAGGATGTTAAATATTAAAGGGCGTTACTGTGACCAGCAGACGATAGGAGAGGCGATCTTGACTGACAAGTGTGTTCTTGTACTGTGTGTGCAGTTACTCTGTTTAATAAACGAACTGTAGATATTACCAAACAAGGACAATCTTGTGTGAGTCGAACGAGGAAACTTGTGCATATGCGCGGAGCATTAACTCTGTCTCCATCATGCACCGCACGGCAGCGGATTGTGCTCTGGCATAACAAATACGGTGAGTTCGTAAGAAAGTAACTTCATTTTCTCGCAAAGGATTTCCTCCGCCAATCCGACTACACCATCGTTCTGAACTTAACACGAAGAGCATCCCTGACTTATTTTTTTTGTTTTTTCTTTTTGTTTTGATACACCCTGGATATAAAGGATCCGGCATAAGTCAGTTAATGGAAATGCGTTGTGTAGCATTAATAGTTTATACAGGAATTCTTCAAATTGGCCTCCGTTTTTATCAAAACAAAGACATCGTTCAAGCACTGATCTACATATATTGCGACAGAAGTCCGCATTATTACTGCACCGGGCGGTACACCTCCACGCCGCTAATTCAAACATTGCGCCAGTTGAAACTCCTCTACTGGAGGAAGCCTGAACTTTAACAACCATATTAATTCTAAGGTTTCTCAGAAGATGTCTTTACCGTAAATTTTGAAGTATTCTGAACTATGTCGGTTTCGATTTGTTTTTGTTTTCTCTGGAGTAAGAAGTGTGAACATTCTCTTCTAGATGGCACCACTTAAGAACTGCTATGGTGCACCCTAGTGCGAAGTGAAGGAACTTTTTTTGAAGAAATTTGCTATTCATAAGTTTGTTCTTTGTTAAATTTCTTTCAGTCATTGTTTGGGTTGGCAGTATAACCCTTCTCTTTCCGCCAGTTTTGAATTTGACCAATAAGGAATTTCTGTAATTAATTTTCCACCAATAAGGTGTTTCTTCTTCGTCTGGTGTATTAGTTTTTGCCATAATCCAATAAAATTCTGTGGTCGGGTTGTAATCATTCATGAAACGTCTCGAATTTTCCACGAGGGTATATAAACTGCTGATTTTCTGGTCTCCTGGCCACTTCAGTAACATCTCTCCTAGTGTGAGTATGTAGCAGGGGGCGGGAAGCGCCTCTTTCTTCGGGCAGCAGTTCATCCACAAGGTAATGGCCGTTTAATAACTTTATTTCTTGCTAGCTCAGCAGTTTAACCCTCGGGGCAGGTTCGAAAACTTTCCCATGTAACCTATCTTTAAAATATAATAGACACTTGGTAAAACTTCGGCTCGCCGGGCTGAGTGGCTCAGACGGTTAAGGCGCTGGCCTTCTAACCCCAACTTGGCAGGTTCGATCCTGGCTCAGTCCGGTGGTATTTGAAGGTGCTCAAATACGACAGCCCCGTGTCGGTAGATTTACTGGCACGTAAAAGAACTCCTGCGGGACTAAATTCCGGCACCTCGGCGTCTCCGAAGACCTTAAAAAGTAGTTAGTGGGACGTAAAGCAAATAACATTATTATTACTAAACTTCGGATCTTTAACTATAAATTGGGATAGAGAGTGCTAACCCTCTCGAGCTCCCACTCCTATTGTTTTGAGGTGACTTTGTTTTCACAACCGTTTCTTCTTGTTTTAAATGTAATAAAGTCTTCTTATACAAGTCACCTCTTTAGTATGGGATTAGCCCTTGTGTATGCGGCCTAGTGCCAAACAGGTTTTAAAAAGGTATTAGGAGTGCAAGTTACACCTCCATTCAAATCAGAATTTTGGGCCATGTAATTGACCCGTTTCTTTACTGAATAGGCCTCAGTAGATTGGGTATTATTACCCCTGTTCTTGTGTGCCTGGAGGGCAGATTGAAGGTGGAGTTTGGTGTGGCCTTTGAATAGGCTTGAACTTTGAGAGCGGGTTGCTCTTTCTTAAATTTGGTTTCTGTGTGCCTCGAGCAGGCTTTACTGGGTAATTGGGAGCTAGTGCTCCTTGGCATGATTGGGGTTTTCAGCCCCTTTGTTGAACTTTGTACTTAGATAAAGTTGGGCTCGTTGCTCAAGGATTGCGTGTCGAAGCTCGAAGCCCAAATCCATTAACAAATTGCAATTGTACATTCTTAATTTGTTGATATGCTACTGAGTACCTGTTATACTTGTTATTTGTTTATCTTGAAAAGAAAATATAACCTTTGTTAAAGTTTTAAATTAACTTTAATTTCGTAAGTTGAGACCTATTCCACCCAGCACCTTCTTTCACCTCTGCACATCCACGAAACATCGGAACAATTACCAAACATGTTTTCAAATTTTTCTTCAAACGTCTTCTTCTTCTTTTTTATCTGTTTATCCTCCAGGGTCGGTTTTCCCTGGGACTCAGCGATGGATCCCACCTCTACCGCCTCAAGGGCAGTGTCCTGGAGCTTCAGACTCTGGGTTGGGGGATACAACTGGGGAGGATGACCAGTACCTCGCCCAGGTGGCCTCACCTGCTATGCTGAACAGGGGCCTTGCGGGGGATGGGAAAATTGGAAGGGATAGACAAGGAAGAGGGAAGGAAGCGGCTGTGGCCTTACGTTTCGTACCATCCCGGCATTTGCCTGGAGGAGAAGTGGAAAACCACTTCCAGAATGGCTGAGGTAGGAATCGAACCCACCTCTACTCAGTTGACCTCCCTAGGCTGAGTCGACGCTGTTCCAGCCCTCGTACCACTTTTGAAATTTCGTGGCAGAGCTGGAAATCGAACCCGGGCCTCCGGGGGTGGCAACTAATCACACTAACCACTACACCACAGAGGCGGACTTTTCCTCAAACAAATCTCTTAAATGTTGTAGGTTGAGTGGCTTTGTAGCGAAAATTTCGTCTTCCAATATCCCCTAGATTGAAAAATCGCATGGCACTTGGTCCGGGCGAAGATGGCGGCGATAAGTCGCTGTTTGTTCCCTACTCGCTCATTTGTTTCCATGGCCTGCCTGCTTCCTCCAGCACATCAGTGTTTGTTCTACTGTACATTTCACTATAGAGGAGAGTCTCATAAATAATTTTTCTCCTTTTTAATTTATTTTCTGTACGTTTATCCATTCCTAATTCTGGCTATCATTTCCAGATTTACTTGTTTGCGTGAGGTCCGAACTTAACTTAAACACATCGCATTATGAGAAGATCACAACCATAATTTTTGTTATTATAATTATGGCGGAGGCGCGAATCGACCCCGAGCCACGAGGGGTGGCAGCTAATCACACAAACCACTACACCAGAGAGGTGGGCTGTGAGAAAATTACCATAAATAAATATAACATCCAACGTGCGATTTCTTTGTTATGTCACCCAGATTACAGTCGTTTAGGGCCTTTGGTACCTAATTGAAGACAGTTGCAACCAAGGCCTTTCTATACAACATTCCACCCTAGAGTTCCCGAATATTCATTAAATGACTACACAGTAACAATATTTTAATATTATTTAGTAGATATGTCACAAGTCCGGCTCTGTGGTGTAGTGGTTAGCGTGATTAGGGTTCGATTCCCGGCTCTGCCACGAAATTTGAAAAGTGGTACGAGGGCTGGAACGGGGTCCACTCAGCCTCGCGAGGTCAACTGAGTAGAGGTGGGTTCGATTCCCACCTCAGCCATCCTCGAAGTGGTTTTCCGTGGTTTCCCACTTCTCCTCCAGGCGAATGCCGGGATGCTACCTACCTTAAGGCCACGGCCGCTTCCTTCCCTCTTCCTTGCCTATCCCTTCCAATCTTCCCATCCCTCCACAAGGCCCCTGTTCAGCATAGCAGTTGAGGCCGCCTGGGCGAGGTACTGGTCATACTCCCCAGTTGTATCCCCCGACCAAGAGTCTGAAGCTCCAGGACACTGCCCTTGAGGCGGTAGAGGTGGGATCCCTCGCTCAGTCCGAGGGAAAAACCGTACCTGGAGGGTAAACAGATGATGATGATGATGATGATGAGATATGTCACAGCCCGCCACTGTGGTGTTGTGGTTAGTGTGATTAGCTGCCATCCCAGGAGGCCCCGGTTCGATTCGTGGCTCTGCCGCGAAATTTGAGAAGTGGTACGAGGGCTGAAACGCAGTCCACTCAGACTCGGGAGGTAAAATTAGTAGAGGGGATTCGATTCCTTCCTCAGCCAGAAGTTGTTTTCCGTGGTTTCCCACTTCTCCTCCGGGCAAATGCCGGGATGGTACCTAACTTAAGGCCACGGCCGCTTCCTTCTGACTTCCTTGTCCATCCATTTCAATCTTTCCATCCCCCACAAGACCCCGGATGACCGTAGCAGGTGAAGCCGCCTGGGCAAGGCACTGGCCCTCCTGCCGAGTTGTATCACCCCGACCCAAATTCTCACACTCCAGGACAGTGCCTTTGAGGCAGTAGAGGTGGGATCCCTCGCTGAGTCCGGGGGAATACCAACACTGGAAGGTAAACAGATTAAGAAAGAAAGAATAAGGTATGTCACAGTTATGTCATTAGTATTGACACTTGTATTAATGTTTTGCTTGGTCAGCCATCTCGCCGAATGTTCACTAGATTCCTAGCCTTGTTTCCGTTGAACAGTTTAAAATATAAACGCTAGATGCCAGCCGGGAGTGTCCTTAGTTGAGTACTGACGATCCCAATTCAGTTTAAGAACTCAGTTCGTTTAAATTAAAACAAGACCAACGTCCTCGATTGAGTAAAAACTATAGCGTAAACTCCAGAAGAAAAGGACCGAGTTCATCATTTTTCTAAGTACACCCTTGTTCATAAAAAACAGAACACCTTGAAAGACTAGAAAGACTAGAGATAGGAAGTTCATATTCACAGGACATCATTGCAGAAAACTAGGTCCTCGTCTTTAGGAAACAAATGCTCCAAGTCCTTTTGGCGTTTGCGGAAAAAACTTACTTTGGCGTCACCCTTTCAATCTTGAGGCGAGTAATTCTGCCGTGCTTTAACTTAAACAAACATCACGAATCAAATCATTTGAATCCTCCTGTGTTACAAAGTGAGGTTCTTTTCTTTTCCTTTTTTTTTTTTTTTTTTTTTTTTTTTGCTAGTGGCTTTACGTCGCACCGACACAGATAGGTCTTATGGCGACGATGGTATAGGAAAAGCCTAGGAGTTGGAAGCGTCCGTGGCCTTACTTACTTTTCCTGGTGTGAAAATGGGAAACCACGGAAAACCATCTTCAGGGCTGCCGACAGTGGGATTCGAAACCACTATCTCCCGGATGCAAGTTCACAGCCGCGCGCCTCTAACCGCACGTCCAACTCGTCCGGTGGGTTCATTAATTTATAGTATCATCATCCACCGCATCTGGATCATTCTGTAAATCATCCTGATGTTCGAAAAATTCTTCAGTCTTGTCACCTGGTGGAGTGAAGTCCTGGCCCATGAGGCACCGATAGAATTACCAGGTGGCCCGCCTCCCCCTCAGGGGAGCAATGAGAACATGCTTTTAAAAAATAACACTGGTTGACAAAATTTGAACTTTTTTGTTACAAGAGAGACAATACGTGTTTCTCACTTCCTTTTTTGTGCTGATTTCAAATCTTTTTACAGAACTTTCCCATCACCCAAGGTTTTCGAGTAATAACATAAAAAACCTGTTTTGGTGTCTATACACTATAGTATTATATTTTAGCTGAAATTACATTTAGCAAAGCAAACAAAGCCAAGTCACTTGGAGGAGTGGAAGGTAAAGGCTTCCACCATTGTTAACCTCGGCACGTGATGGGGTAGAGTGGTTAGCTCTACGCCCGGCCGCCTTTGCCCCAGGAATTAACCTGGTACTCATTTTTGGTGTAGGCTGAGTGAACCTCAGGACCATATGCACCTGAAATTACATTTACTTATCTAAAATGTATGTAAATTGGAGTTTCTACTGTATTTCACTTCAGGAACATCTCTTATCAGTGTCCAACAGTAGTCTGCTAGCATGTTTGGGGACCATTTACCCTGGAAGCGCCTTTCCATTTCCGCGATGTCCTTGTGGAAACGCACCGCGTGTTCCTCGCTCACAGCCCCTAGGTTTTCAGGGAAGAAATAGAGATGGGAGTGCAGGAAGTTTATTTTTAGAGACATATTATATCTCATTAGCTTGTAGTTGTCAATCATCTCACTGACAAGTTCTCTGTACATATCAGACTTGAAGTTTCCTAGAAAGTCTTTTTACAACTTTTTTGAAAGTTTGCCATGCAAGTGCTCCCTGCATATTTAAGTGATTTTCAAACTGCATATCTTTCATCAATTCTCTTATTTGAGGGCCAACAAATATTCCTTCTTTAATTTTAGCATCGCTGATCCTGGGGAGCTTATTTTTAAGAAGAGGAATGCACTGCCATTACGATTCAAAGCTTTCACAAAATTCTTAAGCAAGCCTAGTTTGATATGCAGTGGAGGCAAGAAGATATTTTCAGGTTGTACATGTGGTAAGTGAATAACATTTCCATGTCCTGGATTAAGTGACTCTCGTTTTGGCCAATTACTTTGAATATAATGATTATCTCTGCTATTCCACTTGCATAAGAAACAGCAAAATTCGGTCTAGCCAAGCTGTAACCCTAGTAATATAAGTTAGCTATAACTTTCAAATCCCCACGTATCTGCCAAGAAAATTGGTCATAATTGATAGCAGAAAGTAAGAGCTTCATTTATCATAATTTTCCTTCAAACCAACTGCATGGGCTAAAGGAATGGATATATGTTTCCATTATGTAGTATTACTCCTTTCAACCTTGTTTTCGAGGAGTCCATGAACGAACGCCAATCCTCAACTTTATGCTCAACACCGAGTGACTGGAATAAATTCTCGACATCACTGCATAAAACTAGGTCCTCTTCTTTAGAAAACAAATACTCCAATTCCTTTTGGCGTTTGCGGAAAAAACTTACTTTGGCGTCACCGTGCAGTAGCTTCCATCCTTTCAATCTTGAGGCGAGTAATTCTGCCTTGCTTTTACTTAAACAACGATCACGAACCAAATCATTTAAGGTTCATTTATAGTATCTTCTTACGCCAAATCTGGATCTAGTATGGGAAGCCCTGGCCCGTGAGGCACCGGTCGAATTGCTGAATCCAAAGATGGATATTTAACAGTATGCCTGGACTTGGAACTTATTCCAGATACATTAGTCAAGCAGAAGTAGCAGTCTGTCATATGATCCTACAGATTCGCGCCATATCATAGGTATTGTAGAAGGCATATGGCAGGATTCTATCAACCAGCCAGTTAATAGTGTTCCACTTTTCGTACACGATATTTCTGGTTCCCATGTCTTTTTCTGGTCTATTTTGTTGTTAAAATAAAAGTGACCAGCCCTTCTTATAAGAGGAGTAAACTTCCGTCCCTGCGCTTTGAAAGTCAGCTTACCGCACTCGTAACTGAAGATGTTATTATCATTTATGCACTTTCGAGACATATTTCTTATACACATTACACACACTACTTCTTATAACGCACTACTATGGATCGTATTACACACTTCTACAACAATTCAATTGACAACGGAAGAGAGCACAGAATTAGCTTCTTCCTTTTAAGAAAGCTCCAACTCGCATTGTGCCGGTAGCAAAAGCTACTACGGGTTTTCTGAAATTCCGCTACACTCCGCCACGCAGTGTCGGAAGATAAATTCTAACAAGCTTTCTTCCAATTTGCAAAAAATTTGGAAATACAATTGCGAATTTTACTATGTTCCAACAAGTTTAGTCGATTCTTCTTCGAAGTGGTCTTGTTTTCAATTTGTGGACAACATGAGAAAACTTTTCAAGTACTTATTCTACTCCTTGTTTCAGATCGTCTACTGTAAGTTGTTTGAAATTAATGGGGCTAGATAGAAATGTTTTTGTTAGTGGCTTTACGTCGCACCGACACAGATAGGTCTTATCGCGACGATGGGATAGGAAAGGCCTAGGCCTAGGATTGGAAGGAAGCGCCCGTGGCCTCAATTAAGGTACAGCCCCAGCATTTTTCTGGTGTGACTAGAAAGAACTACCCTACCTCTTGGTGTACTAGACCCATTTAGAATACTTCGTGAGCAAGTTAAAGTACATTGCCACAACACATTCCGCTACAGTTGGCCACACTGACTCATCTGCAAACTTTACCTTAAAATCATTGTTTTTAGGAGAATATAATTGCTGTAACTCGTGAATTCAAGGCAACAATCACCAAACGTTATAAGTCCACTGTTGACAAAATGGAATGAAATTTAAATGTAAGATACTCCTTCTAATCAGCAACCTATATACAGTACCTCCAACGCTAATAAACAGGAAAAACATTATTTTCAAAATTACAAAAAAATGGTGGGTGATGGACAATTTCTGACTTCATTTTTGGAATCATCAGATGGAAATACATAAGAAACACCTGAATTTGTGTGTGTAACAAATTCCTTGTCGACCACTGATAATTAGTATATTCTGAATTTGAACCATGTCAGCCCTCAGGTTCAAAGTCCACATCGATATCTCAGCGCGCCACCACCGACTGGTAAAATGTACCAGTGGCTCTCGTTGTCGCTATAAACCGAAGGTAATGGATCAGTGTGACTTGAGCAGACATGCAGGATGCCCCAGAGACATATGCGAGAATCGTACCGACAAATGAGTGTGTTTGAAAGAGGGCGCATTACTGGCATGAGAGAACGTGATGCATCCATCCGGGAAATTGCTGCTCATGTGGGACGAAGTGTGTCGGCAGTGCAACGGGTGTGTACAGAATGGTTCACAGAAGGCCGAGGAACACGACGAGATGGGTCTAGTCGCACCTCCCAGACAACTCCCCCACCCCCACCCGACAAGATCGACACCTCATCCTCGGCTCTGGCGCAACAGTGGAACAGTGTAACACATCGTACACTATCAGGAGTGACAGTCCGTCACCATTCATTACGGTCTGGGTTACTGGCACGTCGTCCACTTCTCTGCCTAGCTTTGACTAATGTGCATAAACATGCTAGATTGCAATGATGTATGGAACGACGTCACTGGGGACAGGAATGGCAGCAGATAGTGTTTTTGGACGAATCCAGGTTCTGTTTGTTTGAAAATGATGGCCACATTTAGGTTCGCCACAGACAGGGGGAGAGGCATGACAATGACCGCATTCGCACAAGACATACAGCACCAACTTAAGGCTTTATGGTGTGAGGTGCTATTGGGTACAACCACAATTCACAGTTGGTGCATGTCCAGGACACTGTGACGTGAATGACATACTGCGACCCGTAGCCATACACTTTCTGCACGACATCCCAGACGCCATATTGCAGCAGGACAATGCGCGACCACATGTTTCTGCACGAACACGTACCTTCTTGTTGTCACAGGATGTCAGACAGTTGCCCTGGCCCGCCCGATCACCGGACTTATCGGGATATGGTAACACGACGAGTGCGGCGCTCTGATCCAATGCCAACCACCAACGATGAGCTGTGGAACCAGGTGAATGCAGTATGGATTGGCTATACCCCAGGGCGCCATTCGCACCTATTACTCATGGAACAAGTTATCAGTGCCCATGGAGGACTTAGTGCCTACTAGGCAACAGGACACATGTTGAACCTAGGTGACTGAAATGCTAATCGTTTCTGCAGAACAAACTAATGAACATGTCCTGTGAATATAAACGTCCTATCTCTAGCCTTCCAAGGTGTTCTGTTTTATGAACATGAGTGTAAACTAACCTCCTCCATTCGCCTCACATGACCCCAGCACTGAAGCCGATTTATGCGTACAGTTTCATCCATCGAGATTATTCCTAACTTACCGCACCCTTTATCTCATCCTTTTGAATAACTTTGTGCCACTGTTCTTAATTTTTAAGAAACATGAAATATGTAGTAATGTTTTAAAGAAAGCGTCTGAAGTCTCTCCTAATATTTCGAGAAATCCCTTCAGGGAATATAAGAGGAGGCTCAGAAAATTAATACAGAATATGCAATGGAGTCATGTTGCTGCTCAAATCACCTCAATCATACCAACTTGACCACTAGACCAGACGGGCTTGTCGCTGAGGTTACATGAAGTGTTAGTCAAATATTCTTACTCCTAGTTCTATATTAAACGAACAAACTTCTTTCCCTCCTTCAAGGACACGCTACCTATGCAGAATACAATACTAGGTGGCTTTGGAGCTTGCAAAAATAAGTAGTGTGGGGATATTGTGACTGGATTTTGCACTTCGTCTTTTCTCAACGGAATTTTCTGCAACATAGTTGTGGAAAATCTATCTTGGTGGAATAATGAAGTCAGGGGAACTTGTAAACCTAAGAAGGTGCATCATAAATGGCTCCAAACAAGGACTGATGTAGATAGGGAATTATACATGCAACAAATAAATAGAGTGAAAGACATCAATGTAGAGTTTTACAATACTTCGTGAGAAAAATTTGGCTATAACCTGGGGACACTTGCAAAAGGGAAAATCTTTCTGGGCAGGAAAAATACAGAAAGGGAGGGAAAAGGGAAACGAATAGTGTATTGGATAAATCAGTTGAACTCACTGTACAACCTACTGAATCACTAGACAGGTGGAAGGCATATCTCCTCAATGAAAATACAAATATTGCTCTTGAAATCCCGAACAATGAATTTCATGGTGAGGAGAACAACAACGAAGGCAGTGAAATTGCGCTAGAGAAAGTCGATAAGATAGTAAATAAACTAAATTTGCATAAAACATCAGAGATAGATGATATTAGACCTGGAATGTAACGGGAAAACAGGAATGAAATGGCTTCGCAGAGTAAGAACGTTAGCTTGGAATGTTATTAAGGTAGGTTCTCATTGGACGAAAGCAGTAATTGCACACTTTCTAGCAAGAGAACAGTAAGGATTACAAGAACTATCGAGGTATTCTATTTATCAGTATACCGGCGAGGTGTTCCTTTGAACGTCTTTCCAGAATGAAAGCGGATTGCGGTCGATGGTGGAGAGTAACTTGTGTGTTTTTAAGACTACAGAGGGGTTGTCAGGATCAGATTTTTAGTATGCGTCAAGAGAAAAAGATGATATCCGTATTGGGGGGTAATGGGATTAGGGGTAGATTAGGTTCTTCTTCTATCGCTTTTCACACACCTGTGGGGTCACAGGTGCGACCTGTGCCGAGCATGTGCATTTGGCCCTGTTTTAAGACCGCATGCCCTTCCCGACGAGGGATGCATTCAATATTCCGTCTTTCTGTGGTGGTTGTCTGAATATGAAGAGGAGAGGGTTGGATCACACACAAATACCCAATCCCGGAGCCAGAAGAATTAATCAGACGCCATTAAAATCCCCAACTCTGTCGGAAATCGAAGCCGAGACCCTCTGAACCGAAGGCCTCAACGCTAACCATTCATCCAAGGAGTCAGAGAGAGGTAGATTAGGTTATTACAGGCAATTAAAAGCATTTTAATTGATAGTATTGCCCCAGTGAGAACTGATGTTAGAATGAGTTCTTGAGGGTAGTTATAGGGGTTGTGCAAGGAACTAATCGTTCACCTTTGTTGTTCATAGTTTACATGGATCATTTGCTGCAAGGTACCGGATAAAATGGGAGGGTAGGATTCATTTACGTGGAAATGTAGTAAGCAGTTTGGGTATGCCGACGATTTCATCTTAATGACAAACTGTGCTGAAACATGCAATGTAATATCTTGCAACCTGAAAGGAAGTGTAGGAAAGATGTCAAAGTTAGCATTTCCAAGTCTACTCTAAAGTGACGTCAGTAGGAATGAAACTAAAGAGGATTGGTCAGGTCAGGAATACAAAGCTGGAACAGGTGGATCATTTCAAATGTTTATGATGTTTATTCTCCAAAAATGACAGTAAGTTAGGGAAACCGACTGAAAGTGCAACAAAGCAAATGCATCATATGTCATCAAAAGTATTCTGTAAGAAAGAAGTCACCTCGCGGACGAAGCTGTCCTTTCACCGATCTGTTTTCAGATCACTCTTTGCTGTACAGGAGTGAAATCTGAGTGGACTCAGGTTATCTATTTCATAAAATAAAACAGACATTTAAGTAGTGAGAATTATTACTAGTACATGCAGGTGGGAACAATGGCAGGAGGGTAGTCGGAACAATTATATAAAGGTTAAGTTAAGGATAAATTCTATGAATGAAACTGTATGTGCCAACAATTTTTTTGTGGAGGGGTCATGTGAAGCGAAGAGAACAATGCACTCAGCCATGGAGGATACGCTACGGCGACGGATGTCATTTGGTGATGAGCGATGTAGAACTATATGCAGCCTCAGAGCCAACTGGAAATAGAAAATTGAGGAGGCATTTACTTGACACACAGAGGCTTCCAGACTGAACGCTGAAAGGCACTATTTGTCGGTGATGGAAGGATAGGAATGGACTAGGAATGGGAAGGAAGCGGCTGCGGCTTTAATTAACGAACAGCCTGGTGTGAAAATGGGAAACCACGGAAAACTATCTGCATCGCTGACGAGGGTGAGATTCAAACCTACTATCTCTCGAATGTAAGCTCACAGCTGTGTGACTCTAACCGCGCGGTCAACTCACTTGGTACGCTAAAAGGGAAAACAGACTAAAATGAATGTGTGTGCGTTTTTCTGAAATTACTATAATATGGACAAAAATTATTAATTTTAAAGACTCTGGGTGTGGCAACCATGTCAGGGTCTGATTTAAATAGAGAGCCATTTCCAATGAGAGTAATAACAATAATGCTATTTGCTCTACGTCCCACTAACTACTTTTACGGTCTTCGGAGACGCCGAGGTGCCGGAATTTAGTCCCGCAGGAGTTCTTTTACGTGCCAGTAAATCTACCGACACGAGGCTGTCGTATTTGAGCATCTTCAAATACCACCGGACTGAGCCAGGATCGAACCTGCCAAGTTGGGGTTAGAAAGCCAGCGCCTTAACCGTCTGAGCCACTCAGCCCGGCTTTTTTTTTCAATGAGAGATAACTTGAATAACTTGAACAGCTGTTTCACTTAACCCTAGTTCGACTCGTTGGCTGAACGGTCAGCGTACTGGCCTTCGGTTCAGAGGGCCCCGGGTTCGATTCCCGGCCGGGTCGGGGATTTTAACCTTAATTGGTTAATTCCAATGGCATGGGGGCTGGGTGTATGTGTTGTCTTCATCATCATTTCATCCTGATCACGACGCGCAGGTCGCCCACGGGAGTCAAATAGAAAGACCTGCACCTGGCGAGCCGAACCCATCCTGGGATATCCCAGCACTAAAAGCCATACGACATTTCATTACTTAACCCTAGCACTGGTAATGTTAAATTTTGTGGTGGCAGCAATATTTTGCAGCTTTTACATGTCTAAATAAAATACATAATATACATATGATATGAAACAAATCTTTCTTTCTTAATCTGTTTACCCTCCAGGGTTGGTTTTTCCCTCAGACTCAGGGAGGGATCCTACCTCTACCGCCTCAAGGGCAGTGTCCTAGAGCATGAGACACTGAGTCGGGGGATGGAACTGGAGAGGAGGACCAGTACCTCACCCAGGCCGCCACACCTGCTATGCTGAATAGGGACCTTGGTGGGGGATGGGAAGATTGGAAGGAAATTTCACACAGAAGAGGGAAGGAAGCGGCCGTGGCCTTAAATGAAGTACCATCCCGGCATTTGCCTGGAGGAGAAGTGGGAAACCACAGAAAACCACTTCCAGGATGGCTGAGGTGGGAATCGAAACCACCTCTACTCAGTTGACATTCCGAGGCTGAGTGGACCCCGTTCCAGCCCCCGTACCACTTTTCAAATTTCGTGGCAGCTAATCACGCTAACCACTACACCACAGAGGCGGACACTAAAAATGTATGTAATCAAATGATAGACCGGTGCTCCACCAGTACCTTGGGATCCTGTTTTATGCATCCCTTCTCATTTACTACAATTCTGAAAGACATCGGTCCCTCTCCCAAAACTGAGGTAATATAACAAGATGTGTGTTTACGGGCTAGAAGACGGCAGGAATCGAGAACCCCACTATTAAGTCATGGGTACCTCGAATGAACCCAGCACTATACCCAATGCAACGATACATACGGTCCTTTACAGAGTCAAATAAACACACCTGTCCTTGGAAGCTATCAAGTATGCAACCTGATCATATCCCAGGCAACTGGCTGTTAAAAAAAAAAATGTTATGTGGGATTCAAACCTCCTGCCTCGAGCACTGTCCACTATCACATATCTCCCCGCCCGCTTGCCATGTGAGCTACTGCGACACTTGTCCTACGGCGCCCACTTCCCAGTCTTTACAGTAACGTGCGCCCGGTCTGTGCGTCCACCTCCTGTTTTAAAGTACGTGTTATGGGTATCTGTACTCGTTTTACGGGTTCAGTCGAGGTACCCATAATGAATGAATAGTGGCGCTCACGATTCCTGCTCTCTTCTAGCCCGTAAACACACATCTCGTTATATTACGCCGGTTTAGGAAGAAGGACTGATTTCTTTCAGAATTGTAGTAAAAGTGAAGGGATGCATAAAACTGGATCGCAAGGGGATGTGGACCACCCGGTATATGCAGTAAATAACTGCGCCAAACGGTAAACTACAAAATGAAATGAAACAGAATAGAAAAGCAGAGCCCGTGAAGGTTTGTTCAGACACTACAGAAATGGCGCTCAAACAGATCGTCGGAAAACTGCACTCATTAGTTTAATGAAATTGCGCCCAGTCCGCTTCTGTGGTGTAGTGGTTAGTGTGATTAGCTGCCACCCCGGAGGCTAGGGTTCGATTCCCGGCTCTGCCACGAAATTTGAAAAGTGGTACGAGGGCTGGAACGAGGTCCACTCAGCCTCGGGAGGTCAACTGAGTAGAGATGGGTTCGATTCTCACCTTAGCCATCCTGGAAGTGGTTTTCTGTGGTTTCCCACTTCTTCTCCAGGCAAATGGCGGGATGGTACTTAACTTAAGGCCACGGCCGCTTCCTTCCCTCTTCTTTGTGAAATTTCCTTCCAATCTTCCCATCCCCCACCAAGGTCCCTATTCAGCATAGCAGGTGTGGCGGCCTGGGCTAGGTACTGGTCCTCCTCTCCAGTTCCATCCCCCAACTCAATGTCTCATCCTCTAGGACACTGCCCTTGAAGCGGTAGAGATGGGATCCGTCGCTAAGTCCTAGGGAAAAACCAACCCCGGAGGGTAAGGAGATTAAGAGAGGGAGAGAAATTGCGCCCAAAGAGGTTGTAAATATCAATGAAACTGCTGAGGACATCGAGAACGACAAGAAGTAGACTGTCATGATATCTGTTGAAGAAATGAGGAAATTACGAGAAGAAATATGAACACGTCGAATATTCGAGTGCCACTACAGCAAAGTATCGAATATTCGATAGTTGCCAGTTCTAGGGTTAAGGAGACATTCTGCGTCATAGGATATTCTGTTTCATATTATTTAGAAGTAGACTACGCGAGTGAGGAAACAATTTGGGGAAATCCTTGTACTGTACGTGCATCACAGAAATGTTCGTTGTTGACCTACAAACACGATTATCGGGAAGCTAAAAATAATAAATCACCATTAGAATTAAGCGAATTCCTGAAATAACTGTGTGAATCGCACGGCAAACCACACTTTCCGTCTCGGGGTACTGATAACGATAAGTGTGATGGCGTCATTCATGTCGTCGTTATTTCGGAGAGATGCTTCTCAGTACGCGTTGGAGTGGGTTTATTTGGAAGGAAATTTATCGCTACTGGATATCTTACTTTCATAAAGTAGAAACAATAAAAATTGTCGCATAATGAATTCACTCATCCTGGGAGGTCAACTTTTTCGATTTTATTTTTTTATTTTTGCAGTAACCTACTAAAAAAATGCTCTCTATTATTTGATACTAACAAGATTAGTAATTTCAAATTATAATAATTATAAAATATCAAAACCATCTTATTAACAGTGCTGATGGTAGTAATTATTATAATTAACGATATACAGTCGTACAGTATCACACTAAATTTTATTTCAAAGCCGGTTTTCGGACTCTTTAACATGCATCAGTAGTGTTGAAATTATTTTAAAAACATTCGATTTTACATGAGTATGTTGTCACGTTGAGTTTTAAAACAGTTAAAATGGAGCCCTGTTGAGATCAACTGTCAAATAATAAGAAGAAAAGTGTAAAAGTATGCACACAATACATATAAAACTTAATAATGATGATTTAAAAAATATATATGTGACATACCATAGGAAGGGCTGGATTATCCTCATGATCAGGCTGTTTATCTAGTTTTTTTTTTTTGCTTTACGTCACACCGACACAGATAGATCTTATGGCGAAGATGCGATAGGAAAAGCCTAGGAGGGTGAAGGAAGCGTCCATGGCCTTAATTAAGGTACAGCCCCAGCATTTGGCTGGTGTGAAAATGTGAAACCACGGAAAACCATCTTCAGGGCAGCCGACAGTGGGATTCGAGCCCACTACCTCCCGGATGCAAGTTCACTATCTAGTATTAGACAAACGTTCATCTTTAAGTACGGGGCACGCTGGAAGCACATGATAATACGTCACCTCAAGGTTGTAGACAATATGTTGCTTGCCACTGTTTCATTTAAAATTTGATCAGGTTCCGTCATCTGCAAATGCTGGGATGGTACCTAACTTAGGGCCACGGCCGCTTCCTTTCCTCTTCCTTGCCTATCCGTTCCAATTCTCCCATTAGCATGGCCATTGGGCGCGCTGTGGGTTGATGGCTTTTCTACACTTCTACTCTCATCATTCTTAAAAGATTCTACTTCCATCAACAGAAACCAACATATTTCAAGTATATTGAACTTATTTTGATGCAATTTCCACTTTACATTAAGTGTATAATTGGACAGCATGATATCTAACGTCTTGCATGTCATCATCGCCTCAAGAACGGTGTCTTTCTAGAGATTACTTTGTAAAGAGGAAGAAGCCCTACTGACAGTTTGCAACTCGAATTGCCCACCACCAAGCATTTGTATCTTTCTACAGAAATGTTGGTACACTTCTGCTCCATTTCTCAAGCGTATCTCACTTTCAGACGCGGAATAATTCACTAGGGCATGCGAAAGTGAGCTTTCCTAAGTCCATGTATCAGACAGAGATTCAAGATCTTCACGGCTGCTGACAGTCGTGATGCCTTCCTGCACTTGTAGGTTAAGGCCGTAATGCCCCTTGCACAAGTTTGACGCCCTATGAACAGAGTTCTCTCTGCGTGTAGTACATCATCCTGTTTTGTCCGCACGGAGATTCAAGAAGAGATGATCTATCAGGGCTGAATCAACATCCTTTTCGGTTTCCGGCAGAATTAGAAATACCAGGCTTACAGTCGCATTTCCCAATGATCAGTAATAATAATAATAATAATAATAATAATAATAATAATAATAATAATAATAATAATAATAATAATAATAATAATAATAATAATAATAATAATAATAATAATAATAATAACTGTTACGGGAATACCCGTGGAGCAGAAAGAGGTTAAAGAAGGTGCCTGGGTGAATGGGTTTAACTACAATATCAAAATTAATTTAAAACTTGAACGGAAGGTTATATTTCTTCAAAAAGACAACAACTCAACAAATAACAATATGTCAGGTACAAAAGTAATCTTGAAACAAGACTAGGAAAATTCAAGATTAGTGAACTTTACAAATTATGGGCTTCAAGCCCGTAGTTCTACAATTCCAGAGATACGGATCCAGTTTACATCATTTAAGTTAAAAATTAGAAACCATTAAGTCAGGGGCAGAAATCCCCTAAATCAAGAGCACTTGCTCCCTAAATACAATACCTGGCCGTCCAGAGGCACTCTTTACAATAATCAAAACTTGGAAAAAGAGCAAACAGGCTCTCCAACATTCATCCAATTTTAACCGCCCGTTCAAGGCAACATTATACACAATTCTAACACTCTCTGACCTTCCATGATCCAACTTACAAATTGAAACAGGGGTATCTCGTACCGAACTTAGGGGGCCTTTGCGAAAAAGAACGGGTTAAGTAAATGGGCCGAAACACAAACTGAAAGGAGGCGTACACTGCACTCCCAGATAATGAGAATTAAAACCTACAGGGCTCTCGGCCGATGAAACAGGGGCTAATCCCAAGCTACTTGAGGTGGCGCGCATGGAAATCACGTTAACACATTACAGGAAGAAAACCGTTACAAAACGAGGTCACCTCAAACCAAGATGAAGGGGAGCTCGAGAGGGTACTTCACTCTCTATCCCCGGTTTACAGTTAAATATTTTATGAACTTTTTACATTAGCCGGAAGAAAGTTACATTTTAGAAAAGTAGGTTACACAATTAAAGATTAGGACCTTTCCCCTCGGATTAAGCTGCGGAGGTAGCTATAACAAGAAACATGTAATTTATGTGGTCATTACCTTATACATGTTCTGCTGCCGACAAAAGAGGCCGCCCGCCTGCTGCTTAAACACACACACTCAGTAAGACGACAATCAATTGGCCAAGAAATGTGAAAAGCCGCAGTTCATAAACGCGCAAGGAAGGTTCGAGATCATTCAAGACTAAATCAGCCACACCCTCTCATTTTAAATAGTTAATCTCAAAGTTATACTCAGAATCGAACAAGAAGCCTTTGATAGGTTGACAATTAATTACAGAAATGTTTGATTGACCAGGTTCAAAACTGGTGGAAAGAAAAAAGGAGGGTGGCCAACCCAAAAATAAATGAACATAGATCAGTTATGGTAAACGTAGGAATACAAAACTTCCTTAAGTTATAAGTTCTTATACCTTGCACAAGGGTGCATGATCATAGTTTTTTGGTAGTGTCATCTGTGGAAAAATGTTCAAACTTCTTGATGTACATCAAAACAAAACAAGGAGAAAATCGGTCAGTTAAGGAAACAGCACAATAACAAAATTACTTAATATTTCAGTGGATACATCTTCTGATTAAAGTTCTAAGTTCCTGTTGTAGTGGTTTCCACTTTAGTTTGATAAAGGAGTTCATTTAGGCGCTAATTTTGAATGTGCGGCGTTGAGGTGTACCTCCCGGTACAGACACCCCCCCCCCCCGCATGTCCTTCCTTGGGGTGACACAGAAGAATTTTGAGAACACATTTTCAGTTGAAGAAAACAAATTTCTAAGTTTTTGAAGTTGATAGGTAGAAACTTGTTTAACTCCAGCTTTAGAGTGTCCTTGTTGTTGTAGAATGTTAAATACATGTTGATAGATTTGCCGGCAAGACCTGCCGCCGCTTGCCGATACCGAGTTGAGGTCGCTCGGACCTCTCAAGTACCCTCAGATACACCTCTCCCACTATTATGAGAGGGGTAGTCGTGGTGACGGTCGCCGCAAATGAGATGTATATGTACAGTCCCCAGATGAGTTGGCAGTAGGGTCACCGCACTTCAGCCTTTGCCAGGAGATGGACTCCGGCGCGCCGTTCACAAGGAGTGGAGCGGGCCCTTACCCCACTTCTGTTTTTCTCACCAGGTGTTGCAGTACGGCGGCGAACGGCTGAGGGGGAAATGAAACAGTAATATCTAGGCGACAAAGAAGTGTTGAAGGAGACTTGAGAGTACGATCTTTATTGGTGATGCAGAGGGGCGGGCGGCGTGGAAAGTGCTTGTGTGCCAATAGTGCGGAGATGCAGGAGGCGTGGGATTTGGTAATGGCCACCAAGGAATAAATAGCAGGAAAACCAGAGGGGAAGATCGTACATAAAGATCATATACATAATTAAATTAAATAATTTGGGCCAGAAGGCCTCCAATAATTAAAAAAAATATAACTTTCAAACTCCTGCTAAATTTAGCGGCTAACGAATATAAGAAAACCAATTATACAGGTTTCACCTGGGAGAGGTGGACTCTAAAGATCCTCTCTGTGGCTGGTGTCAAAAAATCTAAAATGACGCACGCCCCACGGAATATGGGGGCAAGCCTTAAGTTTTGTAGATTTTTTCACATGTTATACTTGTCAACACCCGTGCGGCTTTCTTCTTCCTTAAGTCATTAACCAATCAGTAACTTTTGTGCATATTTCTCTAGCCAATTGAAATCGGGGGTGTGTACAGGCATTCTGGCTAGCTCAATAGAGTTCTGGAACTTTCTCCTCTGAGATACTATAAACGCTGGGCGCTTTAGGGCCGAATGTAGAGGCAGCAAACTATCGCTAGTAATCGCCATCGATATTTTCCGATATTATGAGCTCTACTATGGATAGTAATCGATAGTTTTCCAAAAGTGGAACGAATCATATCATTATGCCTGAAAATAGAAAATTTGCTGAGGAGAATCCACAAAAAAATTAGTAGAAAGCACAACTACTTCATACTATGTAATTTCTGAAATTCAAATCGGATTCACTTATAAATCTCTTCAGTGGCACGTCCGATACATTCCAGGGCTGCTCGCGCTTGCCCATAATGTGACCGCCCGAGAAATTCTTGCTCAACAGCAGTGTTCATTTTGCTTTCGCCCGACATTTTCTCGGGTATTGTAATATCTTAGAAACAATGTTTTACAGCATTCTCAACAGATGGCAGGAGAGTTTGCAGTTGCTTTCATGAAGTCTTTGACCTAAAATGTGCCTCATCTTCTCTCGCCTACATACAGTCTCTGACAACATATAAACACCTTTTTTGTCCCGTATTGGCATCAACTCAACTAAGGTTAGGTTGAATGGAGAATCCCACCTTCTAAAATGCTAAATAGTCTTTCTGTCGGCACTGAAGTCGCAGGTACGAGAGATACTTAAATGCACACCTATGAACTGAAATAAACTCCTCACCAGTTAACAACAAACAGCTGTACAATTTCTGTTAGCGCGAAAAATAAGCCAATGAGGGAAGAACTATCGTCAACTATCGATAATAGACAACCGATTATCGATGTATGACGATAGTGGTCGCTATCTATAACTATCGATAGCAATATCGTTAGTTTTCCGCCACTAGCCGTATTGTCATCTTCATCGCTCCGGTTTGGTGCGTGTACCGCGTAATAGGAAGCAGGGGATGTAGGCCACATTCGGAAGACGCAACAACTCAACGTAATGGCAGAGATCTCTTAACATGTGATAGCTCCAGGCAGATAACTCGAGGGGAAGGTTTCAAGGTTTTTAATTAATGTAAAGCCCTAAGGTCTCTGTTTAAATGTAAATTTTCGGTAATTCTAAAGACTCTGTTTAAATCCCTGCTGGGAAACATGTAAATTAAGAGAACAAAGAGTGTTCACCTTCTGTTGATTCCCATTTAACTTGGTGTGGGGTGACTAAAATTTTTCTAAACCTCTAAATTCTTCACACTCTTTCGGCATTTAATGTTCTTTTTTTAGTCACCCCTCTGTAGTATAGGCTTAACCTCTGTAACTTTTGGGCCGTAAGCCCATTTAGGGTTTTAAGAATGTTTCCTGAAAGTAGTGCAAGTGCTTCGCCTCCTAGCCTTTTGCACATGGCCGTTCGTGTTAAACCTTTCTACTTTAAGGCCATTTAGAATGAGCACTCATTGTCCCTGTTTATTTGGTAATCGTTTATAGACGAGTGTGTAACAGACTGTTGAGCAGAAGCGACTGCAAACACTGTTTTTGAAAGTTGTAAGGCAGAATTTTGTATGAAGCTTGTGCATCTTAGAGGATGGACTAGAGTAACCACCCGGAGCTAAGTCTCCTAGCATGTGAGTGGAGCAAGCATGCTCTTGTGGAAAGAGTGTACCTTCTGAGCTACAATTTCAGGAGTTTTAATGAAAATTTCGGTAGTTTCTAGAGGATCGAAATGTTATAATATAACTAAATTAAAGAATGCAATAGTCAAGTGAAGTTATTATGAGGAAAATATACAATTTCACTCACCCGTATTCTCTGGCCACTCTATGCCTCTTCTTCTTCTTATCATTCTTTTCCTATAGATGTAGTTATTCATCAGGCGTAGAAATTATGTACCAATTTTGTAGTTGTAGCAGGATGAAGATGTTTATATTCTATGTGCGGGTCGGGGATTTCCCTTAGAATGATGCAGTCAAACCTGAGTTTTGATTTCAATAATAGGAGAGGGATTACGTAATACGAGCCTAAAATGAATGCGGGGAAGTACCTAACGAGTGAATAAAACGTCACGCAATGGGACGAGGAAAGAGTTTTTCGGCACCATTAATCATTATTATTAATTTTCCTTAACTTTGGATTAGAAGAAATTTTGGGATTTTTTTCTGGTTTTCTGGTGTGTTATAGAAACATGGGTAGATCTCCTGAAATTTCGGGAGACCTGGCAACACTGCCTCTTCAACCACTTTTCTACACTTTCCTTTCATTTCAGGAAAGTGAAGTATACCGTTACGCTCTCTGCTGTAGAGTTACGTAACGGAAGCCACCTGCACTCTCACAAACAGGGATACCCCAAGTGGGAGGTAGCGACTGTGACTCAGGAACGTTGGCGGAACACGCTCTATGTATGGAGAACTGATGGTGGAGAGACAACGTAATGTGTCATGTCGGCTGTCCATAACTGGCTATCATCAACTGACAGACTAACGACTAAATGAAAATTTGAAGACGAGTTCATCATCATCATCATCATCTGTTTACCCTCCAGGTTCGGCTTCTCCCTCGGACTCAGCGAGGGATCCCACCTCTACCGCCTCAAGGGCAGTGTCCTGGAGTTTCAGACACTTGGTCGGGGATACAACTGGGGAGAATGGCCGGTACCTCGCCCAGGCGGCCTCACCTGCTATGCTGAACAGGGGCCTTGTGGAGGGATGGGATGACTGGAAGGGATAGGCAAGGAAGAGGGAAGGAAGCGGCCGTGGCCTTAAGTTAGGTACCATCCCGGCATTCGCCTGGAGGAGAAGTGGGAAACCACGGAAAACCACTTCGAGGATGGCTGAGGTGGGAATCGAACCCACCTCTACTCAGTTGACCTCCCGAGGCTGAGTGGACCCCGTTCCAGCCCTCGTACCACTTTTCAAATTTTCGTGGCAGAGCCGGGAATCGAACCCGGACCTCCGGGGGTGGCAGCTAATCACGCTAACCACTACACCACAGAGGCGGACTGAAGAAGATTTACCAAAAAAAAAAAATTGGAACATTTTCTCCGTTGTGTAGTGGTGGTGATTATTGTTATAAGAGGAAGTACAACTGGGCAACCATTCTCTAATCAGAAGGAAAATGTGGAAACGGTCCGAAATTTAGAAAAATGAAGGTACCGGCCAAAGAAACAAGGGTCACGAAAGAAGTAAAATTGAAAGACTAACTAGGATTTGCAAACCTAAGACCGTTGGGGTCAGAAAAGAACAAAAGTAGACCAATGGAGGTCGGATAGAATAGATGAAAGTGAGGAACCTGCCACAAGTATTTGGAAGGAATGATAGGACTCAGCTAAGGGCCCAATGGTCGCCAAGCCACGATCTCAATAAAATATACTCTGGGGCCCCTTTTGGTCACCTCTTACGACAGGCAGGGGATAACGTGGGTTTATTCTACCGCCCCCACCCACAGTGCGTGAAGATGATCAGAGAGCGAGTACAAATTCTCTGGTTGCTCTCCTGTTAGTAGCCTTTTACAACAAGCAGAGGGGACACGTAATGCATCCTTTGACTCCACCACAGGGGAGATAAAGAGTTCAGATAAATATTTTATTTTATTTTTATTTCTTAGAATTTGCTTTACGTCGCACCGACACAGATAGGTCTTATGGTGACGATGGGACAGGAAAGACCTAGAGTGGGAAGGAAGCGTGCGTGTCCTTAATTAAGGTACAACCCCCAGCATTAGCCTGGTGTGAAAATGGGAAATCATGGAAAGCCATCTTCAGGGCTGCCGACAGTGGGATTTAAACTGATTAGACTAGACTACCAGTTTCAGTTCGGGAAATGATAAGGAGAAGGGGGAAGGAACCGGCCGTGGCCTAAGCTAGGTACCATCGCGGCATTTGCCTGGAGGAAAAGTGGAAAACTACGGAAAACAACTTCGAGGATGGCTGAGATGGGAATCGAACACCCTCTATTCAGGTGACCTCCCGAGGCTGAGCGGACACCGTTCCAACCCTCGTACCAGTTTATCAAATTTCGTGGCTGAGCCGGGCCACTAACCACTACACCACAGAGGCGGGATTTTATTTATTTATTTATTTATTTATTTATTTATTTATTTATTTATTTATTTATTTAATTAGTTATGTTCGCTAATCGGGCAACTGGGACAACGACAAGTTTCTATATACATCCATTCTTTGTTTGATCCAGCAGGCTTTCGTTACCTTGCTGTACCCGGCTAGAGCCTTGCGTGGATATACAAAATAATATCCGCATCCACGCTTCCTTCATCCGCACCCGCATCCGCATCCGCGAATGGTTATCCGCTGATATTGTAAGTATTTAACTACAGTATATTACACCTGAAGAATTGACAATAGGCCTGACAGCTGGCACCAGTCACAGGCTTATCAGGGATTCGCTCTTGCGACAACTACCGACGTATTGACCTTTGTTCCTTCCATTACTTGCTGACAGGGGCCACAGGTCAGATTTATGGCTTTATGGTCTCAATGATCTTTATACATCACTGTTCTTCCATACCAATGTCAAGGGTCGCCTAAACACAAGCACAAACAAGAGTATAACTGAATGAAAATAAATAACCGTCATTATTTATAAATTACCAGCAAAATTATCCCCACTGCAATACAGTTTGTGTCCAACAAGACACTGACTTCGCGGATATCCGCATCCGTGAGGCCTTCTATGCCCGGCTCCATGGCTACATGGTTACCGTGCTGGCCTTTTAACCATAATTCAGGTGGCACGGGGTCTGGATATATGTGTCGTCGTCTTCTTCATCATTTTAACCTCCTGACGACGCCTACCGGCGTCAAATCAAAATACCTCCATCTGCCGAGTCGAACTTGTCCTCGGACACTCCCGACACTAAAAGTCAAACACAATTTATTTATTTTTTACCTCGCTGGTTCTAGCGCGGCTTTCTTCCGACCACTTTGCACCAGCTTTCCACTTCACACGAAGCTTGTTCTGGAAAAGTGTCGTCTGTGCTCGTCTTCTGGTCGTCGGCCCATTCCTTCGAGGTCTTTCTTGACGTTAAGGTACCAGGGAATTATTTTTTGTTTTGAGTAAAAATTGTTTAAACAATAGTTGAAAATGGGATGATTTTATTTACAATAGAAGTCAAGGTTGTCTTAAGGAACCAACGATTTGTACGCATATCACTCGTAACTTAGACGATGTGTCGCACCAGAGATTACGTGAGGGTCAACAGAATGAAGAGGTCTGATATTCATTTCAGATTCAAGGCGGTACAGTTCCTCAAAGGACAAGACATGAGTTTTAAGTGGTTCTTGGTGTCATGGGTGAGCAGGTCGTTGAACTTGGAATTTATTTACTTATCGAATGGATTTTAGTGTCGGGAGTGTGCGAGGACCTGTTCTGCTCATCTGGTTCTGGTCTTTCTATTTTACTCCCACAGGCGACCTGCGCGTCTGGATGTGGGGGGGGGTATGATTATGATGATATAAGGGAGGGTGAAACCCGGTGTCGGCACGTAGCCTAACACCTGGGGGGTCTGCACAAGGCTTAACGTCCCCATCCGACGGACGAATCACCATCAACAGCAGCGTATGCCCTCCCTCCATATGAACACTGCGGAGAGGTTTGTAATGTAATCCAGGCTTTTGGCACGCAATCTAGCGATTGCAGGCCAACATTCTGATGGTGGAAGATTTTCGACCAACGG